>NC_050449.1:20708729-21014562 GCF_903995425.1 Onychomys torridus
TAGATATAATAGGAAGAAAGGGTAGATTAAGGAACTTACTTCTAAAGAGGAACAACTTGTTTAAAATATTTTATGTTGGTATAGATTTTAGTCTATTGATACAAACTTAAAGTTAATTTTGTTATACTATTTGTATATTTCTACTCTTGTTTAAGGTATTATGTTTGTATAGCTCATTTAAAATTGTAATGGATAATTAAAAATAGATTAATAATCATCTATGATAATCATACTCATAGCCATATTAGTTAAGTCTTCTAGGTATACATAGAGATATTTCAGATAGATAGGTAATCTTCAAATACTTCAAAGACCTTCATAATATGGCATTTAAAATATTTTTAAAATTTAGACTTTCTGGCCAGTGAGACATGTCTGCTCCTGGCAATACCAATTTACTTCAGAGAGGAGGATGGGCATTGAAGACACTTCATATCTTATCTTCACCTTGGCAAAAATAGCCATTTGGGCAAGAAACTATTATTGCCTGGACTGCTTGATTGACTGGACTTGCAGGACCCATAGAAAGGTGACCACTAAACTTTGCTTGACAAAATGGTCCTTCAGGTACCTGCTTTGCAGAGGAAACTGCCAGTCTACAGGACACTGAGAGAAGTGACCAAGAGACTCTAGCCCTGTGGGCTGAAGACAAATGCCCCAACTTTACAAAGGAATATTAGATGACTGTCCAGGTTGCCAGCTGTCTCTGTCTACCCTGCAAGTCTCCAGAAAGTTACTTGCATCCTTCTCCTGGTTCTCAGGTAATAGTATATCCTTCTGAGGTCTTTGATGTGGTTGAAGACCAGATAGTTATAATTTCCTCAATTATGACAAAAGATAAGTTAGATATAAAACCTTAGACTCACAAATATAAGATAGATAGGATATCTTCTTTAATATTGTAACTGTAATTCTTGCTTGATAATTGGTTTGTTATATGTAATTTTACTATGTAAAAGTTAAAACCTTCCTTTAAAAAAAAAAAGAAAAAGGGAAGTGCTGTGGATATCGCTCTGTATAAATAAAATGCTGTTTGGCCAGGGGCCAAGCAGGAAGTATAGGCAGGACAAGAGAGAAGAGAATTCTGGGAAGTGGAATGCTGGGGGAGAGACAATGCCAGCTGCTGCCAGGAGAAGCAATATGTAAAGACAATGGTAAGCCACAAGCCATGTGGCAAAGTATAGATTAATAGAAATGGGTTAATTTAAGATAAAACAAGTAGATAACAATAAGCCTGCCACAGCCATACAGTTTATAAGTAATATAAGTCTCTGTGTGCTTACTTGGTTGGGTCTGAGCAACTGTGGGACTGGCGGGTGAGAGAGATTTGTCCTGACTGTGGGCCAGGCAGGAAAACTCTAACTACAAAAATAAGAGTCTATGTCCTATGTATGTCATTGTCTTGTATTGAGAACAGTCACCTTCAGACGACAGTCAACCACCTCAAGTGAGAACAGTTTTCTATAATGACAAAGTTAATTACTTATAGAAACTGGATCTCTCCCCTCAAGTGACATTGTTAGGTGCCAATCTCCAAGTCCCCCAAGTTGCAGTGCCACTAACAATTCCCAAAATGACAGTCTGGCCTCAGCTCAGACTGGACCCTGGTAGAGTAAACAGAAAGAGCTGGCTGATAGATAAAAGCTAAGACTCAGCATTCCTCAGAAACCTATAAAATGGGTTTTGTCACTAGGAAAACTCACTACTTCCTTTATTGCCCTTTACCTCTCACAAATGGGGCATCTATATTGTAGAATATTATTTAAAGGTGTGTAATTTTGTTTATGTTGCGTTTGTTTAACTCTGTGAAGCTGTGTTATTGTGTCTGTCTAGAACACCTGATGGGTTAATACAGAACTGAATGGCCAATAGCAAGGCAGGAGAAAAGATAGGTGGGGCTGGAAGGCAGAGAGAATATACAGAAGGAGAAATCTGGGAGGAAAAAGGAGTAGCCAGAGAAGGAGGAGGACCCAGAGAACGGTCACACAGTCAGCCATGAAGTAAAAGTGAAAGTAAGATGTGTGGAAGTAAGAAAAGGAAAAAGCCCAGAGGTGAAAGGTGGAGGGGATAATTCAAGTTAAGGAAAGCTGGCAAGAAACAAGCCAAGCCAAGACCAGGCATTTATAATTAAGAATAAACCTCTATGTGTGATTTATTTGGGAGCTGGGTGGCAGGCTCTTAAAAGAGAAAAGAGCAAAAGCAACAGCTCTAGGTTTTATTAACACTTGTCACACATAGCAAAGCCCATGTTAGCCTCCTGGTTTCCACCACTACTCTAAACTTCCAGGCTGTTCTGGCTTGCACACCTCCCTCCTGACAGCTATCCTCCCTCTTTATAACAAGATGGTTTTCCCCACCTTCTTGCTACTTGCTCTGTCCCCAAGAGGTAGCCATGGCAGCTTTGGAATCCCACCCACCATGACTGTTGCCATTCTTTCTCTTTAATACCTGAGAGACAGCTATGTGGCAGTTTCCTATTTACAACAAGCCTTCTTTCCACCCGTGGCATGGCCTACTTCAATGGACCCACTCCACCTTCACTTAAAATGTCAACACAGACAGTGATAATAGTGTCTTCAGGCCACTCTGAAGGACCTAAACAGAAGCATTCAACCAGACCCCACTTTAATGTAGCCTGCTTAATTATACACTCTTCTTGTTCCTTGTCCCAATTCTTCATCTATTTATTGGGTTTTTTTTGTTTGTTTGTTTTGTTTTTGACAGTTCTTCATCAATTTAAATGTAAAGTTTCTATTAGTTTCCCCAAAACAAATCTGGAGTTACTGGATCCCGTTATCGCTTCATCCTTGAAATTCATGTGATTGTATTTCCTCTCTCTGCTTTTCAGCATCCCTAGTCTTTTGAACTGGCATTTGGGATAGGTGGCTGAGCCTAGTCTGTTTGTCCTAGGGTTTTTCTCTAAAACTCTGGTCACCATATGACTCTATTGCTTGGAAAATGCTCAAAGTTCTCATCACTTGACCCAGCAGGCCTCTTTCCAACATCCTGAATTCTGTGAAGTCATTCCTACCTAGGAGTCCAAGATGCTTATTTTGTTTTAAATATATGTTTCCTTGGCATCTACCTTTTTTTTCTGCCTTCTAATGTCTATTATCTAATGACTTATATCTTGTCACAGTAATCACTGTCTTGTGAGTTTTCTAATTCTCCCCCCCCCCCTTGGTTTTTCAAGACAGGGTTTCTCTGTGTAGTTTTGGTGCCTTTCCTGGATCTCACTCTGTAGACCAGGCTGTCCTTAAATTCACAGAGATCTGCCTGGTTCTGCCTCCCGAGTTTTCTAATCTTCATTGTGCTTGCTCAGCATTTCCAAGCAGATGTATGGTAGCTCTAGTAGATACTAGGACTCTTACAAAAACCTACCCAACAAGTTGGTGATTTTATTTGATACATATGTGATTGTTCTGCCTGTGTGTGTGTGTCTATAGACCACGTGCACTCCTGGTGTCCTGGTACCTACAGAGGCAGGAAAAGGACAGAGCCAGAAAAGGACTGAGGTTACAGATGGTTGTGAGTCATCATGTGGGTGCTGGGAACTGAACATTGGTCCTTTGGAAGAGCTGCCAGTGCTCTTAAGCATTCAACCATTTCTGCAGTCCGGATGCCAGGAATCTTATCTCTAACACCCATATCCTTTGCCTTGTCTTTAACAAGTCTGCTTCGATGGAAGGGTTTTAAATCCAAGCTCTGTAGAAATGTCATTCATACTATTCGAGAGTGGACCTTCTTGTCCTCTTCAACTAAATTCAGTTTTCTTTGTTTAGACAATCTCCACTTGGTAGCCTGGTGGGGAGCTGGGTAGACACAGAGGCTACATTGATGATGCAAGGCTCATTCATTTCCCTCTAACCCCACAGAGATCTCAGAGTCTCACTCTGCACCCTTGTTATTTTTCTCTGACCTCAGCACCCACAGTACCAATGGCTGTCCTGTTACCACGTGCTCAGCTGTGGTCAGTATGACTTCCCCACCGAGAGCACAAGCCCCTTGGTGGCACCGGCTTCATCCTTTCAGCCTGTCCTTGTCTACAGCCCAGGACTGGGTACTTACGAACTAACTCATAGTGTGCTATGAGACTTTTTGGAAGAAGAAACTCTATTCGTATTGGTCAGTCACTTTTCTCCAAGAAATATCCATAACACTGTGCCCCATGAAACTCCTGTGTCTGTCACAGAAGTTAAAAACTGAACAGCCATGCTAAATCACAACGTTTTCCACTTACAGTTCATGGCCAACACATGAATCTTCCTAGTTCCCAGATGTGTCTTCTCTAAATTCTGTTTCTCTCCATTTTGCTGCCACTTTCTTGGGGTAGAGGTTACCCTCTTGGATAATGGCAGCAGCCTCCCCATTGAGGATTTACTATTGCCAAGAACGTACCCAGTCTCAACACAGTAGACAGAAACACCTTAAGTGTGGGACAGCTCAGCTCCTGCTTGTGCTCTAAGACATTTCACACCTTCTTAGACTTACTTCAAACTGTGCTTAGACTTATTCCAAACACCCCAGAATGAGAAAGAAGTCCCCAGAATGTAATACATTTTAATTATCTTTCTGACTCTATGTGCCACCACTCTGACACTTATCACTGAAGTCACTTAACTGAGGAATTCTTGAGTTATATTGCTGTTGTATGATGGGTTTGTCCCATCAGATCTTCCAGGGGAGATAAAAACACCAAGTCTGAGAAGGGCACAGATAGACAGCATGGAATGCTGGACATCAAAAGACCCTGTGTTTTACTGTGGCAAGTTTTCCTCATAATGTGATTTAAAACCCAAAGATATCTGGCCAACCCCAAATACCCAGTCCCAGAAGAACTTGGGGCCTCTAGTAACAGGCCAGTGAACACACAGCTACATTCCTCATTTATCTATTTGTTTCAAGACAGAGGTGTGACAATAAACAGTCACCAATAGAGGTTGGTATCGTGAATGCTTTATTTTACTATTATTAAAACTTGACGCTTTATTTAGCCATCAACTTTTGAAGAACTGTATTAGTGCCACCTTTTCTTGTTGTATGCAGACCCTGGGAGGAAGAGTACAGGCCCAGGCGGCCTGCCTGGTTCATAATATGTACCTACCACTCACTAATTTTCACTTATGTGAAAATTATTTCACTTTTCTGGGCCTCAGTTGCCATCTTTAGTGGGTTTTAATAGGTAGGAAACATATTCTGAAAGGCAGGCACCAGTCATCTTTGATGACCACAAGCTGAAGTTGATGCTTTGTATTAGGTCTCGGCAGGAAAGTGTGGTCCTGGGAGGGGATAAGAGCTGCTCAAGTGGGGACCACAAGTCCTACAGGAAAGCTGAGTGTAGCGGCAATTGACTTTGGAATGAGATAAATGCATGGGATGAATATACAGATGGTCTTGGGCCAATTCCTCACTGGGGAGCAGTGCAGAAAGAATGGGAGGTAAGACACATATAGGCATGATTTTTAGGCCAGGTCTAATTGAAGGAAAGAGACAAAGGAGCCTGTTCCCCTCAGAGCAAAAGCAGGCCTTAAGGAGTGATACTCTGTCAATAGGCAGTGAGAGGAGCATGTGTACTTCTCTAAGGACTCTCTGGTGGCATCAGTGACAAGAAGGGTCATGGCTGGCAATGTCTTGAGAACTATGGGGTCCCCTGGATAAGGGGCATTTCTGCGGTTTTCTTAGAAACCCTGAGCTAAGTGGGTTTTCTTTTAGGACTTCTGCATATACTTGCTTTTATTATTGCTGCAGATCAGACCAGAGACATGCAGCCATTTCTTACAGGACTGCAGCTCCTGTGGAGATTTCCCACTCCCACTGCACAGACTAAGTTCCTCTAGGTGGGTCTGGACAGAAAGAGATCCTGACTTAATCCAGCTACTCCCTAGTGTTCCAGCTGCCAAAATACATACATTCAGGGCTTCTTTCCAAATGGGAAAGAAAGATTCTCAGTTCTGTGCAAAAGCCTCTTCTCTCTATGTCAGGCAGAGTAAGAGGAAGGAGGGGGCTCACAAGTCCCTCCTCCTCAACATCATCATTAGTTTTACAAAGTGGTGTGGAATGTAGAGGCAAACCTTGTTTGGAGCAGAGGCCCTAACTTGTTCCTCTTTGAAAATCCTGACTCCTACTTTACAAGAGTGGAGACATCTGAGCTCCTGCTCAAAGTTTTTGTCTCAGTGGTCTCATTCCCAAAGCAAGGACAACTGGATTATCTGTTCTAAAGGTGATGCACAAACGGAATGTGAGTACACACTTGTTTACAATAGCCAAGATACAAAAGCCAGCCAAGTGACCATTGGTAGATGAGGGGAAGAAGGGAATGTGTTATAATCTGAAATGAAATGTTATTCAGCCCTAAACTTAGAAGAGGATTCTGGCTTAAATAACAATGCAGATGAACCACAAGAGCACCTTGCTAAGTGAAATAAACCAGTCACAGAAAGGACAGATTTTGAGAATCCCACTTATCTACTGTATTTAAAGTAGACGAATTCATAGAGTCAAACAGAGTGGTCATTTTTAGGTCCTGGGCTGAAGAGGAAGCGGGAAGCAGCTCTTTAACTAGGTATACATTTCATATATGTGTTCTGGGTAAGTTTAAGAGATTTGCTGCACAGCATGGTGCCTTCATTTAGCAGGACTGTAGCATCCACTTGGATATATTCAAAGTGCATTCTCAGTATTTTTATAGACAACACATACTAGAGACTTGTACCCACAATTATTATCACTGCCAAAATCACCCGAGATGAAAATGTTCAGCAAGAGCCACTGTCCTGTACACCCTGGGACCAGTCATGTCAGTGCCTTGTAAAACATTGCATGTATTATGTAGGTTAGGATCTCTATCCAAAGCAGCTCTGTAGTAACATATTGAACTACAATATTCCAAGGGAGGTGGTGACCTCCAAAATAACCAAGTCTGCGCTGTCAAGGTGGCTCTGAACACTAGACTGCAGACTGCTGCAGATCCTCTCCATGGGAGACGTTGCCTTCAATCTCTCAAGTTTCACACTATAGTTGAAGACATTTTCTAATTAAAAAGAACCCAGAATCTTTTAAACAGCACAGGTGTCTCCTGCTACGGGAACAGATTTTGATCTGTGAAGGGTCTCATCCAGGGGCAACCATAAGTTTGTTTCCTGACAGTCAATTTTAGAAAAGCAGAAAACCAAAATCTACTCAAATTTAATAGGAAACACATTAAAAATTAGTAATGAATGTTTCTGTCCCTTTTTAGCCTTGTAAGAATATTAAGACAAAGCTTCTTTTCATGGGGAAATTACATTAGTAAATGAGGCAGCAAAATGAATAGATTTGCATTTTGTTAAATAAAGTGTTTCCTGAAACTATTGTGTCACCAGAATATAAAGCACAGTAGAAAGAAGTCAAAGCCTCCAGCTGTGCAAAGAAGGCAGTAGCTATGATAATGGGGATGGTACACAGTAGTACTTTAGTAGGGTACTAGTTTCTCTTACCTCTCTGGGGCTCCTTCCACAGTTCCTTCAGAACCCTGTGCCTTCCCTTGGAGGTCACCTCTGAGTTGTTTGACCTTTATACCTTAATGATCTCAGCACCCTTTCATGGTCCACCTTTTGTTTCCTGCTACAGCTCTTTTATTGAGGTCCTCCCTGACCACAACATCTGTGCACTCCTGGCCTCTCAGCCTTCATTTATCTCATCTCTTGGGTTATTTTCATAACTCTCCATACACATGCATGGTCATGATCTAAGCATCACCAACATCTGTTACATCTCTAGCATGCATGAAGTCAAATAGCAATGGGTATTCATTGTCTTCAGGACTTGCAACCAACTCCATCCATCCATCCATCTGTCCATCCATCTGTCCATCCATCCATCCATCCATCCATCCATCCATCCATCCATCCATCCATTCATCCATTCATCATTCCATACATACATACATACATACATACATACATACATACCCCTTGAAGTCCATTTGTCTTGTTATGTACCATAAATCTCTCGTCCTGATAAACAAACTTAGCCTTCTCACCCAATTGTTATTTTTCTGTCCACCAACCTTAGAAGAAACCATTACCTATGTGTTTATCATCAGCATATGTTTATAATGTTTGCTATAACACTGCTTGACAATCCAGCCATGTTTCTCATGTCTAGTCACTAGAACCTGGGGCTTTCCTAAAAATCCACCTCACACACTCTTATCTTCCTTTCATGCCTTTCTCCACAGTCAGCAGAGGCCCTGGCTGGGTCAGGTCTCATTAGATAATAAAAGCCACCAAATAGTGGAAGTGTAGGTCATGTGTTTTTTAAAATTATTTTATTTGACACCCCCCAATATAGGAGAAAGTGCTTCTCATATGCTAAATGAACAGTTAGTATGGCTGAGGGGGTGTTAGGTACTATACTCAGCACTTGGCATTTGCCTTACATCCTCAAAATCATAAGCAGATTATCCCCATGTTTTAAGCACAGGCTCACCCCATAACTGATGGAAGTAGTACTGCACAGAGCTAGGCTTAGGACAGGAACTGTCCTGCCCCTGTGCTGTGATTAGACTCCTCCTTCCAGCTCATTTCCTGTCATTTGACATCCTAACCCTGGGTCACACCTGTTGGTACTCAGATGCTCAGAATCAATGATAGTCACCTACCCATCTAAATAGTCTCATTTATGGGGAGAGCGCTGTGGGATGGTCTTCCTGTATGCTGTGAATATGTGTTGCTACTATTGGTTAATAAAGAAGCTGTTTGACCTATGGTAAGGTAGGATAAAAGCCAGGTGGGAAATCCAAGAGAGACACAGGGAGAAGAGGTCAGAGTCAAGGCAGATGCCAGCCCGCTGACCAAGGAGCATCATGCCAACAGACCAGTAATGCCACAGCCATGTGGCAATACAGAGATTAATAAAAATGGATTAATTTAAGATGAAAGAACTAGCCAGCAAAAAGCCTGAGCCATAGACCAAACAGTTTGTAATTAATATAAGGCTCTATGTGTTATTTGGGACCAAGTGGCTACAGGAAGAGCAATTTGTTAAGGACCAGATTTTCACATGTTGCCATAATAGGTTCTCAGGAGAAGAGTCTCATTCTAAACTCTCATCTGCCCTTCATCATCCTCTCTTATCTGGAAAGGTCATGTATTTGAGACTCAATGACATACTCCATATATGGTAGATGACTTCTCCTAAAAGACAAAGCCACATTTTGAACAAGCTAAAGAGGCAACAGGTAGAAATGGACCATTTGCTATGGAGCCTGCTGTGGGCCGCAGGAATATATCATAAGAACTCAGCTGGTTATGACAAAGTCACTACCTGGAGGAATCAGGGAATTCCTCCAGAGGAAGCCAAATCCTAAGGAGTTTTTGGTGTTAACTTGGCTTGTTATATATCAGCTGTCTTCTGTTATGAAAATCATGTGTGCCTTCATAGTTTTCCTAATTGACTTTTCTTTAAGAAGGTCTAACAGTGTGGACTGATCACTCTCTGGACATCCACATTCCAGGAATTTGGAGAACAGCCTCAGGAAAGGCTTTCTCTGGAATCAGATCTCTCCCTTAGCCACTTTCAAGGACTACAGGAAGCACACCACCCAGGTGGGCACCCAACTTTGAAGGACTAACAGTGATAGCAGCCCACATACAAGTCTCCTGACTTAAGGTAAATTCCAGAAGTGGACACTGCCTAGGTAAGGTGGACATTAACTAAGCTTTACACAATTTAGCTTGGACCCTCCCATTTTTATACCAGGACTTCCAGGGCATGAGACAGAGAAGAGAAAAGAGAATGGAAGAACTAGATGGGTAAGGACTTGAGAGGAACAAACTGAGATGGGAAAGAACTAGATTGAAGGGCTAGAAGAGAGTACTAGAGGAATGAGATGGAAGATGAGGAGGAGCCAGATAGGGAAGAATAAGATGAGGAAGAGCCAGATGAGAGAGAAGGAGATGGGAGAGGAGCCGATAGGGGAAAGAACTAGATGGATGAGAACCTAGAAGGAACAGAACTAGATGAAGGAATTAAGATAGGACGTAGAGGGAACAGTAGATAGAGAGAGAAATCAGGCAAGAAAAGAGCTAGACATGAGAGCAGAATAGAAGCTGTGTAGAGAGATAACTATCACAGAATAATAAAGAATATGAACTAAGGTGTTTTGTGTACACAGATTCATTTCTTTTCATCAAAGATTAATTGTCAGCTAGTTGTAGATTCTTCCCAGACCCTGGGAGGAGACTATTGAGGGGCTGGGCCCCCATAGTCCCCGATAGGAGCCCACTGCTGGCTAGCTGTACAAGGAATTTCCTTTTGTGTGATCTATCTTCTCTCCCTTTGCTCACATCCTAGTATCTGTCAGTCACCTTAATGTCCCCAGAGTGTGGCTGATTCTGCTGAGAGGTTTATAGTGCAGTTGAACCTGCTGGCCCCCTGGGTGTGTGCATGATTCCTCCCTGTCCCCATGGCAGGGCCCTCCAATCATTCTTTCTCTGTTTGCAAGTGTCAGCCACAAATCCCAGCAGGCTCATTAAAGTGTCCATGTGTGCAGGGCCCCTTGTTAGGAAGATTCATTGGTTGTCAACCTTACCGATAGCTACACCTGGAGAGGTGAGCGACCCCACAGAGGATCCAGGGCCAAAGTGGTTTCAGTCTTCATCTTCCTGAAATGTGAGAAAAATGCTAGAAACTGGCCAGGGGAGGCAAGGTTTGAGAGCAGGAAAAGGCAGGTCTGGAGAGAAGAATGTCTCTGCCCAGCCAGAGTCCTAGAGTCTGCTGCTTTCCCCTCTGTTCACTATAGACTTTGTGTTTGAACCAGCTGCCAGGAAGGTGCCCCAGCCGCGATGCAAATACAGAGAACAAAAGCTGCTGTAGGTGCTAGGAGATAGCTCCGTCCATACTTCTGTGCACTTCGGTTCCCCATTTAAAGTACTTCTCGTACATTTGTGTGCATATGTTCATATAGTATTGGCTAGAATACACATATGACAATGGATGTGTAGTTTTGTTTTCTTTCTGAGTTTGCATGACCTTGCTTAATATCACACATTCTAAGTCCATCAACTTACTGCAATTTTTAACTTCATTTTTCTTTGGAGTTGAAGAAAATATATATATTATAGTACAATATGATATACATCATATATTATATATAATATATACCAGATAGATTTTTATATCAAAATTTTAAAGCAGCAATAAAAGGAAAGTCAAAAGAACAAGGAAGGCTAAAGATAGGCAGATGAAGAAGGAGTGAAGGCAGGAAAGAGACAGGAGCTTTACAAGAGGATATAAAGCTGTTTTGCTAGTTCCATTTCTACCATGGATTCTTGTTTTTGGAGGTGGACAAATACATAGAGTATATTCAATATTGAAGTGAAAAATTTAATGTAAATCTCCACAGCTTCCATTCTGGATGCCTATATTAGCTGCCTAGAAGTTCAATGAGTTGTATAAATTTTGGTTCTGGCTAATTTTAGTGTGATGTTTTTATAATGAAGTTTATATATGTATATATCAAAAATAACAACCCTTTTCTTGATCTAGAGGCTTTTCCGTAAAACAAAGAGGTAAAACTTTAAGGAATTCCCTAAACCATAATTCTAATCTGCCAAAGTATCTATATAGAAAAGAACTTATTGTGCTTTCCAGGAAGCTGATTGTTTTGTGTAGTTTTGGCACTGCTATGTTATGCAAGCCTTTCTCAGATGCTGCAGGAGGATTGGTTACTACAGAGAAACACCTGTAATTACAATCACAAATAATGATACCTTACTAGCAGCCTCCAAAGTCATACAGGACCTCATGGCTTGAGGTAAGACCCCAGCAACCTTCACCCCATCCTGTTCACTAGAAATTTTCCAGAAATATCTGAGATTAATAATTGTAGTAGTGACAAGCACCAACATCTAGTCAGTGAGTAGCAGGGACCTACCATGACAATTATCCTTTACTTGTGTTATCTCAAATTAACCTTATAACATGGGGGGTAATTGTAATTGACAAACATTGAGGCTAGAAAATTTAAATTAACTTTAATCACAAATATAATAATCAATTAACCAGAATGGAATTCAAGTGTTTCCATATGTAGAAACCACAGCTTGATAAAGAGCTCCCTGAGTTGTTTCTATGTTTTACTGTTCTTCGGGGAGAGAGCAGGGACCCAGTGTCAGGATGCTTACAATGAGCAGAAATGACATTATCAAGCTTTGTAGTGTCAGATCCCTACCTACAAAACAGCTGATAGAACTTAATCTTGTACATTGTAAGAATTTTCTCATTAGAATTACATAAATGCTATTTTCATTATCATCTCACAAGGAGCTTTCTAAATTTTGGAGAACTTACCTGTCTTATTAGAAGTCACATTTCTACAGGGGGAGCTTGTAGAAACTGTATTCTAGGCTAGTCACAGAGTAAAAATCACATTCTACTAACCTCTTTTTATGCTTTCCCCATAGGGCCCAGTTAGGGATACCGGAGAATACATGCAAGTACCCAACAGCACCTGAGAATATGTAAAAGTACCAAAGGATGCCTGAGAACCTCATGAAACATGGGAAACTCTGTGAGTTCTGAGATGGCTCAAGGATCCCTGAGAGCCCAAGATTCTGTAAGATCATCTCTAAGAGTTCTGGAGAGCACCTGGGAGACAGCTTGGGAGTTTTGCAAGCACCTGGAAAAACCCAAGATCTGGGAGCATGGACAGTGCTGGAGAGTACTTCCAAGCTTTGAGAGTTCCTGGTGACCCCTGAAGACACCTGAAACAGAGCTGCTGGAAGAGGCTGGGGGAACCTCTGAACCATCTGAAGAACTCTACAGTACCTGAGTACCTGAGAACTTCTGAGAGCACCTGGGCCCACTTCTTTCTTCCCCTGTGGCACGGGAGAATATGCACCCTGTCTTGGAGCTGTATTTCATAGATGACAGGCACTAGTTGGTAGAAACATTCAGAGGACTCAGATGCATGTCTAAATGACATAAAAACACCCCCTGAAGACATACAAATCTTAGCCTACCATCCAAAGGTCCTGTGATCCAGGGGCAAAAGCAAGGTACTGAGCAGGTGCTGAGGGCAGTGGCTTATCTTCTTCCTTTCCTGTCCAGATGTTTGCAGCCAGACAACTTGAAATTCAAATTTCCAGGCTTGCAGGTTTCCCGCCTGTCGTGGGCTCAGGGAGAAGTGGGCATGGCAGAGCAGGTCCTGTTTAATTAGTGCGTTTGCTTAACCGCTGTGCATGCTCTTTTGACAGGTCAAATTTTCTGCATATCCCAGGGAAAGCTGTGGCCTCTTAATGAACTGGTTAAAGTAAGTGCCGATTAGAAACATTCAGCACGCTCAGCAGCAGCAGCCTCCAGTCTCTTGGTTACCCAGGGCCAGCCATTTAAATTAAGGGTGGCTGCCAAAATGCCATGCTGGGAGCCGTTCAGTGTCTGGCCAGTCTACTACCCTTCCAGGCCATCTGTGCACTAAAAGGCTCAAGAACAGGGACAGGTCACCTAGAAAACTGTTTCTCCAGAGAAGAAGCACATCTACAGAAAGACAAAACTTACAGATTTCTGATCCAAAGCTACAAATTGAACAATTATTTTTTAAAAGACCTATAGCCGTCTGGCACACTAACTGGCATCTGTTAGAGACTCACTATGTGAGCACTTGAAAAATGCCTTAGCTGTGTGTTTACTTCCCTTGAGAAGTATTCTTATCCACATTTTACAGTCTTTAACAATGATTCAGAATAGAAAACTACCTGGTCCATGGCCACTTAATGATAAGCAATGGGGCAATACAATGAGACCTTGCTCAAGCCTCTCATTTCCAACTCATTTGGGATCTGCTTTCCTCAATAAAACTAAATGTGATAGCCAGGCAGTAGTGGCAAAAGCCTTTAATCCTAGCACCCTAGAGGGAGAGGCAGTGGATCTCTGAATTTGAGGCCAGCCTGGTTGACAGAGCAAGTTCCAGGACAAAGCTACAGAGAGAAACCCTGTCTCCAAAAAAAAAAAAAAAAAAGTGAAAAATGTAAATGTGAATACTCTGAGCAAAACCCTATGACCTGGTGCTATTCTGGGTATTCTGCATGGATCATCTGGATTAATATTCATAAAATACTTAATGAGTAATACGCTGTTACTTTTGTTTCCCTTGTGTAGACAGGAAGATGGAACCCTGCCTGGAGAAATGACTACCAGTCGTGTGTACTAGTCGTGACAAACAAAATCTGAACTCAGAATCCTGGTGCTGGATAATATCCTTGTGATGAGTTTACTGAGAAAACTTAAGCATATCCATAACATCTGTGAAGCTGAATCCTGGCAGGGTAGCTCATGTCTGTAATATTAGTATGTGGGAGGTAGAGTCAGAAGGAACATACAACTTCAGCTGTATAGGACCCTGTCTAAAAAATAAGGTTTTGATTTTACCATCAAAATATGTTAGTCTGAAATTCATAACTCTATGTTTCTAAGTATGTCTGCCACAAACGTTTATGTCCAGGTGGACTGCTCATGCCTTATGCTTATTTATAACCTTGAGTTGGAAGGGTTCAACCCTGGGATGCTCACTGGTGTCAGAATTTGAGCCATTTTCATTTGAGACAAGGTCTGTTATCTCTGCCCCCAACTGAGGAGCCTGATTTAAGCACATTAAGATGTTCAGGGGCATGGTAGAAATCCACCCTCTGGAATCTACAAGGGTGACCCTAGCTAAGACTCCAAGTAATAGAGGATGTGAAACTTGAACTAGCCATTTTCTGTAACTAGACAACGCTTCCAGTGGAGGGACTGGGACACCAACTCAGTCACAAAACCTTCAACCTGCAGCTTGTCCTGCCTGCAAGATGTGCTGGGGTAAAGGCATAGCAGAACGTGTGGGAGTGGCCAATCAATGACTGATACAGCTTGAGACCCATGCAATGAGAAGGAGCCCATACCTGACACTGCCTGGAGGGCCAGGAACTGAAGGATGGATAGCCTAGAGATCTAGGATAGAACCAAACTGGTAGAAAAAAAAGAAGTCAATGAAATAATTCCAACTGGGTGGTGTTGGCCTAAGCCTTTAATCCCAGCACTCAGGGGGCAGAGGCAGGTGGATATCTAAGTTCGAGGCCAGTCTGGTTTACAAAGCGAGCTCCACAAGAGCCAGGACTGTTGCAAAAACAAACAAAACCAAAAAGCCTTGTTTTGAAAAACAAAACAAAAATGTTCTAATGATAGTCTGCTGTACTCACAGACTGGAGCCTAGCATAATCATCATCAGAGAAGCTTCATTCAGCAGCTAATGAGAGCAGATGCAGACTCACAACTAAGCATTAGGCAGAGTTTGGGGAATCTTACAGAAGTGGGTGAAGAAGGATTATAGAAGCCAGAGGGGTCAAGAACACCACAAGAGAACCTTCAGAATCAAATAACCAGGGTTCATAGGGCTCACAGAGACTGAACCAACAATCAGGGAGCCTGCATGGACCTGATCTAGGTCCTCTGCATCTATGTTATTATTGTGTAGTTTGGTCCTTTTGTGAGACTCCTAACAGTGGGAGCAGGGGCTGTATATGATTCTTTTGTTGGCTTTGGGGACCCCTTTTCATCCTACTGAAATGCCTCACCCAGCCTTAATATGAGGGGGGATGCCTAGTCTTATTGCAACTTGATATGCCTTGTTTGGTTGATATCCCTGACAGGCCTGCCTTTTTCTGATGGAAAAAAGAAGAGAACCTAAGGAAGACAGGAGGTGAGGGGGAGGACTGGGAGGAGAGGAGGGAGGGAAAACTGTGGTCAGAATGTAATATATGAGAGAAAAATAAATCAAAAAACTTATAAACAAACAAATAAATAAAAATATTGATGATATTCCTCAAAACCAGAGGTATCTGCTTTCTGCTTGGCAATGGATCCTTGCTCATGGTGAAAGAAAATGCTGGGACATGGTCCCTAAAGCCCTTTCTTACTGGAATGATGCTAGAAATAAACCCCAGGTGCTTCTGGGGCTGAATAGACACCCTGTTTCTGGATTTTCACAAAGCTCCATCCACATCAAAGCTCCATCCACATTTCCAACTTGTAACTGACCTATCAGTCACATGAAGTTTTTTATTTTGTTTTTTTTTGTTTTTTGGTTCCCCCCACCCCACCCCGAGACAGGGTTTCCCTGTGTAGCTTTGTGCCTGTCCTGGAACTCACTTGGTAGCCCAGGCTTCCCTTGAACTCACACAGATCCACCTGGCTCTGCCTCCCAAGTGCTGGGATTAAAGGCATGCACTACCACCACCCGGCCTGAATTTTGTTTTTATATGCATATAATTGGAGATTTCTAAAGCAAAGTAATTGGCATGATTGATTTTTTAATTCATAAAGATCACACATTTATGGTAAAAATGTTGGCTACTAGACCTAATAGACAATTATTTTTCTAGAAATCTGGCAGTACTTTATGGCTGTTTGGGCAAGAACCTTGATAGAGATGGAGAGAAATTCATCAATCTTAGGGATGAGGAAAATGAAAGAATTCAGCAATGAACTGGATTATGGGGTAAAGAAAAGCAAGAAAGGAGTGAGGAGTCTTTGCATCTAGAATGTGGCTGGACATTCATTTCTGTATTTTGTTGGAGAATATTTCAGATAGAGGTTAGGTTTAGAGTGATGAAGAAGATAAAGTCTCTCAGGAACTTTTGTCATTTAGATTCCTTGTTACATCCAAGAGGACAAGCAAACCAACAGGAGGTCTGGAATTTAGAAGGGACTCGATGGAGATAAACACCTCTACTACCTAGGAATAGAGGTGACAGGAGTCATAGGCCTATGAGACACTCTGGACAAAATGTCAGATGACGTGCCAGGAACAGTCAACTTGGGATCTAAGTTGGAAGGACTTGGCCACAGCGTGGATAGAGGAAGTTGAGCTAGGACAGAAAACAGATCAAGTGGTCACTTCTGTCTTCAGATGTTAGCAATTTTTTTCTCTCTCTCCCATTTCTACAAAAGTCAGCAGGAACAGACACATGAGGTCTGAGCAGTAATTGTAATGCACAAAGAAAAAAGAAAACAGTAGCAGAAAGGGTGGCTTGACAAATGAGGAGGAACATGGTAGGTTGTGTCTGAAGATCACTAAACTACCCTCTGTGATTGTTTCAATAAGAATAGCCCTCATAGGCTCACATATTTGAATGCTTAGCTATCAGAGAGTGGCACTATTTGAGGAGGACTAGGAGACATTGCCTTGTTGAAGGAGGTGTGGCTTTATTGGGGGAAGTGTGTCACTGGGGGCAGGCTTTGAGGTTTAAAAAGCCCAATGTCTTAGTTAGAGTTTCTATTGCTGTGAAGAGACACCATGACCACAGCAACTCTTATAAAGGAAAACAATTAGGGGTGGCTTACACTTTCAGAGGTTGAGTTCATTATCATGATGTTGAGAAGCATGGCAGCAGGCAGTCAGAGATGGTACTGGAGAAGGAGCTGAGAGTTCTATGTCTTGATCATCAGGCAACAGGAAGTGAACTGTCCCACACTGCGCAAAGCTTGGACATATATGAGATCTCAAAGCCTGTCCCCATAGTGACACACTTCCTCCAAGGCCTCACCTCCTAATAGTGCCATTCCATCTGGGGGACATTTTCTTTCAAACCATCACACCCAAGTTAGGCCCAGTTCTCTCTTTCTGCCTGCTGCCTGTGAATCGGGATGCAGTTCTCAGCTGTTTCCCCAGGACCATGCTGCATGCCTGCTACCTTCTTCTCTCTGCCATCATGATATTGGACTAAGCCTCTGAAACTGTAAGCAAGCCCCTAATCAAATGCTTTCCATTGTAAGAGTTGCTGTGGTCATAGTGTCTCTTCACAGCAATAGAACAGTGACTAAGCCACCTCTAACATTGATTAGTCTACCTAGAGAGGTCTATTGCATCCTTACCTGTGGTTCTGCCAGATGTTACTTTCACCAACAGTCCAACAAGGCTGCTAGAATAAGAACAAGTGTATTATTTTAGACTGTTTCTAAGCCTGTCAACTCAACTTTGACCAGTAAGGGTCCTTCCTTCAGTTTTCTTTTTCTTCTATTTCTGTTTCCCTTGGAACACAGTATGAGACATGTGCCTGGTAATGCCACATAGAACTTGCCTGAGAGATGGAAGTTGATCCCCAGGGAACAGTAGCAAAAGTAAGGTTTCTATAGAAGTCAAGCATCTGGCTAAGAACATTTATGAGGCTCAGCTATTCCAAGTCTTCTTGGAGTTTGTCTTGTTATATTCTTCCCAATCCTCGCTGCCATGCTGTCTTCTATTAAACTTTAAGCATATGTTCTTTTCAATATGCTGACACAAAAGAATGCACTCAGTGTGTAATGGTGGTCTTGGCCTGAAGTATTGCTGTAGGTCACCAAAATTTTTTGATTGGGTTGCACAGTGGCTGAAGGCCACTTTAAAATGGGATTACAATGGGCCAGGGATACTTCTGGGCTGTGAGCTACTCTCTGTAGGAAAGATGTTCTGCACTGAGCCTGAAAGGAAGAACTGACTCAGAGAAGATGGAGATGTGGGTGGCTTTCCTGTGACTGGTAAAGGTTATGTTTTATGCACTTGCATCTAGGATCTAGAGGTGCCATTGTCCTTTACAAAACTTCATGTCACTCTACCTGAGAGGGTATGTTCTTATGTATCAATAGAGTAAACAGTATGAGTTCATCAAGCAGAGAAAGGAAGGAGGATATCTGTTACCAGTCAGCTGGTTGAGCATTCTTTTGCTCTAAATGGATGGAAATTGTGCATCAGAAGGAAGGCCATTAAGTGCTGATCTCTGGAAACTGCCATCTTCTCCAGTGATGGGCAGAAGGGAGCATTCATAGTGGGCAGATGCACATGGCATCTTATTGCATTGTAGTCCTCAGTCCTCACAGATCCCTTAGGGATCTGGATTCTCAGCCCTGCAGATGCTACAGCTCTTGTGTGGACCCAGGATGATAGATTCTCAGTCCTTGAAACCAGCCACTGTTATAGCTCTTGTGTAGGCTTAGGAAGTTGGGATTCCTCAGTTCTTAACAGCAGTCAATGTTACAGCCCTCAGCCCTGGGTCTGAGACTCTTGGTCCTAAAGATATGACAGTTTTTTGGGACTTCTCTGATAGCAGGCTCTGATGTTTTTCTTCTCTGGATTCTCACAATATATTCCTCTTTAGCCTCAACTCTCTGCCATCTCTCACCATCTCTCTATTTCCTCTACCCTTCTGCCTCCTGCTACCATTTCAGCTTGCATAACAAATAGTAGACAGGAAAGGGCTATCTGAGAGAAGCCTTTTATTGGGCTTGATGTTACAAAATCAGGGAGGTGGTAAGGAACATGTCTATCAGTCATTCCAAGTGAATATGAGCAGCCACCTGCTTGTATACTTTAATAACTAGGGTTTTTTGGTTGAATTTCACTAAATCAAATGGATTTTGTAATCTGTCATTGGCTTTTGGTAAAATGGATCAGTTTCACAGTATTAACATGAGCATGAGTTGTTCTTCCATTTTCGAGTGTCCTTACCTCTTTCTTCAGAAGTTTAAATTTTCATTGGAAAAGGTTTACTCTTAGATATTTTATTTTCTTTGAGGCTATTGTAAGTGGAAGTGTTGTCCATAGTCTTGGTCTCTGTATATTTGTTATTCATGTATAGATAAACTATTGATTTGTGAAAATTGATCTGTATCCTGTCACATTGCTGAATTTGTTTATAATTCCTAGGAGTTTTTGATAGAATTTTGGAGATATCTTATGTATAGTATCATGTCATCCTCAAATAGGGATAGTTTGATTTCTTCTTTCTTTAATTTCCTTATTGCCCCAGATAGGTTTTGAGCACAATACTGAAAAACAGTATGAATAGTGGGCAGCCCTGTCCCATTCCTGATTTCAGTGGGGTTGCTTCAAGTTTTTCACCATTTAGGATGATGCTGGCTGTGGTTTTCTCATATATATTGCTTTTGTTGTGTTGAGGTATGTTTCCTTTAATCATATTCTCTCTTAAGACTTTTATCATGAAGGCATGTTAAATTTTGTCAAAGATTTTGGCTGATTATATCCATGTGTTTACCTCAATCACAACCTGCATTTTAGCAGTAATTATAGCTATTGAGACTTGTATTTTGAACCAGTTGAATCCTTCTGTTTTGAACCAATGATAGCCTTACTTTTTAGTACCTATTACACCCATAAAAGGCAATGTTTGTCCAATCACAGAATAGCCTCTTGGGTCCTGTTCTGGTGGTTTCTCTGCTAGGCCATCAGGGAAGTGCTTTCCTACTCTAGGTAAAAATGGTCATCTAGAGAACATTGGAACACATGATATCAAAAGAGCAGATATTATTTCAAACTGTCCTGGCCCTGGGCCAGGATACTCCTACAAGACATGGAACAATCAGCTGTTACCATCATTTTAGTTTCATCAGAGTGTCTATAGAATGTCTCAGGAAGACCATCAGGCATTAAGATGGTCTACCTAGTTAATGTCCACTATTACTTTTTGCAAACACCCAGGGCAGCAAGGAAAAATCCAACAACTGATAACTAAAGAGTTAATTGGTCCTGTTATTACTGTCTTTACTATAAACATCAGTATTGCTTACAATAAAATTTTAAAGGAGTTGTTCTTACCATTAATGATGACTTCAATAGATTTTTCTTAGCACTTTTCAGTGTTTAATGCCTGCCCAGTGTCCCTGGGGAGGTTTGGTCATCTTTCATGTCATTTAGTTCCAGTTTGAGGCAGAGCAACATCATAACCAGCAACATCTTTCAGATAGGTTCCCCAATGGAATTAACATCATGCATGTAGGGACATGTAGACTGAAGTTTCTTGGTCCTGGCTGGTCCCACCCAGGTAGCGGCTGTTTTTTATAATATAATCACTCAGAGGCTTAATATTAATTACAAACTGGTCTATGGCTTAGCCTTATTGCTAGCTAGCTATTTAATCTTAAATTAACCCATTTCTATTCATCTATGTATCACCATGTGTCTCATGGTTTACTTGTGTTCTAGTGCATCTTGCTCCCCTCGTGGTAAGCAGCATCTTCCCTGACTCCGCCTTTCTTCTCTCTGTATCTTTGCTTGGATTTCCTACCTGGCTATAACCTATCTTGCCATAGGCCAAGGCAGCTTCTTTGTTAACCAATGGTAGCAATACATATTCACAGCACACAGAAAGACCATCTTACAGCAGGGACATGTGGTGTCAGTGTGTGTGTCATATAAAAATACAATGACCTAGAGGTAGCATTTTAAAATGATACTCTGATCTAAAACCAGAACACTCTTTACACTGAGCAAGCTCTTGATCTGTGAGCTTGTCTTGCAGTCCTTGATTTTCACTCTGACTGGCCTCAAGCTTTCACTCTTCTGCTTCAAGCTTCAGATTGCTTAGGCTGCAGGTATTCTCAGGCATACCTAGCAAAACCTTTAAAAAATAGTTTTCTCTTGATTATCCAAGTTTACTGTAAATAGTCACCTTATATGAATGTGGCTGACCTATTGGATAGATTCTGTGGAAACAGATAACCACAATAGCTAACTTATATTTTCTTTCAAGATGATTTATCCTATGTCACTTACCTTAGTTAGAGTTTCTATTGCTGTGAAGAGACCCCATGACCATAGCAACTCATATAAAGAAAACATTTAATTGGGGCTAGTTTACAGTTCCAAGGTTAGTCTTTTGTTATTATGGTGGAGAGCATGGCAGCATGCAGGCTGATAGAGTGATGGAGAGTAGCTGAGAGTTCTACATCTGCATCCACAGGCAGCAGGAAGACAGAGTGACACTGGGCCTGGCTTGAGCTTCTGAAACCACAAAGCCCACTCCCAGTAACAAACTTCTTCTAACAAAGCCACACCTACTCCAACAAGGCTATATGTCTTAATCCTTTCAAATAATGCTACTCCCTATGAGCTGCTGGGGGCCATTTTCATTTAATACACCACATCACTCTATAGTGATTCTTCTATTTCCAATGTTCTCAATGAGCCTGCAAATGGACATCCTTATTTCTATGCTCCAGGTGAAAGCATCAGACAAGAGGAACAGGTGACATTGCCAACGTTCCAGTACACAGGACCAGTTAAGACACTTAAATGTCTCTTTACAAATCTGGAAATTCCACTGTCTCCAACCTGACTACCTAATTAGGCCAGGGAGTTCTCTGAACTGAGAGGAAACGCAGAGGGCTTCAGGCAAAATGCTGAGCTGTGCTCTTTCCAAAGCTGCCAGGGTCTCTGCCTGGAGGACTTAAGGGCTCAGTTGGGTCCAATTCCCACCCTCTGCCAGCACTTCCTACTTCCCCCTGTAGTGGGCGCTTTCCTGTGCCTCTTTCTTCTCTACCTTCCCCACAGGTAAGCCTTATCTTCCACGCTTTTCCTCTTCCTCACTCTGGAAGATTTTTATTTCTTCTTCTATTTTATCTTCTCGGCCTCCCCCAACCTCCCTAGCTGCTCCACTTTGCTTCTTCTCATCTCAAAGTATTGACTCTGCTCCCCTGCTGTGCTCATATGCCATTTTTCTGGCTCTCTAGTTTTTGTATTTCATTTCTGCACTACACTTTTTCCTTAAGAGAAGTTTTTTATTCATTTTACATACCAATCACAGATCCTCCTCTTCCCCCTCCCACCCCTCCAGCCTCTCCTCTCCCCAACCCACCTCTTATTCCCTCTTATAAGAAGGTAAGGCCTCCCATGGGGAGTCAGCAGAGTCTGGTGCACTTTTTCAAGGACCCTACCCTTCCTGCCATGATCTCTGGGCCACTCACTGTTCCCTGCATACTAACTCTCCTGAAGTAGGTCCTAAGGGTGTCATCAGACTGTCCTGGTTGGGGAGTCAGGTATAGGGACGAGGGAAAAAGAAGTATTCAGAATGAGGCAAATGGCTTCATACATCAAAGTTTCTTAGTGCTTTGCAGCAGGCCAGAATCACTACACGAATGGCCAATGAACACTTCAGCAATCATGTTAACTGCTGTTTTTAAGAAAGAGGTCAGATAGGGATAAGATGGATTCAACATCACCTCTTGTGGTTTCACCAGGGTTCCTGCCAGGACACTTGTAAACAGAGGAAAATCTGATCTTTAGGGACTTACATCCATTTGGGCTGATTTATTGGTATTTATTTGGACACAGTACATAATCATCTTCTTTCACTTTTGGTAATGAGCCATATGTTGTATAAAAGGCAATTGAAGCCAACTCTTTTTCTTTGGCCAATTTTGCTGTGATAACCCTTAGGGAGTAGGATGAGAATTAAATATACTTCTACCTCCAGCAATTCATGAACTTCCAGCATTCTGATACTTCCTGACACATCCTGACCTGTAAGAAGGTTCAGTAAGTATAAAAGGCTTCTGTGCAGAAGGAACCATGGGGAAACACTCATACTCAGGCTGGTATAAAATCAGGGTCCTGGTCAGAAGTTGTGATGGGGCTTATTTTCATTTCTTTCTCCGTAATTTAGCATTTCTTGTCTGGAAAACTTACTTTCTTTGCCTCGCCCTCAGATACTCCAGGTGTCTGTCCACCAAACTGTTCATATCACTGTTCTTTCAAGGAATGCTATGTGCCAATTCTGTTGCGACCCAGTATGAAAAGATTTTTCTCCCACCTCAAAATAATTACTCTGTCAGAAACAGCATAACAAAATGCAGCTACAATGCAAGAGCTGACGAATAACTTCTATATGAAAGCCTGATGCTTCTGTCTACACACAGAACACCTATGAGATCTGAGCACATAGACCAGGCTGTGTCTCCCCATTTCAGAGATTCAAACTCTACTATATATTTCATCCCGAGATCTCAGGAAATCAGGAGAGATGAAGGCACTTGGAGAATGCAGGTTTATCGGGACCCTTCCAGAGAGATGCTGTCCAGGAACATGCTTCAGAACCATGATACTTCTCATTGCAGTTATGTAAATCAACATATTGTCTATTCCATCTTGAAACTGGGTGGATCACATGCCCATTGCTCTTGTTAGAGTGGAAGGAATGGACAATAGGCAGTCAGGGTTCTTCAGAGCACCTCAGAAGTAACTGCAGTCAAATCGTTCCCTGACTCTGACATTGTAAAATACGGACGTCTTGCTCCCACTCTGTCAGTCATCTTTCTCTGTCAGGAATTATGGAAACATTCTGGAGATGAAGGGGTGACTCAACCTGGGCTGAGCTGTGGCTTCTCTTCACACTGATGACAGCCCAGTAGCAAAGAACAGGACATCCTGACCTTGAGTTGAGGTGATATTAAGAGTGATGCCTGGTGATGGACCGTGTGCTATGCTATAATGCTGCAGAAGGCCTTTTAGTACACTTAACACTTAAAGCATGATTTTCTTCCTAAAACCATGTGCTATGTATTCATGAACCACCTTTCTAACAGAGATGGTCATCCAGTCTGATGTAATGTGTATATATTAGATTCTATTAGTATAAAAATGTTTGAAGCTGTCTAACTTATAAAGAAAGGAGGTTTATTAAATTTGGATTTTGAGTTCTCTGGCTGCAAACATCTGGACAGGAAAGGAAGAGGATAAACTAAGCCAGTGCCCTTAGCAACTGCTCAGTACCTTGCTTTTGCTCATGGGTCACAGAAGATTGGGATGGTAGGCTAAGATTTGTATGTCTTCAGGGGTTGTTTTTATGTCACTTAGACATGCATCTGAGTTCTCTGCATACTTCTACCAACCAGTGCCTATCATCTATGAAATACAGCTCCAAGGCAGGGTGCTTATTCCCCCATGCTATAGTGGAAGAAAGAAGTGGGTCCAAATACTGTCAGGAGTGCTCAGGCACTGGGGTACCCTAGAGTTCTTCATACAACCTGGAGGTTCCCCCAGCCTCTTCCAGCAGCTCTGTTTCAGGTGTCTTCAGGGTCCCCCAGGAACTCTCAAAGCTTGGAAGCACTCTCCAGCACTGTCCATGCTCCCAGCTCTTGGATTCTTCCAGGTGCTTGCAATACTCCCAAGCTGTCTCCCAGGTGCTCTCCAGAACTCTTAGAGATGATCTTAGGGAATCTTGGGCTCTCAGGCATCCTTGAGACATCTCAGAACTCACAGAGTTTCCCATGTTCCATGAGGTTCTCAGGCATCCTTTGGTACTTTTACATATTCTCAGGTGTTGTCAGGTACTTGCATGTATTCTCCGGTTTCCCTAACTGGGCCCTATGGGGAAAGCATAAGAAGAGGTTAGTAGAATATGATTTTTACTCTGTGACTAGCCTAGAATACAGTCTCCACAAGCTCCCCCTGTAGAAATGTGACTTCTAATAAGACAGGTAAGTTCTCCAAAATTTATACAGCACCTTGTCAGATGATAATGAAAATAGCATTTATCTAATTCTAAGAAGAGAATTATACAGTTGTTTAGTTAATACTAAAACAACACTAAAACCAAACAACAAAACAGTCCTTTCATCTGTTTTGTAGGTAGGGTGTCTGACACTGTACAGTTTGATCATGTCATTTCTGCTCATTGTAACCTTCCTGACACTGCTTCTCTGCTCTCTCTCCATGGCATAGTGAAACTCAGAAACCATATAGGGAGCCTTCCCACACTCTTAAGATTCTCTGGATCCTTCTGCCACATCCTGGGTGAAAGAGGGGAGTGAGCTGTGTCTTCTTACTCACACGGTGGGCCCTGTGCCTGGCTGGCCCATTCATGTTGTCAGTGACAGTGCCTTCATCTCTGGATCCACAGAGAACCGAGAGCTTTTGCTTATTTCTAGGCCATTGTAAAGATGAAGGAGGGGGGAATTGTTCTAACATCCCAGTTACTTGCTTTTTTTGTTCCATAAGAAGAGCCCATGTTTCAGAAATGTGTTCTCATTCTGATGATTCTGAAGATGAATTCACCTCTGTGTGACTAAGTCAGATTCTCCATGGTGAAAATGCTTTTCATCTGGACATAGGCCATGCTGGATGTAGAGAATGGGGCAAGAGAGACTGGCAATTGCAAATCTAAGTGCCTATGCTTAGTAGGTTCTAGAGAAGGCCCTGACCAACACTGTCCTGTCTGGTCTCAGAACTAGGGCTCAGACATTAGCCTCTCTACATGGGTATCTCTTGGGAAGGGCAATCAGCTGCTGTCCAAGAGAGGAAAAGATCAGTTAGGCAACCCCTGAGCCACCTGTTATTGTTATAAGCCTGTACTTGGTGGATGGTAAAGATAGGTTTTATTTAGAATTTTTTCTTATATTTTGATCATGTTGTTGCCCTCCCCTAACTCCTCTCAGATGACTCCATTTTCATGCATACTCAAATTTATGTTCTCTCTCTCTCTCTCTCTCTCTCTTTCTCTCTCTCTCTCTCTCTCTCTCTTTCTCTCTTTCAAAACAAACAAGCAGAGGCTGGACCTGCCTCTACTGAATGTGCCAGGCTCTGCTGACTCCCCATGAGAGGCTTACCTTCTTGTAGGAGGGAATGGGGGGTGAGTTGGCAGTGGAGGCTGGAGAGGTGGGAAGAGGGAAGAGGGGGATCTGTGATTGGTATGTAAAATGAATAAAAATTTCCTTAGTAAAAATAAAATAAACAAGCAAAACAAAAAACAACAATAAACCCCACAAAAACACAAAAATAAAACAAAAGGAGGCAAATCATCTACAAAATTACTGCCAAGTTCATTTTGTGCTGGCCTGCCTTGAAGTGTGGTTAATATACCTAATAAGACTGCCTTGGAGAAAACTGACTTTCCCTTTACCAAAGGGCATCAATTGCAGATGGATTGTTGGTTAGGGAGGAGAACCTGCATCCCTTTCCCTTTCTCAGTGCTGGGATCCCATCTGGTTAGAACCTGTGCAGGCTTTATGTACGCTATCACAGTCTCTGTGAATTTCTACGTGAATTCATCTTTGGTCTGGAGAACACTGTTTCCTTGGAGCCAACCATCATCTCCGGCCCTTAGTCTTCCTGCCTCCTCTTTCACATAGATTCTTGAGCCTGGAGGGGAGAGATTTGATACAGGTATGCCATTTAGAAATGAGTGCTCCAAAGTCTCTCACCCTCTGCACATTGTTTAGTTGTGGATTGCTGTGTTAGTTGCTATCTGCTAAAGAAGCTTCTCTGATGGGCAGGGCACTTAACTATGGCTATGTGTGTCATTAACAGTTGTCTTATGGCTATTGTTCCTTTAGCAAAATAATAGTATTATGTTTCCTCCTAGGCCCATGACATATCTAATCTCAGGTTTGTTTCTACTTTATCAATGCCAGGTATGGGTTTCACCTCATGCAGTGAGCCTCAAATCCAATAATAATAATTAAAAAACCCAGTTGGTTCTTCCCGTACTTGTCCCCCCTCCACAAGTTTATCTTGCAGGCAGGTCACTGTTAAAGATGCAGGTTTGTTATTGCATGGATGGTTATCTTTCTTCTCCATGAGTGTGTGGGTTACCTTCCAGCACCATGAACACTAGTCAGTAGAGGTGAAGCTTCTTAGGTACCACCCCAAATTCTCCATTTTTGATGACATATGCAAGTGTTATCTGCAGCAATAGGACCTTACTATCCGGTTATGGAGAATATATCTAATAGGATTTGCAATAACCCGTGATGTTTCAGGGTTTCCATGGAGCCCCTTTGGCCAATGTCTTAACAAGATGTAACAAATTCCCAGCACTAGAAGTTTCACTTGGTGACATAAGATACCCAATTTGGGCATTGTCTCCTTTATTATTTAGTGACTCCATCTACATTCTTTTCATATACTAAATACATACATTTTAGAACGCTTCTACAGTGGAGGGTTTCCATATGGTTTTACAAATGGCCTTTAGTGTTAGCTCTTCCTCTCCATATTCCCTTCTTTATCTTTCTCTTCCATTCTCTCCTTATTTAAACCTCCTGTTCCAGTCCCCCACTTTGTCTCTCCATAACAATACATTCCATTTCACCTTTCCTTTGGAGATTCTCTACTCAACCCCTAGTCCCTTACAAGGCACCTAAATTCTATGGCTATTCATTTTATAGCATACATATTAAAAGCACCTAAATTCTCTGGCTATTCATTTTATAGCATACATATTAAAAGCTGAGATCCATATAGAAAAGAAAATATACATTTGTACTTTTGGTCTGGGTTACCTCACTGGGGATGATTTTGTTTTTCTAGCTCTAACTGTTTACCTATGAGTTTCATTTTTAGCAGCTGAATAACATTCTGTTGCATAAATGAACCACATTTCTATTATCCATCAGCGGATGGGCATCTAGACTGTATCCAATTTCTGGCTATTATGAACAGGGTGGCAATAAACATAGATGAGCAAGTTCCTCTGTAGTAGAATGTAGAGTACTTTGAGCATATACCCAAGAGTGGAATATATGGATCTTGAGGTAGATTCATCCTCATATTTCTGGGGAACCACAACCCTGATTTGCACAGTGGTTGTCCCAGTGAGCAATGCCCCCAGCAATGCGTGTTCCCCTTTCCCTACATCATGAATGAACTGTCATTTGTTTTATTGACCTTGCCCATTCTGAATGGTATAAGATGAAATCTCCAAGTGGCTTTAATTTGCATTTCTCTGGTGGCTAAAGATGGTTAACATTTTAAGTGTTTCTCAGGGATTTGTGTTTTAGCTTTTGAGACCTCTCTGCTTAGTTCTATTACCCCATTGGAAATTGGGTTATTTGTCTTTATTGACGTTTAGTTTTTTTAAACTTTATTATATATTGTAGATACTAACCCTCTATCAGAGGTGTATTTGGTAAAGACCTTTTTCCATTCTGTAGCTTGCTGCTTTACCTGAATGACAGTATCCTTTGCCATACAGAAGCTTTTCAGCTTCAGAAGATCCCGTGTACTAATTGTTATTCTTCCTGCTTGTGCTTGGGGTCCTGTTGGGAAAGTCCTTTACTGTGACAACGATTTCAAGCCTCTCCACCCTTTCTCATCTCTAAAATTCAGAGTGTCCAGCCTCATATTAAGTCTTTGATACATTTGGAGTTGAATATTATGCAGGGTGATAAGTATGGTCTGTTTGCATTTTTCTACATGTAGGCTTCCAGTTTGACTGTTGAAGATGTTGTCTTTTCTCCAATGTGTATTTTTTTACTTCATTGTAAAAAGTCAGGTGCTCATAGATATGTGTGGACTTACATATTGGTCTTCAGTTTAATTCTGTTGATCCTATAATCCGTGACCATGGGAGATCTTTCCATCTTCTGGTGTCCTATTCTTTCTTCAGTGTCTTAAAATTATACAATTCTTTCACTTGCTTGTTTAGACTTATCTGAAGACATTTTTTGAGAGTATTGTGAAAGACACTGTTTCCATGTCTTCTTTGTTAGTCTACTTGTCATTTGTATATAGGAAGGACACTAATTTTTGTGGGTTAATTTTGTATCCTATTTCTTTGATGAAAGTGTTTATCAGCTGCAGAATTTTCCTGGTAGGGTTTTTAGGACATTTTATGTATAAAATCATATAATTTAAACATACTTTGACTTCTATCTCTCTGTCCTGGGTAGTTTTTGTCAACTTGACACAAGTTATAGTCTCTAAAAGGAAGAAACCTCAACTGAGTAAATGCCTACAGAAGATCAGCTCTTGGTAGGTCTATAGGCATTTTCTTAATTAGTAATTGATGAGGGAGGGCCCAGGCCATTGTGGGTAGTGCAACCTCAGAGCTGGTGGTTCTGGGTTCCATAAGAAAGCAGGCTGAGCACGCCATAAGGAGTAAGCCAGTAATCAGCAATCCATCACGTTCTCTTTATTAGCTCTTGCATCTAGGTTCCCTCCTTGTTTGAATTCCTTCTTTGGATTTCCTCAGTTGATCTGTGTCTGGGATATGTAAGCCACATAAACCCCTTCCTCCTCTAGCTGCTTTCATGGTGTTCCACCACAGTGAGAACAACCCTAAATAGGACATTTTCCTGTGTATATCCCCTTGATAGCCTTCAGTTCTCTCATTGCTCTAGCTAAGACATCAAGTATTATATTGAATATCTAAGGAGAGAGTGGACATCCTAACTTGCTATAGATTTTATTGTAAGCACTTTGATTTTCATTTTGTTTAGGATAATATTGGCTGTGGGCTTGTTGCAAATTAACTTTATTATGTTTAGATATGTCCTTTTTCTCCCTTGTCCTCTGGGGACTTTTATCATGAATGGATGTTGAATTTTGTCCAATGCTCTTCTGCACCTAATGAGATCATGTGGTTTTGTCTTTCAGTCTATTTATGTTATGGATTGTGTTTATTGATTTAGATATGCTGTATGATCCCCCAAATCCTGGGATGAAACCAATTTGATCAGGTTGGATAATATTTTTAATGTGTTCTTGGTTTTGGTTTAAAAGTATTTTATTGATAATTTTTAGATCCACAGATAAGAGATATTGATCCACAATTTTCTTTTTCTGTTGGGTCTTTGTATGCTTTTGTTGTCAGAGTAAAAGTAGTCTGATAAAAACAATCAGGAAAGATTCCTTCCATTTTTGTGTTGTGGAATAATTTAAAGAGTATCGATGTTCATTCTTCTTTGAAGGCCCAATACAATTATATGGTGATTTCCTCTGTTCTGGGGCTTTTATTTTTTGAGAGACTTTTAATGCTTGCTTCCATTTTACTAGGGGTCATGGGTCTATTTAAATTGCTTATTTGATCTTGATTTACCTTTGGTAGGTCATATATATCAAGAAATTAATCCATTTCTTTTAGGTTTTCCACTTTGGTAGAGTACAGTTTTTTTTAAATATGACCTTATGATTCTCTGGGTTTCTTCAGTATCTATTATAATATGCTCCTTTTCATCTCTAATTTTATTAATGTGAACCTTCTCTTTATCCTTTAGGTAGTTTGGCCAATAGTTTGTAAATCTTACTGATTTTCTCAAAGAAACAACTGTTTTATTGACTACTTTTGTTTTTATTTTGTTGACCTCAGATCTGAGTTTGGTTATTCCTTGCCATCTAGTTTTTTGGGGTGTTATTTCTTAGACTTCTAAAGCTTTCAGTTGTGTCACGGAGTTACTAGCATGAGATCTCCAATATCTTGATGAGGCACTTGGTGCTATGAACTTGCCCCTTAGAACCACTTTCATTGTGCCTCATCAATTTGGGCAGACTGTGTATTCATTTTCATTTAATTTAAAATAAAAACAACTTTAAATTTCCTTCATTATTTCTCTTGCCTCATTTTTTTTTTTCATTTGGTCGAGATTTGATCAGCATCCACGAGTTTGTATACTTTCTGTATTATTGTTATTCAGTTGTAATCCATGTTGGTTAGATAGGATGTATGATGTTATATCAGTTTTCTTGCATCTGTCAAGACTTGCTTGTTGTCCAAGTATATGGTAAATATTAGAGAAAATTATGTAAGCTTCTGAGAAGAAAGTATATTCTTTTGTGTTTGAGTAAAACACTCTGTAAATACCTGCTAAGTTCAATTAATTTTTGATGTTACTTAACTCCAGCATTATTCTGATTAGTTTTTATCCAGATGACCTGTCTATTGGTAAGAGTTGGATATGAAGTCACCCTTTATCATTGTGTTAGAGTCAATGTGTGATTTTATCTGTAGTAGTTTATTAACTTGGATGCACTTGTGTTTGGTGCATAGATGTTTAGAATTGCAAAGTCCTATTGGTGAATTTTTCCTCAGATGTGTGTGTAGTCCTTCCCTATCCCTGCTGATTTGTTTTGGCTTGAGGTCTCTTTCGTCAGATATTAAAATGCCTACACTTTCCTGCTTCCTGGGTTTGTTTGCTTGGAATACTTTTCCATCTTTTTACCCTGAGGTGATGTCTATCTGTGATGGTGAAGTATGCTTCTTAGATGCAGCAGAAAGACAGATCCTATTTTCTCACTCTTTTAGTCTGTGTCCTTTTCTTATGTAATTGATACCACTAGTATTAAAAATTATCAATATGTTCTTTATTTATTTCTATTATTTTGTTGTTATGTGTCATTTCCACATTCCTTTTTATTTACTGTTCTAGGATTTTTTTTTTTGTTTTTGTCTTTGTGTCTTCTTGGATGTGGTTAACCTCTTCAAACTGAAGTTTCTTCTAGTGCTTTCCATAGAGAAGGACTGGTAGATTGTAATTGCTTAAATTTGGCTTCACTATGGAATGTTTTTATTTCTTTGTCAAATATGATTGATAGTTTTTCTGGATATAATAGTCTGGACTGGCATTGGTGGTCTCTCAGAATCTATAGAACATCTGCCCAGGCCCTTCTGACTTTCAGGGTCTCCATTGAGATTTCAAGTGTTATTCTAATGGGCCTACCTTTATATGTCATTGTCTTTTCCCCTTGCAGCTTTTAGTATTCTTTCTTTATTCTGTAAATTGGTATTTTGATTGATATGTATCATGGGAAATTTCTTTTCTGGTCGATTCTGTTTTGTTTCTGTATGCTTCTTGTACTTTTATAGGCACCTTCTTCATTATGTTAGGGAACTTTTCTTCTACAATTTTGTTGAAAATATTGACTTTGACCTGGTTTATCTTCCTTCCTCTTCTTAGTTTTTGTTTTTGTTTTTGTTTTTGTTTTTTGAGACAAGGTTTCTCTGTGTAGCTTTGGAGCCTGTCCTGGAACTTGCTCTGTAGACCAGCCTGGCCTTCAACGCACAGAGAACTGCCTGCCTCTGTTTCCCAAATGCTGGAATTAAAGGTGAGTGCCACCACCACACAGCTTATTCTTTTCTTTATCCTTATTATTCATAGATTTTCTTTTCTTAGATTCCCAGAATGTTTTGTGCCTAGGTAGTTTTTAGATTTAAAATTTTATTTGACTGAAGTATTTGTTTCTTCGACCTTGTCTTTAACACCTGAGATTCTCTGTCTTGTAATCTGTTGATGACACTCTATGATTTTTGTTTGGCATTCTAAATTTTTGTTTCCAGTTTTCTTTCAGTTTGAGTTTTCCTTAGTGATTCTATTTCTTTGGTAAATTCTACTTTCACATCTTGAATTGTTTTCATTATTTTATTGAACTGTTTGTATTTTCAGAGACTTCATTAAGAATTTAACTCAGATCCTCTTTAAGGTCCTTGAACATATATATTCATCATTGCTATTTTGAAGTCTTTATTTGTGTTTCAGCAATTCTGACTGTCTCAGGGCCTAGTGTAATAGAGTTACTAGTTTCTGGTGGATGCATATTGTCATGACTGTTTATGTTTGTGTTTTTGCACTGCAATCTAAGCAACTGGAGCTATGATATTTGAGATGTTTCTTTTGGTATCAATATTTGGTCTTGTCTTTTGTGGGTGGGTATCCCATTATTTGGTTTCTGTTGCCCTCTCTGGATCCTAGGTAAACTAGAAGCCACAGAGTCCCTGGTGGAAAGTGTTTAATGAGTCTTATCCTGTTGTAACCACTGGGGGTCTCTGGTAGGAAGTGTTCCTGCAGGTTGGCAGTCACACAAAGAAATTGAGATGAGCTATAAAGGAAAAGTGAGAGAGTCAGTGGTAAAGAGATAAGCTGAGTTCACTAAAGACAGTCTTGACAGTAGCGTCCCTGACCTTTTCCTCCTCCCCCATTGTTCTTTCTTTCATTTTGAATTATTAGAGGTGCATACTGTTGTGTGAGTCCTTACATTTACAGAGTATTCACAGAGATGCTTTAACCTTAAGCATAAATCTGAGTCCTTGCTATCCAACTAATTCATTGAGTTGACTTTAATTATCATAAAATTAACTCAAGGCTATTTCTTTAACCCTCGAAAGTACTGAATCACACAAGCCTCATACCTAGCATTAGTTGGGAAGACTGATTGGATTAACAAGTGTCAAGGAAATACACTGTAGCATCTAGAAGCCTCTTTTTGTCACAGTTGTCAGCTGTGACCATAGCTGTGCCACATGCACCTGCCTCCAGATAGCTTCCAGCTTCCTGATAGTACAACAAAGGAAGAACTGAGCCACAGTTGCTGAGAGATAGGGATTTCTGGGTCTCTAAGACCATATTTTAGGAGACAATCTGGTTGAGCCACTTCTCAAGCTCATGGTTGAACCTAATACCATCCATCAACTGACTTCTCAGTGATGTCAGAACCATTATGTCTTTCTTCAAGCAATTTTGTTAAATTCTGATATAACATCGCCATCAAAACCCTTTAATCAGTGTTACCAGGATGATAAATGCTGCAAAATGTGGAAAAAGTGATCAGTTATATATTAAGAATAGGTGTAATTTCATGACTATATGTTTACTCAAGCACACATGCATGCACACATACAAACACACATGCTCTCTCTCTCTCATACACACACATATGAACACACACATACACACATAGGTACTTCATTTATGTCTTCTTTTTAGGAAAATTTGTAATGCTGAAGGCCTAAGAAAAAGTGCTAACTCTGAACTTGTGGATGGAGAATATGTTTTATTTTACTTTTAATGAAGATTTCATTTGTGCAGGGGTGGGGGGTGGGGGGAATATAAGAAGAAGGAAGACAAATGTGTCAAGGTGGTGGAGTGGTGATCAGATGATGATGAGTGATGGGGGCAGATGTCATGAGCTACAGGGAGTCATTTGGAGAGAAGGCAAGGGCAAAGGATGAGTGTGCTTTTTACTGTTGTTACCCGTTATCACGAACACACCCCTTGGTGCTCCCGAGCCTCACTCTGCCTATTCGTTTACACACTGTCAGCAAATCTGTATAAGAAAAGGAATGATGGAATATTGAAAAACATTCTGTGGCAGAAGCAAAATGGGTAAGGCAATCCCTGTTTGAAAAGGACCTCCCCAACTACTGGGGTCATGCAGGCTGATAGATGGCAACCGGTAAGGTAGCTTGCAATGTGAGCCGGAGGCTGGCGGTTTCACAGAGTGCAGTGTATCTGGAGGGGGACCAGAGCTGCTGACTCCGCCACTTTCTCACCAGGTAACACAAGGCAATGTGACTGTTTTATTATTTGTATAATGTAGGAAAGAATATTAATCTGAGGAGGTTTACAGCAGGCAAGCAAAAACTTATTAGGACCTTAGGTTCTTGGAATAGAATTTGAACAAATCCAGGACAGCCTTACATGGCAGGTGTGACTATCAGTCAGGAGGAAAAATAGGCTGTGATTTGGGGGTTGGGCTGCTATTAAAATGAAGGATATACACACAGAGAGGAAAGATAGTAAGAGCCGAGAAATCTAGACAAAGCTGCTGTCTGGGGGGCAAGGCACACATGTTTCTTCTGCCTTGGATGATGTTTTCATAAAACAAATTTGTCCCACTTAGTTTTGCTTGTCTCTGTGTTGACATGATCATGTACAGACTCATGTGGAAAGGTCAGAGGACAACTTGCGGAAGTCAATTCTCTCTTTCCACCATTTGAGGGCTGGGCATCTAACTCAGGTTACCTGGCTTGATATCAAGTGTCTTCATTTGCTGAGCCATGTCACTGGGCTAGGATGGTTTTTTTTTAATGTTATTTTAAATTTAACAAAATACCTTTCATCAGGGCTTGCTTTTGTACAGAGTGCTGTAGGCTCACTTTGCCCACTCCTGAATCACTACAAGTAGCTGTGTGAGTTTCCTATCCTTGGATCATCAACCATTGAATGAGGCAAACCTTGAGATGGTGAATCTGCTGCTAACATGATGTGTGTTCCAGGCTTTCAGAGTGTGTGGCGTTATATATACATTCAATGAAGCTACTGGTCCTCTCCCAGACCCTGTGTGACCTTTAGGGATATGACATTATTTGGGGAGCATTTACTAGGTCTAGGTAAGTTGTTTTTACAAAGGCTCAATTAAAGAGATAAGCACTCATTGAAATCAAAGAGAAAAATTAAGAAAATTTTGGCTAAAGTCCTCATTATAAGATATATGTTCTTCACTAAGGTTAGCATGAGGGAAGCTTAGTGTCTGATATGGTAATCAGACAGGGTAGAACCTTCTAGATGTGGGGCTTAATGGGTATTCCTTAGGCTATCAGGTCCATGCTTTTAAAGGAGGCTAACAGTTCCTGTGGGACCCGGGTGTCATTTTTATTCTATGTCTTGTGATTTGAGTTATCACCTCCTCTCACACACACATCTGCCCTTATTATATCATCTTCTGGGATGCCATCGGCAGAGCCATGCTGAAACTAGTATCTAGCCATCAAATCTCCTGAACTATGAATCAACTAAATTGCTTTTCTTCGTGTTATCCAGCTTCAAATATTTTTATAATAACAGAGTCTAATATGTACACATTGTTTTGGACTGGTTAGCAGTCTTTGTTAGAAAGATGGTCCATGAGTACTCAGTGCATAGTTTCAAGAATAAAATAATGCTTGTACTGGAAAGCCTGCTGCAGCATTACAAGGTAGCACATGATCCATTACCAGGCATCACTCTTAACTAGCTGTATGAACTCAACTATTGGCTTAATATTTTAAATGTGCCTGTACAAATGAAAAGTAAAGGAAGGCTTTCTTACCAAATTGTTATGAATCAAGCAAAGCATTCAATATTCCTTATCTGAAATGCATGGGACTTGACCCGAAGTCATTTCAGAATTCTGAGAATTTTTTAAATTAATATTTTCATAGCATTTATTGATTCTTGACCTGAGAAAAACTGAACATCTTAAATACTAAGAAATCAGAGGCTTTGACATCCCATCAAGGCTCTAATGGAGTTACAGTAGTTTACAGCTAAAAGGGAACTTAATAACATCATAAATAAGCGCATGTGTCCTGCTAGGGACTGTGTTAGGCTCAGGGATGAGGTGGGGTTCACTGTGGAGGTGAACAAGAGCCACAAGAGCTTCAGAGGACACACATGAGACCCCTCACATAGCATGGAAGAAAGGCAATGAATTACCTGAGAACCACCAGAGGGCTGGAGAGAGTCAGGTCAGCTTTGGGCCACTGAAGTTCAAACAGCAGCTGTTTAGAGAGAGGACTCACCTTCAGTGGCACACAGACAGGGAGAGAGTCTGTGGTCCTCAACTCCCATGGCAGGACCATCTCTGAATCAATGTTAAGTGGACTGGAGACATGGATGGAGGGTCACTAATGCTCCCCTGGTGTGCAGGATCTTCCCAGAGATGACTAGGGAAAGGGCGGGTTAGATCAGGAGGACACAGACTAGTCTGATTCTATCTGAGCCATTAAAGACCTGCCACTGTAGAAACTGTACCAACCTCTGCTATACTTAACTCCTGAATGTTCCCCCAAAGACTTGTGTGTACAAGGCTGGGTCCCTGGCACTTGGGACTGTTATAAAGTGGTAGAACTTTAATCATATAGAACCTGAAGGGAAGAAGGAAGGAGATTTGGGACCCTGGAACCCTCCTCTCTCTGTCTTTGTTCTTGGCTGCCATGGCCAGGGTTCTGCTCCTGTCAGGATATACTGTGGCACCATAAACCATGAACTAAAACCTCTGAAACTGGGAGCCAGCTAAAGATTTCCCTTTCTGAAGATGATTCTCTCAGATATTTTGTCACAGCAACAGAAGATAAGCCAGAATATTATCTGTGACTCATTTCATTGTCTGCAAAATAGGACTGATAGGCAGTTACGAATATTGAATATAGCAGAGTTTAAGTGATTAGCCATGGATGGTACATAGCAAGCACTGTGAGAATTGTGGATGATTGATCTCTGTGCACATGCAGGTGGGATTAGGGATAAGAGGTTATTTATTTATTCATTCATTTGTTTGTTTGTTTTCAGGATAGAATCGACTAGGGCCTTTTCAAGAGGAAGTCTAATTTAAGTGGAGATATGTAGAAAAGGAGGGTTTGAATGGAGGCTAGATAGTAGAAGGAATGATTGTGCAGGAGAAACAGGAAAACAGGAAACAAAGAATGGGCCTGGAATTCTTATGGAAAACTCCAGGCATTGCCATCCGTGCTCCCAGTTCACTGACAGATTCTGAGGTCACAGAGGCCAGCTGTTCTCAACCTATAGGTTGTGACCCCTTGGGAATCCAATGACCCCTTCAGAGGGGTTGCCTAAGATAACTGGAAAACTCATATATTTATATTATGATTCATAACAGTAGCAAAATTAGAGTTATGAAGTAGCAATAAAAATAATTTAGTGATTGGGGGTCACCACAACATGTATGAAAAGGTGCCAGCATAGGAAGGTTGAGAACTATTGCTTTATATAGACTGGGCACTCAGCCTTTTGTACACAGCTGAAGGTTCATGTTCACTTAATCTCTCTCACTCTTAAGAGGGGAATGTGTGAGGGGTTGACTATAGACACTTGATTGAAGTTGAGTTGCTAAGTCTTTAAACTTAAACTTTTTAAAAATAGAATTGAATTTATTATTTGTTTATTTACCTAATTACAAAGCAAGTTCCTTGAAATAAAGGAATAGTGAGAAGTTCCACTGAAACACATCATGTGGGGTTATTTCTTTCAGTGTAAAGTCTTTCAGCAAGGTAAACTGACTGTGTAAACAAACTTCATTCATTTTTAATCATTGTGTTTGGCCTAACCTTGAAAATATGAAGTGTATTCTAACTGAAGATTTTCTCTGTAAAATGAAATAGATTTATAATTAGTATGAGTACAAGCATAGTTTTAGAACACTTCAAAGAATTTCATGATTTATGAGGTGATCATCACCAACTTGTGTGACCTAATTGTGTTGAACAGCTTACAAGGCATTGGAAGCTTTTTCAATGATTAGGATTTTACAATTTTTACCCGTGTTGAGTTTGAGTTTTAAAAACTTGGATTGAAGATTTAACTTAAGATCCTTTATTTTAGCCTCAAATAGAAAACTTAAATACAGTTTATAGAATTGACCTTTATTTTATTTCTTACTCTTTCAGGGTGTACCATTGTAGAGTATCACAGTTTCTTGTATGACTCAGTTTATGCAAAGAGCTAAAGCTTAACAAAGTTGGGAAAGACAGAGAGGCTAGATACAATATCAAGTGCATTTCTGCTAGCCTAAACAGATGTTAGCTATTTAAGAGCCTTATTTATCAAACATACCAAATTTATCAATCACATATTCATTTTCATTCAAATTCTCCAGAATCCTGGTGTTGAACAGTTAGCAAACACATAAGTGGTTAGACATACATCTTTTGAGTCAGGTTCTTCTATCCTGAGTAGATTTATATTTCCTTAGGGATATCTCATGATATTAAATTCCATCTTTCTCCAAAATATTTTGAGGAACTGTGATTGCCTATTTTTTTAATTTATTATATTTGTGTTTTAATTTTACATATCAGCCATGGGTTCCTCTGTCCTCCCCCCTCCTACCCCCACCTTCCCCCCAGTCCTTCCCCTCCATTCCCATCTCCTCCAGGGCCAAGACTCCCCTGGGCATTCATTTAAATCTGGTGGATTCAGTACAGGCAGCTCCAGTCCCCTCCTTCCAGGCTGAGCAAAGAGTCCCTGTGTAAGCCCAAGGTTCCAAACAGCCAGCTCATGCACTAAGGACAGGTCCTGGTCCTACTGCCTGGGTGCCTCCCAAACAGTTCAAGCTATTCAGTTGTCTCACTTATCCAGAGGGCCTGCTCCAGCTGGGGGCTCCACAGCCTTTGGTTCATAATTCATGTGCTCCCATTTGTTTAGCTATTTGTCCCTGTGCTTCTCCAATCTTGGTGTCAACAATTCACACTCTTACAGTTCCTCCTCTTTCTTGACAATTGGACTCCTGGAGCTCTATCTGGGGCCTGGCTGAGGATCTCTGCATCCACTTCCATCAGTTATTGAATGAGAGTTCCAGCACGACTGTTAGGGTGTTTGGCCATCTGATCACCAGACTAGGTCAGATCAGGCTTTCTTTCCACCATTGCCAGGAGTCTACAGAGGATGTATCCTTGTAGATTTCTGGGGACCTCTCCAGCACTCTGCCTATTCCTGTTCTCATGTGGTCTTCATTTATCATGGTCTGTTATTCCTCATTCTCCCTTTCTGTTCTTGATCCAGCTGGGATCTCCTGCTCCCCTAAGCTGTCTTTCCCTCAAATCTTGCCCTTCGTTACTCCCACTGTCATCCAGGTTGTTCATGTAGATCTCATCCATTTCTCTGTCATTGGGTGATCCCTGGGTCTTTCCTAGGGTCCTGTTTTCTAAGTAGCCTCCCTGGAGTTGTGTAGCAGTCTAGTCATCTTTGTTTTACATCTAGTATCCTACTATGAGTGAGTACAAAACTTAATCTTAATTACCGATTGGAATGCGATGCTCGGTCAGATGGGTAGAGGGTATCTGGAGTCTGTAGAAAAACCCTCCTGAATTCTGTTCCCACTCTGATAGAGGTGAGGACCTGCTCCTGCCTGAGGTTCACCTTGACCCTTGTTATGTTGTCCTCATGTGTAACAGAAAGGGTAGGGAAGCCCTGTTTCCTTGGAGCCTGGGATTCCCACGTTGTCCCATGGCAGACAGGAGCTGGGACAGTTTACTAGTCACCTCTCTGGATTGTTTCTGCTTTATCTAGATAGAAACTGGGGATAGGCGAGGAGAAGCTCTTCTGGCACTGATCCTTGCAACATCTGTGGCCCCCTGTGTCTGACAGCAAGGACTGATAAGGAGCAGACTGTCAGGAGCAGCCGGCCATGCCTCCCAGTGTCACAACCCTTACAGAAGCTCAGGAAGTCACGGCTTCTCAGCCTGTGAGAGTGGAGAGCTTTGCCATGCCTGGGGGTTATCTGGATTTCCCAGCTCTAGACAGTGGTCAGTGTTTGAGCTCCTGAGCATGGAGTCTCTGAGACTCTCTGGACTTAATACATAGTGACTCTCTGAGACTCTTCCAGTGACCAGGGCCTGCAGTTTTCCTTCCCTGGCTCTTTACTGATTTCTGTCTTTCCCTGTCTCAGCTCTCTGGCCTCTCCCACCTGCTCTTCTACTCTCTCCTGTTCCTGCCCTGGCTCTTCTCCCAGACTGTTCAGCTGCCTTAGATGTTGCTATAGCTACCATCCAAGCTGCTGCTGCTGAGGTGACATCTATCTCCATTTCATTGCCACTGATGCTAATTCTGCCATTATTGCCGCTGCCTCTCAGCTGCTACTTTTGTGGCCCTCCTGTGGTTGTCCAAGCCATGGGCTACACTCTGTCTCAACTACTTCTGGATGTTAGCCTTCCAGTCATTCCCAAGTCATCACTACTGCCTTCTTTGTTTTCTTCACACTAACATCTCTGTTCATTCTATTAATGACGAGTATCCAAAGAAGGCAAGAAAAGCCATTTGTGGGAAGCCTTTGGCAATGGTAGAGAAGGCTGCATGGGAGGGTGTACAGGAGGGTGTCTCCCAAAATAGCTCCAAAGTGGACCAAATACCTCCTTACACATCCTAAAAGGGGCAGTTGCACCAGCCACAGAAGACCTTCAGGTCAATGGAAAACCATGTTTATAATAATTTGCAACATGCTCCCTTTATGCCAGTCACAAGAACCTTTTTTTGCTAGACCCACCAGGTGAAGTATTTCTCTCTATTGTCTGGATGGATATAGCTTCTGGGTCATCTAGAATTCAACACAAATTCATGACTAGATCCATATCATCAGGAGCTGAATTTGTGTTGTAGCTACAATTCCATGTAGTTCAAGAAATATGTGGGGGATTGAAGGGGCTGGCATAAGGGTAGGCTGGATGAGCATCTGACCAATAGTCCTTTTCTCAAGGCAACCATGGCACCAGGGAAGAACTTCAGTAACTGTCAATTAAGTAGTTAAATTGTCCCCACTCAAACATTTTCGCTTATTTGCCAGAAACTAACCACAGAAGTAACTGATATTGGTACTACATTTCAGAGTTTAGTAGTGTTTTCAATAATGTTTCACATCTGCCCAGTGCCCCAGAACCCGGTGGGTCTACCTCATGCGTCTCACAGACACCTTGGTGAACATAGATTATGTCTGTAGATAGGCCTCTAAATTGGGGAGAAGCAGGAAAGATTAGATTAGATGCTGGAAATGTTCCACTGAGGAAGGGTAACTGGCCACAGTAAGGGGAGACCCAGAGGCACAGACACTATACAGTGATGTCTGCTCCCACTTCTGTGTTTACTTCCCCTTGTAAAGGAGACCTTTAGATGTTTTACTTCCAGATTGTTTAGATGATGACATTTTCCAGAGCCCCAAGAAGCAATTCCAGTCAGAAGCACCTTACATACCTCAGAGTAAGAACATGAACAGGATGTGGAACCAGGTACAGTGTTTGTATTTTACAACAGACCCCAGAAGTGTGGCGAGAGAGGATGACCCCAGACATTCTCAAACACTCCGACCCTGGCCACAGCAGGATGGAGCTAGTGGCTCACTGGAAGTTGGTGAAGTATACCTTGGTGGACGGAACAAAAGTAGACACCGGGTTAGGATATTCTCAGCCAGAAAGAAATGTTGACTTGCAACATAATACCTTCTATGTCATCTTATTCCTCATTTGTGTTTATTTTTGAATCTTAATTTTTTAATTTTAATTTTCTATTTTTATACATTTTTGCCAAATGTGTATACTTTTGTATTTTAAATATCCAATTTATGGACTGTAGCTAATATCTTGATAGAAAATACTCTTATGCCTGCTCTGTTCTCCAAAGCAATATGCAATATTGTTTCTGTGTCTTTTAATACCTCTAACACATGTAACTTCCTTCTCATTCTCTAACCCCTACTCCCTGCTCAACTACCCAACTCTCTTTACTGCCTGAACACACTGCTTCCCCCAACAAAGACTCTAGTACTGCTGTCTCAGATCCTTATCAGAAATGATCATTGAGAGCACAGTGTTAGCTTCTGGAGCTAACACTGGGGTGTCAGTCATCATCATTGTTACTGTGCTTGACATTCTCCCCAAACACAAATGCAAGAGAAGACAGCCTACCAGGAAGACTCACAGCAAAAGAAAGGAAGAAAAGCTACAAACTGCAGGGGACACACACACACACACACACACACACACACACACACACTTACATGTGCAAAACAATGTGAGACAAAACCCTAATAAATAAACTGACAGATTTTCCAAACCAGAAAACAAACATGAGATACTGAAATACAAGAAACATTTCATAATTCTACATATAAAGAATCAAAAACAGCCAGGTGGCAGTGGCACACGCCTTTAATCCCAGCCCTTGGGTGGCAGAGGCAGGTGGATCTCTGTGAGTTCGAGGCCAGCCTGGTCAACAGAGTGAGATCCAGGACAGGAACCAAAGCTACACAGAGAAACTCTGTCTTGAAAAACAAAACAAAGCAAAAATAAAAACAAACAAACAAAAATAATCAAAAACTGAATAGAAGTCTCAAATGAGTTAAAGTCAAGATCTGGACAAGAAAGTTAAGGCATAACTTCATTTAAGCTATTATAGATATACATCTGCATTTATATGTATCACATATAATTTTAGATAAATACAAAATAATATGATTCTTTGAGGCTTTAGCAAACATACTTAATGTTATTTATCCCTGCTCCCTCTTTGCTCTTTTATATTGAACTCCCTCTCCCATCCCATCACCAATTAGAGACTTTCCCCCTATTACCTCCTTCATATCACCTGTATCTTGTTCTTCTCTGCCTCCAATTTTACTTTCCTATATTCTGTGATTAATTCAGGTTGTTTATTCACATGTAAAGATTTGGAGTTAGGAACCACATGAGAAAGAGCAATTAGCATTTGGGCTACCTCACTCTGTATAGTATTTTACAGTTCCACCCCACGTGCCTGCAAATTTTATGATTTCATTTTCTTTATAGCTGGATAGTATTCTTTTGTTTTTATGTACCACATTATTATTATCCATTTGTGAAATGCAGACAGAGCACTTAGGTTCTTCTCATCTCCTAACTTTGTGAATAAAGCAGAAATGAACATGGCTAAACAAGTTACCTGTGGAATAAGATGGTGAATGTTTTGGGCATATACCAAGACGTGGCATAGCTGAGACATATGGTAGATTTATTTTTTGCTTCTTGGGGATTTTCTGTATTGATTTCCAGAATGGCTGCCCCAGTTAGTAGCGCCCCCTACAGTCGGTGGGGCTTCTCCTTCCCCAAATGATATCCAGCATTTGTGGTCAATTGTTTCATTGGCTTAGCCATGCTGATTGTGTGAGAAGAGGCTTCAAAATTGTTTTCATTTTATTTGCTTACTCTGAAGAATGAATACATTTTGAGATATTTCTTCTATTGAGAATTCTCTGTTCAGATCCCCAGCCCATTTTCAACATTTTATGTTCTTAACTGTTTTGTTTTTTGAGTTCTTTATATAGTCTGGATATTAATCCTCTGTCGGATGTATGGCTGGTAAAGATTCTGTCCCACTCAATGGGCTTCCTCTTGACTAATTGATTGTTTCCTTAGCTGTACAGAAGCTTTTAAGCTTTATGTGGTCTCACTTCTCAGTTGTTGGTTTTAATTTCTGAGCTATTCAGAAAGTCACTTCCTACACCCATGTTCCATAAGGTTCTGTGCATGTTTTCTTCTAGAAGTTGTAGTGGTTTGGGCTTTAGACTTAAGTATTTTATCCACTTAGATATAATTTTGGTCACCATGCTAAATATAGTTCTAATTTCCTTCCATTGAGTATAGACATTCCATTTTCCTAGCACCATTTGTTGAAGATGCTGAATTTATTCCAGTGTATATTCTGACCAGTGTCAAACATCAGAAGACTGTGGTTTCCTATATTCAAGTGATATACATATATATATATATATATATATATATATATATATATATATATATGCCTATGTTTCTGTTTCTGTGCCAGCACCATATTGCTTTTGTTACTGTAGGCCTATAATACGTCTTGAAATCTAGAATAATAATGCCTACAGTATTGTACCTTTTGCTTAAGATTGCTTTGGATGTCTACAGCCTTCTCTAGTTGCCTATTAATTTTGGATATTTTTAATATTTCCATGAAGAATTATGTGGGTATTTTGATTGGCATTGCATTGAATCTATAAATTGATTTTAGTAAAATAATAATTTTCATAATATTAATTCTGTTAATCTATGAGCATAGGCGGTCTTTCCCAATTTGTACTTTCTTCCTCAATGTTTTTTCAGAGATTGGATGTTTTTATTATAGACTATTACTTCACCTTTTAAGGTTTATTTCTAGATATTCTCTTCTTTGAGTCTCCTGTAAATGGGAGTGTGTCCTTGAGCTCTTTTTTAGCATGTTTGTTTGTAGTGAGGAAAAGGCTACTGATTTTTGTAAGTTGATTTTATATCCAGCCACTTTGCATGAATTGTTGATCATCTCTTAGTATTTTTAAGATCTCTTATGTATAAAATTTTATCATCTGTAAATAGGGATGATTTTACTTCTTCTTTTACAACATGAATCCCTTTTATTTCTTAATTTGCATCTCTTTTCTCATTGCTAGTGTTTCAAGCACTATACTGAAAAAGAATGGGGAGGGGAAGAAAAGGAATGGGGATCATGGACAGCCTCATTTCTTTCCTGGTTCTAATGAGATTGCTTTGAGTTTTTATACATTTAAGACAATGTTGGCTTTGAGTTTGTTATATATAGCCTTTATTTTTCCACAAGAACCCAAAACTCTCTAACATAAACTCTAGTGCCATGAGAAATATTCATCTGGGTTCTTTATCAGGTTAATCCAAATGACTCACATAATATGTTATGGTTATTGACTTTGCCTTTCAGAAGTTGAATGTATGTTTCGATTGCTAAAGACACAATACACTCTGGACACAGGACTCAGAAGAATCAAGCTGGATCTAGATTGCAAGCCTCCATCCTTTGGTGTAGATTTCATAATTCCAGAAAGTACTGGGCATACTACCAAGAGAGGGAAGCAATCAACACTCCTATCCATCCATGATTCCTGTGAACCACAACAATGACTAACATGGTAAGATAATTATGAAGGTGCACCTATATAATGGTGCTAAGCAATAGTAGTCTAATTGGACTTAAGGCCCACTCAATAGTAGGGAAACCGTACCTGGTACTAAAAACCTAGCCAACTGCTAAGGGCTAGTGAGGTCATAAATCTTAGAGGAGAATCTAGTATCAGACTAGCATAATTCTAACTGCATTCTAAAATTATTATAATTATTGAATAGGACTACCATATGATCTGTTTAAACCACTCCTTAGCATTTACTCAAAGGATTTTATAACTTACTACAAAGATGTTTGCTCATTCACATTCATTGCTGCTCTGGTGAAAATATTTGGGAAATGAAATCACCCTAGATGTCCATCAACTGACAAATGCATAACAAAAATGTGGTAGATATGCACAATAGGACATTATACAACTCTAAAAAATCAAATCATGAAAACTGCAGGTAAGTGAATGGAATTGGAAAAATTATACTGAGTAAGGTCACCCAAGCCTAGAAGACCAAACGCTTCATGTTCTTTCTCATATGAGGCTGTATCTTCAAACCTTTTGATTTTGTGTCTTGTGTAGAAGCTAGGAAACTAGAAACAGACCATCGGCAGTGGTGATGCATTTAGGGGAAAGTGCTAGGAGAATAGAGGTGAGACTAAAGCAGATGGAGGGAACAGTCGAGGCAGAAATGTTTGAACATCCAGTGGAATGACAGGGACAGGAAAATAAGAGGCTTGGGGAAAGTTTAACTAAAATAAAGTATACATGAAGAAGTTACTTAAGAACCTACACCATTGCCATCTAACAACAGAGCACATGTGCTGTGGAAGGACAGAGGAAGGATATTGGGAGATAAAGGTTTAAGGTGTGATGGAGACAGCAAGTGGGGAAAAAGAGTGAAAGGGAGTGAGTTAACGAAACCAAAGAATATATGAAAAAAACTTAGGAAACACCTCTAGTTTGTACATATGCTGAACACACACACACACACACACACACACACACACACACACACACACACACGGAGAGAGAGAAAGAGAGAGAGAGAGAGAGAGGAGTTTGTTCAGAATTCCCCCAAATTAGTGAACAGTTTTGCTCCAAGAATATATGGATTATTAGATGACAATCTTCATGTCAGGCATTGGTTACCTTCCTGTGAGTTATTGGTCAGGGAAGCCCCAGTGGTACCTAAAACAATACCAATTTTAGGACTCAGAGAAGTCAGCATGTAACTGACCGGGAAACTCACCCTGCTGTCTAGCTTTCATGGTGATGGAAGGTGCTATGCAGGATGCCTAGGGAGAAAAGAAATCAGTGGTCTTCTTCAGTACTGGAGCCAGCATGCTACAATCCTAACTTGCCAGCAAGATGTGCTCGCTGGAGCAAGAGTGACACCTGGTTAGGGGGTAACCACCTGCTGTCTTGATTGGACATGAGGCTCACTCCACAGGAGGACATTCATTTCTGGTATTATAAAATGGTCAAAACTCGTGGTTTGGAAAGCCATGGGTCCTATATGAGAACTTACTGTTGCTTTGCTAAACTATATGTTAGCAAATTACCTTCTAAATATTTGTTTATATCTATAGATATGTGTTGTTCCCAACCTTGGTCAGGGAAGCTTCTTATTGCACTGGATAATGGTTAATCAGGAGACATAATGTTGTTCAAAATGCTGAGAATAAGTAACTGAGAGTGCTCAGATATTCATGGGACATCTATCTCACCCCGCCCCCTGCCATGGCAACTTAGACTCAGGGAACATTGTGGAAGAAAGGACCGAAAGTACAGAAAAGCTGAAGGGTGAAAAAGAGAAGGGCTGTGAGATGCTGTCCTTAAGACATGTCATGGCCATTTACTATACACCTGAACTCAACAATGGATACTTACATAAGATCAAGCCAGTTAAAAAAATTCTAGCTTGGAAGCGGAGGGACTCCTAAAGCCCCACCCCTGGGTAATGAGCTATTGGCAGTTGATGGCTCCTGGAGGAGGGTTATAACTTTTCCTTAGGAGTAGAGCTGTTATGAGGTTCCCTATACCCAAGTGGATGACCCCATACACATGGGCTTATGGGCAGCACTAACTGGAATCAGTGAGTTATAAATTAATTAATTAGTTTAAAATTATATAAGAAGGATATATATTTGGGAGAGATGTGATGGGTAGTTGGAGGTGGGGAGTAAAGGGTGACTATGATCAAGATACACTGTATACATATATGAAATTAAAAAGTAAACAAAAGCATTTACAAGTTGTAAGGGGAAACACCAACTAACATACAGCGTCAACAGCATTAGAATGACATTGGATCTGTCATAACAACCCTAAAAGCCAGGAAAGCATGGAAGAACATATGGCAGTAAGTCTTGGAAACAAATATGTGCCAAACTTGACTGTTATGCCCAGATAGATAATTATGATTATTCATAGCACAAGTTAAGGAAATTCATAGCAACGAAAACAGGGCTCCAGGAAATTCTCAAGGAATACTACAAACAAAGAATAGAGTTTCACACATAAGAACACAGGAAAAAAACCCATCTATCATGAAAGCAACCTGTGAATATCAGAGAACTGGGATGGAATCGGTCACGTTCAATACAGCAAACTAGCAAACGCCCAGCACTACCAGGAGAGGAAGAACTGAACCAAGAAACCCGAACAACAAACAATAAAATTAGCAACACCCAACTCTTCTCAATGACGTCATGGAATGCAAATGGCCTTAACTCACCAACCAAATGACTTAACATAACTGACTGGATTGTGAAACAAGATTCAGCTATCTGGCATCCCTAAGTAACTCATGGAACTAGAAAAGATGTGCAGACACTGAGAGTCGAAGGTTGAAAATTGAGCTATTAAACAAATGGAAGTCACAAACAATGAACAGTAAAGAACATCAGTCCAGCCAGAGTGCCTGGAGAGATCAAGAGCAGGAATGAGGCTCAGGTGTGTGGAGGGCTGAAAAAGGAGCAAGTGCTTGGTAAACAGGAAGCCAGGGAAGGTCAGCATCACTCAGGACCAGAGGCCTGGCCTGTGTGTAAAAGTAAGGCAGGAGGAGGCCCCTAGCACCTAGAGAAGATACTATGTAACCCTGTGAATTAGGAAACAAAATAAAACACAAGAAAGAATAACTCTGCTTAAAAGTAACTTATCAAGTGGGCAGAATTCCAAGGACCTATTGATGAAGCCTTTGACTACGTTTTATTAAATTTGGGATACATAATTAGGAATGGAATTAGTAGGTCATATGACAATTCTGTTTTTCACTGTTTTAGCAACTGCTAAACTGTTTTCATTAGTGTCTAAAAGAAATTGAAGTCCCTCAAGTAGAGAGGAATTTTTATGGGGTGGAAATACACTGTAGTTTCCTATCAGTTGTCAATATCCTATATGCTTCTCATTGGATGAAGCTGGGTCAGATGCAGGAGATCTCTCACCAGTATTGCTTTCATTGCATAGCATTATCCAAATACCCCCAAATAAGACTGATCACACAAAACAAATAAGGAAATATATTGCTTGTGTTTTTCATAGCTCTTCTCTTCTAGACTGTGAATTTCATGAATGAAGTCATATTTGTTCTGGGTATATTCAGTATTATCCAGCCCATGTCCAACACGTTTCCTATCTCCATAAACATCTGTGGAATATTGAAATAATTCAATAAACAGGGTTGAAGTACATAGAGGTTAAGTGGCTGTTCTACAGGTAGGCAATGTTTGAGCAGGGCTTTTACTAATTAAATGTGAAGTTAATTAAGTGTTTATATAATTTCTCCCTTATAAAATGCATTACATGTTTGCTTTATAATAATATGCAATCACTTTATGAAGGTAATTTTTGTGTCTCCAGAGTGCAACACTTAATAAGTCAGTGGAGTATAAAATGAGAAGGTGCAGGGAAAGGGCACATGTTAATGTCCAGGCTTCTCTGACATTCACAGTAACAGCTTGGTTGCTGCCAAACCAGATATATGTATGCCACAGAGATTTGCATTACATCCATTTGTGTGTGTGCCTAAATCCTAAAGGTGTGTGTTGGGGGGAGGGTGGGGTATAGGATTCTGCAACCCAATTCCTTTTCAGGACAGTAACTTCAATTTTTGTTTGTTTCGTTGGTTGGTTATCTTGTTTGTTTTCAAAAGAACCCACTAAAGGATGGCGACATTCTCCACCAAATCTCAAGCCAGAGACATTCCCCATCTTTCTGTTTGTTGCTGCTCCAGAACTGCCCTGCATCCCAGAGACAGCCCTTGACTGGCATTATTGGCATCAACCTAATGGTAACTTATTTTCACTTTTATGTGAGTTGTAATGTAGACACAGGGTTGGAAATAAACCTAAACAAGAGATCAGTGACACTGGCTATTTTGTACATTCTGGTAGGGCCTCTGGAGATCGCTAGCAGATTCTTCTGATAGCTCTAGTGGCAAGAGCAAAAACTTTCTCCATACCCCGGGAGAACCGTGGCGATAAATGCTCACACACTTGTGCCTTTGTGTATATCCCAGAAAGAAACAAAAAATTTAAGATGTTCACAATTCTGCCTATCTGCCAGCTCTGGGTTGTTATCTTAAGTGGATTCGTTTTTATGCCCAGCAGGCTTGGGGCTTTTTTTTTTTTTTTCTATACACTTATTTTAGTGATGGAACACACAATAGCTACATCCTGGAGTATGCCAGGGTATTAGAGACTTGTTAGATAATTGTCTAAGCTTTTTTGTTGTTGTTTTTCTTTCATCAGATGTTTAATTTCATGGGAATTCCATTGCTAGGTACAGTCAAAGAACATTAGAACAGAAGGAGTATGGTGACCAGCTCATCTACTCCAGGATCATAGTCTCACACGTCACAGGAATGGGTTAATAAAAACTTAAAACAATGAACTGTGTCAGAGGATGAAAAATTCGCAGAGAATGGACGGAGTTCCAGAAGACCTGGTGATTGTGCCTAGATTATAAGTGGTGAATCTAGCTGTAGTGAGGAGTCCTTCCTAACACAATGGCAATGAGAGGGATGCAAGAAAACTCACCAGGCAATGATGAGAAGAGATCTAGCTAGCCGGTGGAAGGAGAGATAACTCCGAATTTGCATATCATATAAATTTACATATCATATGAATTTACATATCATATGAAACACAAAAAGCTTACCATGGAATTGAAGGACGTGGCGCCTTTCAGGCCTGAGCAGCAACAAGTGTGGTGTTTTTCTTCCACCTTTCCACATATGCCTCAAACATCTCCTGAGACTGACACTTCAGCAGCATCTAAGTTTTATGGCCAATCCTGTCCCCCTCCTAGACAACCATAGTGGACACTGCTGGCCCTTGTCTCAGGACAGAGGAGATCTGCGTGAGGCCTTATTTTATGACGAACCAGTAGAGGCTGTAAGGGGGTTGACTGGAGGAGAGAAGAATGGAAATATTGAGGCTGGGAGCAGAGAGGCAAAGTGATGACATTTCTTCTCCCATAGTTTCTCCAGGAAGACAGAAAGGGAAGAGAACATAAGTAAAAGTGGAAACAAATGGAGAGGATGCAGAAAAAGTAAGAATGAAAGAGAAAATCAGAATATTGAAAGAGTGAGGAACTTTTATAATAGATGGAACAAATTTTATAAAATTACATGGTGCACAGTGAGCTATTATTGTCCGCAGGAAAATGAAAGCAATCTCTTTTTCACTATCATTGGATAGCTTTACATGCATTAGCTCCCTGAAAATCAACTTCAGGTTCCCAAAGCCTCCTCATTATGCAGTATTATTCCAAAGGGAAATTTGTTTGGCATTGGGAGCCTATGGCCCTCCATCAGCCTCTCCTCCCACACCAGCATCTGGGCATTCTCCCGAGAAAAACTTATTTGGAAACTGCAGTTGCTCTCTTTTTCTTAAGAGGGCTTCTGAGTGCCTCTCATGAAAAGGAGCTTGGGAGGAAGGCAAACAGCTTGCACCGGCTGTGCCTGGGATGCCAGTCACCATCTCGGGGCGGAACCCAGTCCACGAACTAGCACCACTCATATTCCTTGCCTGCCAATTTCTGGTGTGGACACACGATTTTAATTGCTGGTGAAGCTGGATGTGAATAGAGCAGGCACAGCCTGCAGATAACTAAGCCCGAACAATTCTACCTTGTTCTTCCTCCTGCATCCTCTGAGTTTTGAAGAGTGGTCTCCTGGCTTTCCTACAATAGAAGAGATACATGAGTCCCTCTCTGCTGAGTCTCTTCATCACACCTCAAAACTCTTATTCCTTTTCAGCGACACAAGTAATTGACTGTGTTCCCATTTAGCATCTGATTGATAGCAGGAGCTCAATAAATGCAAATATTTCCTCTCATTTTATGGATAGATATTATTAGGTACATGATTTTTTTATATTTCAATAAAGTCAATCTTGTCTGTTTGCACATTGCTGTGCCCATTTTCTGTTTATCTTCAGATTTGGCAAGTCTAAGGTCATGAAAACATACCCACAGCACTTCCTCCAAAAGTTCTGTGTTTATATTTAGTTTGTACATTGAATTTAAATCTGATATGGTATATGGGAAGCATCCAGTTGGATACTTTGCTTATGGATATCTAGTTACTCTTGTGCTATTTGTTGAGGAGATTATTCTTTTTATTCTTTCCCTGGAGGGTAGTCTTGGTACCTTTGTAAAACAGCCAGATGGTCCTAAGTAAGTGAATTTATTGTAATTTGTTAATTTATTTATCTAAATTCTCTTCCCTTGGCAAACATATCCATCCTATGCCAGTACCACACAGATTACTGTAGCTCAATAGGAAACGTCAAATCAGAACATAAGAATTCCTAGACAGTTTTCTAGGGCTGTCCTAACAAAGCAGCACAACTTAATGAACAAAGGTGAAATGTGTTTACTTACAATTCTGAACGACAGACTTCTATCTAGGTGACAGCCAGTCTGATCCCTGCTAAGGTCTGGGCAGGAAATTCTGCTCCCTGGTATGTGGTGGCTTCCCCATGCTTCCCTGCCTTCACTGGCACATGGGATTTCCCCATGTGTACGTTTATCTTCAGTCATCAATCCGATTGTCATCAGTCATCCTGTCAGACTGGGTTATGACCCAACACAGTGGCTTCATTTTAAATTGATTTACTCTGTACTGTGTTCAGATAAGAACTAGACTGAGGTAAAGTCCAACTTCTATTTTTTCAACGTTTCTTTGTCATTTGCTGTTCCCCATAATTTCACAGACATCTGGGGATCATCTCTTCCACTTCTTAAAACAAAATAAGCCACTGAAAATTTTAAGGGATTTTACTCAACCTGTGTATGTATTTAGATATGATTTCTGCCAAACAAAATTCAGTTTTTTAATCTCTGGATGCAGTGAAGCTTTCCAGTTAATTAACTATTCTTTGAGGCTTCCAGCAATGCTGCGTACCTTCCAGTACATAAGTGTTTTAGCTCCTTTTAAGACTGTACTTTTCCCTATCCCTATTATATCATTGTGGAAGCTATTATAAATAGAACTGTAGTTTTAATTTTTTATGGCTCCCTGCTGATGCAATGAACCATGGTAGCATTTTATGTGCCTGCTTATTATTTGGGATTTTCTAAATATGCAATCATGCCATTGAGGAATGTTGAGACCATTTCTTATTCTTTTATGCTAGAATATTTTTTCATTCTTTCAGTTGCCTAATTTCACTGGCTTGCATTGCCAAATAATGTGGAATAACAACAGTAAAGACAAATATCCCAGTTTCATTACTTATCTCCAGAGGAGAAAATTCAATTTTTTACTAATATGGGGTTAGTTGTGAATTTTCATGTGTCCTCTATCATATTGAGGCCATTCTTTTCTTTCTCAATTTAGAGTTAGGTTTTTATTGTGAAGAATTCGTGGCATTTTGTTAGTGTTTACTTTTCAGATTGTATTTGAATTAACACATTTCTTCCTTGCTTTTCTTCCCTCAAAACCCTCCTGTATACCCCTCCTCCCTCTCCTTCAAATTCATGGCCTCTTTTTCATTAATTGTTAAGGCATGGATTTATGTATTTGTATATACATATATATTTCCAAATACAACCTGTTGAATCCATATGTTATATGTATGTATGTTTTCAGGGCCATCCATTTGACACCAGACACCCAACTGGTGTGCTCTTCTCTTGGGAGGATCACTGCTCCAAACTCCCAGCTTCACTCAGCAGCCTGTAGTTCTTGTATAAGATGGGACTCCTGGGCTTCTCCCTTGCAGTTGGCTGTGTGTGTTGCTATTCTCTTTGCTCATCTCAAGTTTGGGCGATCATATTGGTGAGACTCTACAGGCTTAGGTTCTGATCGGAGTGAGAGACACAATGTCACAGCAAAGTCCCTGATCCTCTTGCTCTCACACTCTTCCTGCTCCCTCTTCAGCCTAAGCCTTAGGTTTGGCTTTTTTTTCTGAACAAACTGAGATAATCACCTAGTTGTTATTTGGTATTCTACTAATGTACTCTATTACACAGATTGATTTCTTACCTAGGAATTAAATTATGTCTGCATGCCTGGAGAACTCCCACTTGAACAGGGTTCATCCTTCTACCACACCACTGCGTTGGATTCCGTAATCTCCATGTTTATATTCATATGCATGTGTGATCTCTGGCACTGTGTTTCTGTACTAGTCTTTGATATAAGGGTTTGGCCTCAGAATGAACTGGGTGTTGGACAGTCATTCATTCTTTCTTCTCACACATACACAGACACCTTTCTCTCTCCCTCATTCTCTCTCTCTTCTCCTTCTCTCTCCCTTTCCTCTCTGTGTTCCTTCCTCACTCCTCCTTCTCTCAGAGTTTGAGGATTTGGAAGGTTTATTAGGGAAACTATCTGGTTCTGCATTTTTCTTTGTTTATTTTTTTTCTCTTTTAAAACACTGCATTCCTCTAAGTCCCCGTTTTATAATTTTATTTAGCTATTTTATTATTTTTTGTGATAATTCAGCTACGTTTTATACCTTTTGTTGATGTCTTAAAAGAACAGCTTAATTTCCTCTATTCTTTTTATTGTTTGGGGATATCTATTTTCTTCATTTCTGATCTAATTTTTATTATATTTCTTTTGTCCTGAAGTGTGATTCCAATTAGTGTTATCAATAAAAAACCAGGAGTCAGATCTTGAAGTAAAAGCTGAAAGATCAGAGAAGCAGATCAGCAGCCACTAGAGATTTCTTCCCTCTCTGGATCCTCAGACCAAAACAGGGAAGCCTAGATCCTGTCTCCACTGGCCTTATATTCTTGTCTCCGCCTCCTTAGAGCTGGGGTTAAAGGCGTGCACCACCACTGTTTCTCTTTTAGACTGATTCAGTCTCCTATAGCCTGGACTCCTGATCTTCCTGCTTCCTCCTCCCATGTGCTGGGAGTAAAGGTGTGTGCTGCCACTGCCTGGCCTCGAAGGTTAACTAGTGGCTGGCTTTGCATGCTGATCTCCAAGCAAGCTTTATTTGTCAGACAGAACACAAGCAAAATATATGATATTGTTCTGTTAGTTTGGGTTTTATTTTATTCTCATTTTCTTATATCTTAAATTTCAGTGCTGATTATTCTAGTCAACTCCTTTTCTCCTCAGGGAGAACACGTGTTACAGTTACAAGCTTCCCTCAGAGCTCTGTGTTTCCTGCAGCCCATACATTTTTGTGTTGCATTTCTATTTCATTTGTGAGATTTCAAAATTTCTCTTATATTTATTTTCTTTAATCCGTTTTTTAAGAGTATGTTGTATATTTTTTAATTGCCCAACTTTTCTTCTGTTTTCCATCTCTAGATTTATTCCACTATTATAGGAAATAGTTTGAATGATTTTAATACTTTAAATCTACTTGTTCTGACTTGGAACCAAAACAATAGTCTGCTAGGACCATGCTTTGATATACACTTTAAAAAAAAGTGTAGTTTATTATATGTTGATCAACTATTCCTGGACATGAGGCCCACCCTAGATTGTGTACCTGACAGAAAAATCATAGAGAAAGACTCAGAAATAACTGTGATCAGCCACCAGGATGGAACTCCAAGTGCTGAATCATAGAGAAAGGACTTTCTCAAGACACAGCACCATCAGTCAGGCCACCTCTACTGGAAGTAAGAAGAGTAGAGGGTGGAGATTTCTCCTGGGTAGAGTCAAGAGACAAACTGAACCTCAAGGAACTGATCATCCTCCTGGGAAGAAGGGTGGGTTTATTAGTATCATTATTATTATTACTATTACTATTATTATCATTACCCCCTATTGAAGTAGACACTCTACTCCACAAGGCTTGGAAAAGTCCACAGGGAAGGTCCCTGATCTGTTCATCATTCCTCACATCATGCTGGGTGGGCTTCTTGGCCCTGGAGCTGTGAATAGCAAAGTGTAGGTGGCACCTGGTTAGGCGCCATGGGGGAGGGGAAGACATACTCACCTTTGTGTTGCTTGAGCCATTCTAGCATGCTGGAAAAACCGGAAGCAGTCTTAAGTTTCCCAGTGTAGACCTAAGAAAGTGACACCATGTTTTGAGCTCCAGGTGGGAAGTGCCTGAAATCCCAAAGGTGATGACTAAAAGTGAGCTACAAGGAGAATTCTGTCTCTGTGTAGGAAAACTACACTGTAAGCTAGAGCCTTCTGAGGGGCCTTGCCTCTTTGTCCAGAATCCATGTGGCTACTGAAAGCTTCAACTTGCTCTTCCTGGTGCTCTCAAGGGACAGTAAGTCATGTTCTGACTGTACCTCAGATCTTACAAATGGTCCCTTCAACATACTTCTCTTCTCAGGCCGGGCTCTTCTGTGTTTTTATATTGTCTAGGGAGCTTGAACTTGCAGAGACAGTGGGCTCTGGGAATCATTGGGCTGCTGGCAGAGTGCAAAAAGTGGTATAAGTGCTGTGGGGATGTGGATGAGGCTCAGCAGTAGGTTCCCCTAAACATGCGCAAGGCTCTTGGTCATAGAATACTAAATAATCATCCCTGAGATCATGTATATAAAATCAATTAAATAGACTGAGCAGTTGTAACCCTTTATATATACACACATTCATGTACCTATCATATATATATATATATATATATATATATATATATATATATATATAATAGATAGATAGATAGATAGATAGATAGATAGATAGATAGATCATAGGAAAAAAAGAGGCCATGAATTGAAGACAGGTTATGGGAGACATGGGAGGGGGAAGACATAGGAGGGACTGGATGGAGGAAAGGGAAGAAAAAAATTACGTAATTATATTGTGTCCAAAATTTTACAAGAGAAATTAATGAAAAAGAATTAATATTAGAATATATAAAGGGAAATTTGTTCCATGCATTTGCCTGCAAATTTCATGTCATTCATTTTTTTTGTTAAGAAAAAAATTTTTATTCATTTTACATACCAAAGATTTCCCTCTTCCCTCCTCCTGCCCCTCCAGCCACCCCACTCTCAACCCGTGTGGAAGTACTTTTAGGAGGGGTAGGTCCAAGCCCCTCCCCCTGCCTCATGTCATTGAATTTAAGCAGTAGGTATAAATGACAGTATTTACCCTGGTGGCTAAGTTTTCATTCATTCATTCATTTTTTAAAAATATATAACAAAATAAAAATAAAATAAGAGAAAAGATCTACCACATTGAAGTTGAACAAGATAAACTTCACATTTTTTTTACTGTGCTTTTATTTGCTTATAGTTTAGTGCCTCGCTTTCTGTTGTTGTTGTTTGTTTGTTTGTTTGGGGGGTATTGTTTATTTTTTCCTTGGTTTTGGGATTTTTTTTGTATTGGGTTTTTGTTTGTTTTTTGAGAAAGAACTTAAAGTTGGATGGGTAGGGATGGAGGGAGTCTATGGAAGGACTTGGGAGAATAGAAAAGCAGAGGAAAGAAAAGATCAAGTTCCTGGAGCCCTCAGGTTATGTAGAGAGATGACTGAAGAATGCTCTGATGTCCCTCAGGGTCCAGAGGGATCGATTCCAGGACCCTCCATAGATGCTGACACCTGTGGAGGCTTGAGTCCCTTCAATAAAATGATTTAGTATTTGTGTATTATTGGAAAAAAAGAAAGAAAAAATATAAATTATAGTGTTGTAGATATATAGTTTTATATAATCTTCTACGTGCATTTGGTTTATAGTGTTATTCAACTCTCTATTAAGTTATGGATTTTATGTCTGCATCTTCTACTGATTATTAAAAATAAAGTCATTAAGTCTCCAACTGTTATTTTAAAAATATGACGTCTCTCTTCAATTTTGTTTTTGATATTTCAGAGATTTGTTTCTTAGTGAATACATATTTTTATATAATATTCATAAATCCATCCTTTCATCAATATAAAACATCTTTAAAAATCTCCTAACAGTTTTATACTTAGAATTGATCTTGTTTGCTAAGGTATAGTTGCCATAACTCCTTTTAGAATATGTCAGAGAATGTCTCTTTATGTCCTTTCATTTTGAGTGTATTTATGCCTTGTGTACTTAAAGCAATTTTTTGTAACATAGAATTGTATCATTCTTTCTTCCAAACAAAATTTTACATATTCCTGTATATATTTGTGCACCTGCTTAACCATATGTGTGTTGCATGGATATAGGTGTCTGTCTTAGTCAGTGACTGCTGCTGTAAGTAGACACCATGAGTATGGAGCTCTTATAAAGGGAAGCATTTACTTCTCCTATGTCTTTGACTCACTGTGTAGCATTCTTTTACTTGAACCCCAAGACTCCATTCAACATTTCTCCTTAGGTAGATCTAATGGCAGTAAACTCCCTGAGCGTGATCTAGCAGCATCTTCATTTCCTCTTTGTTTTTGAAATATAGTTTCATGGAACTTAATGCCTTGTTGTTTATTAGTTTTTGGAGCCCATTAATTTTGTTTTCCTGGTTCTTTTTCTCTGTAATCTCTGGTGAATTGTTTAGCTGTTACACTGAAGGAGCTTTGTGATACTTCTTTTCTCTTGTAGCTTTTAAGAATCTGTCCTTTCTCTGTATTGGTAAGCTATTTAATGTTTTTCAGTGTAGACATCCATGACCCTATTTGTTGGGTTTCAATGTGTTCTTAGTGTAGGTTTATCTAGTTTTCAAAGTTTGTACCTGATCCTGTTTCTGTCCACTTTTCTTCCCTTCTTTCTGCCCTCATTATCATTCTACAGCCCTGTGTGTTCTGGCACACTCTGTGATTTCTCTCAGGTCTTACAAAATCTTCACCTTTTCTTCATGCTATTTTTTCCTTTCTAATATTATTATTTATACAATGTATTTCTTTACAACTTTCCTAGTTTCTTATTCTGCTCGCTCAAATTTTCTATCAAAACTTTGTGGCATGTGATTTCAATTATTGTGAACATCTGTCCTAGAACATGTTTGGTGGATTTTTCAAATTCCAGTTTAATTATTGATTTTTTTTTGAGGTATGCAATTTTCTCTGGGTTATATTTTTCTTTTCTTTTCTTTTTTTTTTGTTTTTGTTTTTGTTTTTGGTTTTTGGAGAGAGGGTTTGTCTGTGTAGCTTTGCACCTTTCCTGGATCTCACTCGGTAGACCAGACTGGCCTCGAACTCACAAAGATCTGCCTGCCTCTGCCTCCCGAGTGCTGGGATTAAAGGCGTGCACCACCACTGCCTAGCGGTGGGTTATTTTCTTTGTTGTCTATAGTTTCCTTTATCTCAGAAAATATATTTATTTTCAGGGCCCAGTGAGATGGTTCAGCCAGGTAAGATCACATGTTGTTGAACCTGAGGACCCAAGTTTAATCCCTGGAACCTACATTGTGGAAGGAGAGAACTGGCTCCCAGAACTGTATTCTACACATGCATGCACACACACACACATACACACACACACACACACACACACACACACACACACACACACACAGAGAGAGAGAGAGAGAGAGAGAGAGAGAGAGAGAGAGAGAGAGACCATTCAAATGATATAAAACTGTCTGCTTGTTAGACAACATCTATGCTTCAGCAGCAGCAGATGCTGGTAATTCCTATGATCCATAATTCTCAGTTCTTTGTACACTTCATGGACTTTGTTAAATATGGTTAGTTTGAATATTATAATAACATTTTAAATCAGAGTTCTTCCCTCAAGATTTCCAATTTTTTATTTATTCTTTGCACTTGGTGTACGTTATAACTATTTATAAACTTTGTATTCTTTGTCATATGTAATAACTAAAGTCTCTCTACCTATGGTTTACGTTCAAACAGTATTTTGACAGCACTTTCTTTGAAATTCAAAAGCCAAAGCACATGTGCAAGCATATTATGTGTGGCTGTGTATATGATGATAGTGTGTGTGTGTGTGTGTGTGTGTGTGTGTGTGTGTGTGTGTGTTCATATATAAAGGAGAGGAAGAGAGGGGGTAGGGAGCTGTGGAATACCATCAGTACTTAGTCAACTCACTTATATGTCTGCCACAGTACAATCTAGATATCCCTCAATTGAAGGATGGAAACAGAAAATGTGGTACATTTACACAATGAAGGACTACTCAGTTGTTCAAATCAATGACAACATGAAATTTTCAGGGTAATGGATTGTTTCCAGGTTCTGGCTATTATGAATAAACTGCTGTGAACATAGTTGAGCAAGTGTCCTTGTGGTATGGTCGAACATCCTTTGGGTATATGCCCAAAAGTGGTATCACTGGGTCTTGAGGTATATTGATTCCCAATTTTCTGAGAAACCATATTGATTTCCAAAGTGAGTAAACAAGTTTGCACTCTAACAAGCAATGGAGAAGGGTTCCACTTCTCCAAGTTTTCTCCACTCCTCCAATAGCCCAAAGATTCCCAGTGTCCATTGTTTTTGCAAGTTCAGCACAAGCTCCCTAGACAATATAAAAACACAGAAGAGCCTGGCCTGAGAAGAGAAGTATGTTGAAGGGACCATTTGTAAGATCTGAGCTGTCACCTGACAGTCCAGTCCCCTTCCTCAGAGGTACAGTCAGAACATGACTTATTGTCCCTTGAGAGCACCAGGAAGAGCAAGTTGAAGCTTTCAGTAGCCACATGGATTCTGGACAAAGAGGCAAGGCCCCTCAGAAGGCTCTAGCTTACAGTGTAGTTTTCCTACACAGAGACAGAATTCTCCTTGTAGCTCACTTTTAGTCATCACCTTTGGGATTTCAGGCACTTCCCACCTGGAGCTCAAAACATGGTGTCACTTTCTTAGGTCTACACTGGGAAACTTAAGACTGCTTCCGGTTTTTCCAGCATGCTAGAATGGCTCAAGCAACACAAAGGTGAGTATGTCTTCCCCTCCCCCATGGCGCCTAACCAGGTGCCACCTACACTTTGCTATTCACAGCTCCAGGGCCAAGAAGCCCACCCAGCATGATGTGAGGAATGATTGAACAGATCAGGGACCTTCCCTGTGGACTTTTCCAAGCCTTGTGGAGTAGAGTGTCTACTTCAATAGGGGGTAATAATAATAATAGTAATAGTAATAATAATAATGATACTAATAAACCCACCCTTCTTCCCAGGAGGATGATCAGTTCCTTGAGGTTCAGTTTGTCTCTTGACTCTACCCAGGAGAAATCTCCACCCTCTACTCTTCTTACTTCCAGTAGAGGTGGCCTGACTGATGGTGCTGTGTCTTGAGAAAGTCCTTTCTCTATGATTCAGCACTTGGAGTTCCATCCTGGTGGCTGATCACAGTTATTTCTGAGTCTTTCTCTGTGATTTCCTGTCAGATATACAGTCTTGAGTAGAGGAATTTTCAAATTCCAGAGAAATCCTAAGAATGTAGCATGGGTGCTGGTAGTGGTCTAGGCGATCTGGAGGCTCGTTCTCTGGGACAGATGAAGAAATGCACATCCAGAAAATGCAGAAGATTAAGCCTGGGAAAAAGAGAAAGTAACAGCTGTATCCCTTTGGGATAAGAGAGGCACTGAGTTTAGGAGTCCATTGAACAGATGATGGCTTGGGTGTTTGATAGGAACCCTGGGTCCTCCCTTTTCCTGGATTGTTTCTCTTCCCCATCATTTCTGCTCACAGTGACTTCCTGGAACAAGGAGCCACCATCCTAGGGAAACTCGCTTTCACTCTCCTTGTCTACCAAGTGCTCTCGAATTTTAATTCAAGAGGTCTGTGTGAGAACTAGCCAAGTAGTGCAGATTCCAGAGATGGAAACTATATATTTCACACATTTCTCAATTTAGGATTGAGGACCACCCTCCCAGAACAGCTCAAGTTGCTCATAGACAAAAGGCCTTTGCCTTTCTCTTCTTTTATTTTAAATTATGTTCTTTGACAATTTCATACACGTATACAATGCATTCTGATTATGCTCTCTCTCTATATGTTCTCTTTTTTAATCATATCATCCACGTCATACCCCCTCCTATCTTTACCAGTTTTTTCCCAATATTTAAGACATTTCATTTGATTTTGTCACTTATTTAATTTAACTAGAGCCATGTATGTGGTCAATGGATTGGGATTATCCACTGGGCCCTGGTGGGTTCACCAGTACATGATCAACTGAGGCAATGACTCCCTCTTTACTGAATCTATTAGTGGCCCATTGTTCAACTATGAGAGGTAGAGACCGTTCTTGCACAGACCCAATGCAGACTTCTGTAGGTACTGCACATGTTTGCAACAGCTGTGTCTTGCCCAGAAGATTGCATTTCACATCCTTTTTCCCTATCTTCTGGCTCTTGATTTATTTCTGCTCCTTCATTTGCAATGTCCTATGAGCCTTAGCGGAGATGGTTCTTATTTAGAACAGAGGAAGCAATACTTACTTATTCTCAGTACCTTGTGCAACCATGCATCTGGATTCACCTCTGTTCATGGAAAGAGAGGCTTCTTTGCTTAGGGCTTAGAGTTTGCTTCTTTTATTTACCCCTTCTACACACCAAGTAGCACTGATCATATACAGGGTATGATGGTATCTAGTCATGGCTGGTGCCCAGATGGATTAAAATCTAACCATGTCCCTCTCAAGTCCCTTCCGGACTCTGGTTTCCCATATTTACTCATTCTTCACAACTGTTTCACTACTAAGGGATCAACACTTGTAGATGAGGCTAGCCTCAACTGGCTGGAGTGTTTCATAGGCTTGTGGCCCCATCAGGCATAGCACAAGCCTTCTGAGGCCTTGGTTGACTACATGGGTTAGAACTGTTCTCCTGTGGAAAAGAGGGCAAGAGACAGGGAAGAAAAAGTACCCCAGAAGCCATGGGAAACAATAAAGTTTAAGTCTCTTGGCTCAGATCCTTCTGTGTCCCCTGAATCCTCCTGACTGACATTCTAGGATCTGACAGAGCTGCTCTCCTGAGTTTCAAGCTCCCCAGGATCATTTAGCTCACAAATACAAGTATTCTTCCAGATCAACAGGTACTATCACATGGATTTAGCATCCTTATTATTTTAGAAAGGTCTGTAAAACATTTGCTAATACCCACTTTGTGTCTGTGGAATTCCTAGGCCAGGGAAGAAACTGGAGGAGCCAGTGAACTCTGACATCCATTATCTTCAAGGGGTCCCTGTCAATGCCTGGCATGAGCCCAGACCTCCTCACTGGAAAGTTGCTGGGGGAACCTGACAGAGAAGCCAAGTCTGGGCTTTTGTCTAAAATGCGTTTCCAGAGTATTGTTCTAAGAAGATGAATGCAATCACACAGGACTCAGACAATGCCTCCAGGAACCATGTCTGCAGCATGTTCTCTGCTGGGGCCACAGAAGAACCCATTCTCAAAGGGCTGAGTCCTATTTACTTGCATTGGAACTTCCTGTGGGAACTGCTACTGCCCTGGCATGTCTAACAGTACATTTTATTTAACACTGTCAACAATTTAGTACTAAAAATATAAAGAATTTGCTGACCAGTTTACAAATAACTTTTGCCAATGTAATGCATTCTTGAAGGAATTCAACCAGAATAGCTAATAACCATGAGATATGGTTCTAAAAACTATGCACCATCCATTGCAACTTTCTTTAATCCCTATAAAGCTTCACAGCACCATGAGCAGGAATCCACATAGGACAGGGCAGGTTTCCACAGCACCATTAATGGAGATTAACTAATTTACCTTAAGCTACACACCAGTGGTTAACAGCAGTCAAACTAGATCTTAGCAACACATGTGAGTAAAGTGTTTTCCTTTCCCCATTTCTGGTTTACAGGAATACTTATCTATGTGGCAATAAAGGTAAAATATTAATAATAATTTGTTATCATTTTCTTGATACTTTTTCATTTCTCACTCTTAACCTCCATTTTCAGGTTGAGTCAAGCCCTTTAACTTTCATGGGTCTATAGTTAAGTGTGTGTCCTAAGATGGAAATCAAGAGCATCTTAAGTTTGGAGACCTTTCTTGCACATGGTAAAAGCCCATTCTAGGGAGGGTCCTAAATCATTAGGAGGGGATTCAGGAGGAGGAGTTAAGAGACCCAAGAGAGCAAGAATAGAAGACATGCTTAACAACGTAGAAGTGAGAAGAGAGCATCAGACATCATAACTGCCTGGTTGTGCTCCACAGGTTGATGAGATGCCACAGGAAGATCCGACATGACCTTTAGCAGCAATATTCCAAGCCTAAGAAAGACTTTATACACAAACCAAGCACACAATTCTCAAAGCCCCGAGATCTAAAATTGTATTGTGGACTTAGTCATGAAGGTACTCTACCCAACACCTTAAGTGAACATCCAGCCAGAGATGTGTCTACTGGTCATCTGGGAAAGAAAGATACTTGCCCATGGAACACAGCTAAGCTCTCAGATGACTTCAGCCCCACTGGACATTCTCTAGTAACATCCAGCGGAGCCCTTTCCAAATTCTTTCCCCTTAGAAATGTTGACAAAGTAAAATGGTTATTTCAAGTGAAGAAATGACATATTAATCTACAATACCACAAGAGTATGGAGACTAGAATTTCACACCTGGATTTGAGAGGCTGCCATATCACAAGCCTAAGAAACAGTACAGTGACCTCAGATCAGACCGGGGTTAGAAATCAGAAGGGTGTCTTGAAGACTGTTCTGACTTTGGGTTATGCTGGTGAAGGATTAAGGAAAAGCAAGGAAAACATTATTAGTGGGCAGAGAGATGAGAAATCCTGTTATATAGAAATGGAAAGTTCAGCAAGGCCTGTTCCCCGTGGTACAGTGGAAAATTTTAAATCAGTGTGTGATAAACTGATAGATGTAAACAATAAAATCTCCAGGAATAATGCTTAGAATGTAAACAAGTTTATTTTAACCATGAATAATAAAAGACAGATAAAAAGAGATTAAGCTGTGGAATAAAGTACAAAGGCATTATTAATTTCCAACAACTATTTTTAGAAACCCAGGATACAATACTCAACATTTTATTTTTATGTTTACATTCTTTTTATTTATTTATTTTATTCAATTCTTAAAACTTAGTCTAGTGACTCCTAAAAGAGGTTTTAAATTAAGGATCCTTGGCAGTCCAGATTGCAAAATAAAATTCCTTAAGGTCTTATTCAGTTGAATATGCAATTATCAAGGCCCCATCTGAAATTTGACAGACCTACTAAAAATTAATAGGGCAAGGTAGGCATGGTGGTACACACCCATAATCCTACCACTATGGAGCCTGTGGTAGAATCATTAGTTCCAGGCTAACAGGATCTGTCTCAAAAACCAGACAATCTTCAATTTGATTAACACTTCCCTTGCCAGATGTTCTTCCCTTGCCAGAGGTTCTTTTCTTGCCAGATGTTGTCCTCTTGTCCCCAACCCACCAGCAGGTAAGTCTTCCCACTCTCATGTAAACAATCCTGTTATTTCAGTGTGGCAAACACACATCAGAAGACAGGAATGCAGGGCAGGGACTTGTTGAGAACAGGAAGGGTTTCAGTGGGAGAGGAAGAAGGATGAGACAGGTTAATCAGGAGGATGTAAAACTGGCAAAAGTCACAGATGAACACACACACACACACACACACACACACACACATATAATCGTATGCGTGGATTTATGCTTTAAATGTATTATACATACACATGTGTGTATTTGTCTAAGAATACAGCATCAATCAAAATTTAAAACAAAAACCAAACACAAGCAAATAAATATAGAACTTCAGGGTACCAGCCACCACAGTCTCTTGGGAAATCTAAGGTAGATAAGGGATTAACTCAAATGGATTTGAATGTGGATTTTGCTTACTGGAATGAAATACAAATTTATGTTTAGGAAATACTTAGGAATCAACAAAGCATTTAGAGGCATTGTGTTGAGAGTTAAGCATAAGAATTTCCTTCTTCATCTAGTTTACAGACATAATGAGGTCAAGAATAAGATGAAAGGAAAACTCTGCAGTGAGATTGTGTAGAGGGCTCTGGGACCCTCCAGTTACTGTCAAAAAGAAAGAGAGTAGAGCCAGAGGCCATGGCTTCATCAGAGTAGGGCTATGCTGGTTGTTCAAGTAACTCCCTACGGCCATCTGAAAGGCTTGATTTGTGCAATAACAGATTGTAAAACAACAAAACTGGCTCTTCCTATTTTAAAATGTCATAATTTTTATTGTTTGAAGACTTCATACATGCATATAAAGGTGTGATCAAACCCAAGACCCATTCCCTCCCCTTAAATTACTCTTCTCTAGCTTTCACTATTTCCCCTTCCATCTTCATGCAACTCTCTCTGTCTTCTGTAAGTCCAATTATTGCTCTGTGTGTGTGTGTGTGTGTGTGTGTGTGTGTAGGACCACCTATTGGAGCATTGGTAGCCTTTCAGAGGTCACATTACTGAAGAAAATTTACTCTCCCTCTCCATAAATTAATTGCTACTAGGTTCTCAACTATGGATAGGAGCTTGTAAGCCCTTCTAACATCCATGCTGGTTTTTAACTGTCTCAATCTTGTGTGGGTCTTGTGCAAGGAGTCACATGTGCTGTGAGTTCATGTGTTCAGTCATCCTATTCTGTCAGGCAAATACAGTTTCCCTGAAGATGTCCATGACTTTTGGCTTTTACATTCTTTGTGTCCTCTCTGTAAGGTGACCCCTGAGGCTTGGGTACATGCTATAGATGTTCCATTTAGAACTGAGAACTCCACGTTTCTTATTCTCTACAAACTGACTAGCTGTGGATGACTGTATTCATCATCATTAACTACTGATGAAGGAAACATCACTGCTGAGGGTTCAGAAATGAACTAATCCATGAGTATAAGGAAAAGAACTTGGGGGATGACTTAAAGCTATGTCCATTTAGCAGAATAATAGTATTAGGCTCTTTCCTAAGGTCTATATCTAGCTGGTCACAGGTTCTGTTGCTCAGTTAACAATACCAAGCATGAATTCTGTCTTGTGGAGCAGAAGACAATTTGATTAGAAAGGGATTGGTTAATCACATAATATCCATGCCACTGTCACATCATTGGGCATGTCTTTCCAGGCTAGTCATTATTGTCACTCAGAGAGTTCATGTAGGGGTTGAATTCTTCTTTCTCTCTGTTGGGGGCCAGGCTGATCTAGGAATCTCCCTGAGGCCTGGTTTGTATGGAGAAGGGACTTAATTCCTTGTTTAAAATCAAGATCATGCTTGGCAATGCTGGTAATGGGGGCTAGGGCCTTGGGGGAGCTGTGGTTTCAGATCCTGGGAATTCAACCTTCCCCACATTGGAAAGCTATAGTTATCAGTCCCAAAGATGCGGAATGCTTGGCCACCAGTGCACTTGAAATATTCTGTGTTCCCTTTGTGTAACATTGATGATTATCCCCTGCTGACTTCATCTCATTGTATGACAGTGTTCTGCTGGCTATCTCCCATTTTCACACTGCAAACTGTGTATAAGATGCTATACTTCTTAATAAATGTACTTGCATGAGTCATCAGTGTTGTAATAATCATTAAATGGTCTTGTAATAAAAACCCGAGGCCAGATATTGGTGTAAATGCTGAAAGATTAGAGAGACAAAGGAACAAGTCTCTAGAGAAACTTCTCACCACTACAGAATCCTCAGGCCTAATGGAAGGCAAGATCCTGTCTCCATGAATCCTCTGACTGAATGCCTCTGAGTCCTCAGCTGAAAGGTTCCTGTCTCTTCACGCCTTATATGCCTTTCTCCACCTAGGCATTCCATTTCCATCCTAGTGCTGGGATTAATGTGTGTGCTTCCCAAATACTGATAGCAAAGGCATGAGCTCTCAAGTACTGGGATTAAAGGCATGTGACTCCCAAGTACTAGGATTGAAGGTGTGTGCCAACACTGCCTGGCTCTGTTTTTCTCCTACACTGAATCAACCTCATATAGTCCAGGGTGGCTTTGAACTCACAGAGGTCCAGATGGATCTCTGTCTCTCGAGTGCTAGGATTAAAGGTGTGTGTCACTACTGCCTGGCCTCTATGTTTAATCTAGTGGCTGACTCTGTCCTTTGATCCTCAGGCAAGCTTTATTTGATACACAATACATCACCACACATCAGCTTGTGTGGGACCTTCTAATCCCAAACTTGCCTGTCTTCTTTATTTCTCATCCCCTGGTCCTTCTTCTCAGAAGCCTGTCACTGAAGAATGGTCTGCTGGCCCAGGTCACCATCAGTAGTATAAATGGAAACTTCCAACATTATGGAAGTCAGCCAGAATAGTTGAAGCTGCAAGGTTGATTCCTCCATGTCCTGTCTCAATATGCGGTATCATGTTTTGAGAGCTCTCTAGGACTCTACTTCCCAACAACTCAAAGAAGTAGCTCATAGCTGGTAGTTTATGAGATCTGGGAAAGGCATTGTCCCCCTATGTTATTAAGTAACTTCATTTAAACTCCTTTCAAATGTAGATGTTTATGAGTATATGTGTATGTATATGTATATGTTTATATTCTTTAGGAAGCTGATAGGTTTCCATAGGGCATTTTATGTGTTTTTTAGTGTTCACTGTCTCTCTGCATGCTTACTCCTGTACCCAGCCCTCCTATCCTCCAGCCCATTTACTCTTTCCTTTTCCATTTTCTCCCTTTCATTTAGTACCAACTACATTTTTTCTCTTACGTTGAAATCTTCCTCACCTGCATCCCCTTACTGGTTTCCTGACTTAATTTGTGTAGTCAACAGGCTCTTTCTTGACCATCCCTGGTGATATGCCAACCAATACTGGGCAGGATTGAACCTCAGGGTCTCTTCCATAGCTGTGTCTGAAAGAGCTCTATGCAGACAGGGGGCACACCTGCCCACGGCACAGCTCCATCTCCTGCATTTCCTCTTCTGCCTTCCCTCATATAGCTGCTTCCTGCTCATCCCCATCATCTGCCTGGATCCATTAGAGCTCTCTCAGCTGAAGTCAAGGCATGATAGCTTAACCAAATATGTCAAACATTCAGTCAATTTCATGGAAACACTTTATTAAAATATAGTAAGAATGGAAATACTTTATCAAAATATAGGAAGAACAATGGTGGATAATATGTTGGGGCTGACATTAAATACTCTGTGTGTGTGTGTGTGTGTGTGTGTGTGTGTGTGTGTGTGTGTGTGTGTATGTTTGCATTGCATGCCTTTAGAAATGAAAAGTATTCAGTTGTCTCACTTATCCAGGAGGCACCCAGGCAGTGGAACCCGGATCTATCCTTAGTGCAGGAGCTGACTGTTTGGAACTTTGGGCTTACAAAGGGCCACTTTGCTCAGCCTGGAAGGAGGGCACTGGACCTGCCTGTACTGAATCCACCAGGTTAAATTGAATCCCCAGGGGAGTCTTGGCCCTGGAGGATATGGGAATGAGGGGAGGGGTTGGGGGAAGGTGGGGGAGGGGGCAGGAGGGGGGAGGACAGGGAACCCATGGCTGATATGTAAAACTAAAACACAAATATAATAAAAAAGACATAAAAATTTAACCTCAACATGCTTTAATCATAAAATCTTAGTTCGTTAGAATTTATCTTTTGTGTTATATATGTAGAGATTACTCATATGGAATTATCATTTGTCGTTCATATCATGTATTTAATAACAAAATGATTATAAGTAAGTGTTTCTGTAAACTAAAAAAAAAGAAATGAAAAGTAAAATTAGAAATAATTTTTAACTTAATAAAATTAAAACATCAGAATTTGTGTGGTGAAAATAAAACTCCATAGAAATTTATAACCTATTTTATTGCAAGGGGAAAAATAACTCAAATTAATTTAGGAAAACTATTTTGAAAGAGCAGATTAAATAAATACAAAGTGAATGGAAGAAATGGTAACGTGCATGCCTAACAATGCTTCAGGAAAATTCATACATTTAAAAAATACATAATGAGATTATGATAATGAGGGTTCAGCCTTCAAGTAAACATATGGAAATGGGAAAACCAGTTCAGGTGCTGTGGGAATTTCTTTGGTTATAAATTAATTAATTCTATTACATGTGATAGTATTTCACTCTCCTATTTAAGAGGAGAGGAAATATTTTACACTCAGTATGTAACATAAGCTATTTCTGAAGTAAGAAACAGTATATGAAAATTCTTGTGGCAATAACAACCATTTGAATTTACCAGATAATGCGAAAGAGAGCCCAAAGCAAAGCTAGAAATGGGATTTTACACAAGGATGGTGTTAATCCTACACTGCTGCACTGCTGTCTGCCTAATCCAGTAGTTGTCTTTAGTCATTCACTTCAGGATTTATCTCTAGATAAGGAGCTCTAAACAGCAGACCAAAATCCTCACTGTGGCTGTGAGAACTGGTGGAAAGGCACATTTTTCTAAAGGAAATTTCTCTTACACACTGACCTACACAAGTGTGTGCAAACATGCTCACTTCAAAGGACTAAGAAACAATACACATAAAGGTTGAGATATGTTGAATTAAATTCCAGTTGCATAATAGATATAGATGCTAAAAATACATAGGTGTTCTAAGTGGGGGGAGTACTAATAAGAGAAAAAGACAAAGCACCATATGGGCATATTCTGATTTGAAAACAACAGACACATACTCCTTATCTCTGTAAACACAGCAACACTCCACATAATGGTGTTTCAGTCAACAATATTTAAGTTTAAATTAAATTAATATTTATGATGGTCCCGTAAGATTATGCTGCCTAGTGACATTGACTCATCTTCATTTGTTTGAGTCTACTCTGAGTTTGTGCATGACAGAATTGACTAAGGACATGTTTCTTGGAGTATACTTTCATTGTTAGGTGCTGTGTAATGACACATGCAGGCTTTCTGTACACAGACTATCTCTGAAAAAGCATGCATGAAATTGATAGTAGCAGCACGGGTGATTTTGGTAATCTTTCCTTCTCTATTTTTCAGAAGACTAGATTTTGCAATAAAAATAGAAAAAAAATTGTGTTATATTTAAAGTATTTAAATTAAGGCCAATATGTTTTATAATAAAGAGTTAAAACTATCTATCTTCAGCCAGGTGTAGTGGCATTTGCCTATGATGTAGGAAGTTGAGGCATGGAGGTAAAGTTCAAGGCCTGGGTTACACAGGAAGTTTGAAGCAAATATGGACTTTATAGTAATTAGCTTTATCTCCAAAGCAAAGCAAAACAATTACTAGTTAAGCAAATAATATCTGTCTAGAGACAGAGAAAGTAACAGAAAATCCAACATTATAAGAGATTAGGTAAAGGCATGAGCTAGCATTGCATAGACCCTACACACTTGCAGGGAATTCGACACTCTTGAAATGGAAAATACTGATGCACAATCAGTCCTTTGAAACAGCATTCAGGTCTACAAAGTTCTCCACACCCAACTTAGCTCATGTGCCTAGGAAAGAGTCACCTAACTCCTTTGAGTCTTTGCTCCCTCATCTCCCAATTTAGAAGGATGACATCATCAGCTAGAGTTCCGTGCGTCTCATGCATTTAGTAGAGTCTGCTGGTTCTCCTTCTCCCCAATCCACTACATGTTGTTTACATAAAGCAAAGACATGACAGCTAGGGTGCTTGGACATCTGATCACCAGACTAGGTCAGCTCGGGCTTTCTCTTGACCATTGCCAGTGTAGTCTACAGTGGAGGTATCTTTGTGGATTTCTGGGGACCTCTCTAGCACTTTGCTTCTCCCTATTCTCATGTGGTCTTTATTTATCATGATCTTTTATTCCTTGTTCTCCCTTTTTGTTCTTGATCCAGCTGGGATCTCCTGCTCCCCAAAGCTCTCTTTCCCTCGAACTTTGTCCTTCATTACCCCCACTCACATCCAAGTTGTTCATGTAGATCTCATCCATTTCTCTGTCATTGGGTGATCCCTGTATCTTTCTTAGGGTCCTGTTTCCTAGATAGCCTCCCTGGAGTTGTGAGTAGCAGTATAGTCATCTTTGTTTTACATCTAGTATCCTCTTTTGAGTGAGTACATACCCTGTTTGTCTTTGTGAGTCTGGGTTACCTCACTCAGGATGATTTTTTTCTAGATCCATCCATTTGCCTGCAAACCTCATGATGTCATTGTTTTTCTCTGCTGAGTAGAACTCCATTGTGTATATGTACCACATTTTATTTATCCATTCTTCAGTTGAAGGGCATCTAGGTTGTTTCCAGGTTCTGGCTATTACAAACAATGCTGATATGAACATAGCTGAGCAAATACCCTTGTGGTATGATTGAGCATTCCTTGGGTATATGCCCAAGAGTGGTATAGCTGGATCTTGGGGGAGATGGATTCCCAGTTTTCTAAGGAAGCACCATATTGATTTCCAAAGTGGCTGTACAAGCTTGCATTCCCACTAGCAGTGGAGAAGAGTTCCACTTGCTCCACATCCTCTCCAGCATAAGCTGTCTTCAGTGTTTTTTATCTTAGCCACATAAAGCAAAGACAAAACAAGGCAGTAAGCAAACCAAGGCACTTAATGATTTGCTGTTGAGGGAACAACAAGTACAAGGCAAGACGTTGGTGTACTTGATGCTATAGTCATAGCAACACCTCTGGGTTTGATCACCTCCTTCTCTTGCATTTCACACCCCAACACATACACCTTCTATGATCTGCTGGAGCATGTGAAGGGGCCAGACATGCAGATCCAAAGGTACAGGATCTCCAGGGCACAAGGAAACAACAGCATGGATATCCAAGAGGAGTGCAGTGAGGGCCCAACATCAAGGGTGTAGCATTAGCCAGAGACCTCAAACCAGACCAATGACTCATTGCAATTTACACTTATAACTAAAGATGTATGGAATAAAGGGTATACTGTGTGACTCATTGGGCCACACCACAGCTATCATGCCAAGATTTATTTTTATTTTTATTTTATTTTATTTTGTTTTTACTTTAAAATTTTATTTCGCAGGGTAGATTGCAAGGGCAGAGGGCAGAAGCAAGGGGATGGGGAGAATAGTGGGACTGAGATGCATGATGTGAAATCTACAAAGAATCAATTTCTTTAAAAAGAAAGTTTACTTTGCTTCTAAAAAGCAATTTTCCATAGCTTAAAACTTCTTGGCTCTTAAAACATTAAACCGTGGCCTACAGATGAGATATTGGAGCTAACTTATTACCATCTCCCAGTTGATGTAGGTTGTGATGCTAAGGACAATCATCACTATATAGGAACTCAGGGGGAAAGAAACCAAAGGAGAAGCATTTCTCTGCTGCAGACTCAAGTGCAACACCCGGAACTTCAGAACTAAGTAAAGAATACATTTAGAGTTAAGGACAACTGAGTGAAACTGCACCGGGTGTGTTGTACATGTTACATCAGATGGACCATGCGGTGCCTGAATAATGCACCTGGTCACTTATTATTCCTGGGGGGATCAATGAAGGAGTTTCTGGATGATATAAACATTGCAAATGACAAACCAGACAGGAGAAAGTTTCCCAAGTACAGATGGCACTACTCAACCTTTTGAGGTTCCAGAGAGAACAGAAAGTCAGAATTTGTTTCTGCCTGAGTGTGTGAACTGGAACATTAGCCTTATCCTGTCCCCATACTGGACTGTACCCTCTTCCTGTTCTCAGGATTTCAAAGTGGATCAGACAAAATGTTCTGTTTTCCTATGTGGATAGAATCATGGCATCAGAGAAGATTAGCCTGCTGGAGAATATCTCCTACTCAATGTACTTCTAGTAACATCTTCCAGGATCATCTAATATCTACTATCCTTGGGCAGACTTCCCAGTCCAGGCCATTGTCACAGATGCTCATGTTGACTGTCCTCTTAGAACCACTTGCCCACCACAGGTCAGGTGGAGGGAGAAGAGCCCAGCGCCTCACAGTCTGGTCCAGGTCTCATAGCTGCGGGCATTGATGGTGGAATTGGTGCTGGGTTTGACTGAAGCTGCTGCAGAACATCTGCTCCTGCGGTTACTGTGCTGAGGACTTGCTCTGGAACCTAGGTCTACTGTCACAGAAATACATGTCCATCCACATCCCAGGGGCCTCTCAGGGTCTCCCCACCCTAAACAACAGAGGCACCCAGGGCTTCCAGTTCTCTTAGCCTTCTTATCATTCCAGCTCCTCCCCAGGTTCCTCAGAGAACACATTGTCTCATAAATTCTTAACAACATACTTGAAATTAACAACTTAATCATTATAATGTATTATCCAATCAACTAGAAGTACTTTTTTTTTTTAAGTGTTGGGTGGGGGAAGGGAAGAAACCATTTTGAAATATATCTTCATTTTAAGGGCATCTGTTGTTTCTTGGAAGAGATTAGCTGTCAGCAAGTCATCAATTTTATTTTACTGTGTGGCTAAGACTATTTGTTCTAATTAAAGACCATGCATGAGTCTGAACAAATTTGCCTTATTTGTAAAAATGAGACTTTCAGTCCTGCTTTGTTTAATATTTTTAAATGTGTTGGATGAGTAATTTTTTCAGGTGTTCCTGCACATGTCCTAGGGGAATAAGGACAGGAGGATCAGGGGTCAGTGTCATATTCACACGAACAACCCAGGCCACCAAGATGCTCCACTCTGTCCCTATGCTTAAGCCAAGCAGAAGGCCTCCACTCCAAGAGGTTCATAGGTCCTGCCTTCTCAGCAGTGGCTGCCCAGGGCTGTGGTAACTCCCTCTCCTACAGCAGAGGCTGGAGGTTCATGAACGGTAGCCTAGCTTTGGGATGAGGGGAAACCTAGAGCTTCAGGGAACAAGGCCACAATTAGTCAGCTCCTGGAGCTTGGAAAGGTCCATTCTCACCTGAAGCCTCATTTTCTTAGTTCCAGCTGCAGAACAGGGAGGGGGTTGCAGGCTGAGCTGAGAGAAGGAAGGAGAGTGAGAAAGGGAAGAGAAGTGGGAATTATTGAGATGTTTGTATGCGTGTGCAGAAAGGAATTTACCATAGAACAGAGGACTACATTTGCTCAGGAATTAAGGCCAACAGCTGGCAAGTGGGACCTCATTAAACTAAAAAGCAAACAATCAAGTGAAAAAGCCCACAGAGTGGGAGAAAATCTTCTCCAGATGCTCATCCAATCAAGTATTGATATCCAGAACCCACAAATAAAACTCAAAAGCAAAGAATCAAGGAAACAAATCACTAAATTAAATAAGGGACTATGGATCTTAACAGAGCGCTCTCAAAGGCAGAAATAAAAACTGAAATGGAATCTGTTTTTAAAAGGTGTTCAGAATCTATACTGAATAGAGAAAGGCAAATTAAAACTACTTGAACATTTATTTAATCCCACCCTAGTTGGAACCACTAAGATCAAGAAAACAACTGACATGAATGTTGGCAAGTACAGGGAACGGGGGATGCCTATTCACTGTTAGTGAGATTTCCAACTGGTGCAGCCACTGTGGAAGTCTATGTGGAGAATTATTTTAAAAATCTAAAAGTAGATCCACCAAATCGCCTCACTCAATCACTCTGGCTGTTACCCAATGGGCTCAATATCTTACTGCAGAGATCCTTTCTCAGTCATGTTCATTGCCTGTCTGTTCACAATAGCTAAGAAATACAAACAACCTAAATTTCCTTCAGCTGATCAGTGGATAACATGGTACATATATACACACAATGCAATTTTATTCCGCTTCAAAGAAAAATGAAATCATGAAATTTGTAGGCAAATGTGTGGAACTGGAAAATACTACACAAAGAGAGGTGTCCAGAAAGACAATACCAAATGTTCTCTCTTAATTGTGGATCCTGAAGTAACTTTAGAAGCCAGGAAAGTAAAAAAGGGACCATGAGGATGGGGCTGGTAAAAGCAGCTCTAAAGAGGGGCATAGTAGAACATAGGTGTTATGAAGGAAGAAATGGCAAATGCATAGTTTACTGGAATTACCACAGGGAATGATAATGGCCCCTCCTAAGAGCCATAGACCACCTAACAAAACTTGAGTTCCAGTCAGGGAAAACTGTCTCTTGAGTGGTTGGGACTGGGAGCCAAGACACTCACAAAATAATGTAAGCTATTGCCATTACCTGTGTTTGCCTCCCAGAACTTGAAGACCGTGTTGCTGACACCACACAATTTAGGCCCAGGACTGCAGTATTAGCTAGAACTGACCTTGAAGCTACTTCCTGGAGAACCATCTCTCCTAGAGGTGCTAGGTAAGCGACTAAAGGGATAAGAGCAGTCAATAGTGCTACTCAACTTTAAAGCCAATGGGCCACAACACGCAGCAATACCCATCCCACACAGCCACACCCATCCACACAGCCACACCCATCCACACAGCCCCACCCACCACACAAGTCACACCCACCCAACGTATACATATATATGTATATATGTATATGTGTAATTATATATGTATATGTATATGTATATATATATATATATATATATATATATATATATATATATAAAGAAGAGGTCATGAATTTGAGGTGGAGTTAGGGAATATTGGAGGAGTTGGGGGAGAAGTAAAATGATGTGAATATAATAAACACACAAAAAATTTTCAAAACACATTAAAATTAATAAAAATGAAATTCATCATTTATGAATTAATGTGACCTTTTCTTAGGAGAATGAATTTTTTTTTGTAGTTGAAATGTTGATAATAAAATCAATAATTAGCAACAATGAAAAGGAAGAGCAAGGACAGGACACACTTGGAGCCAGGTGACCCCAGCACATTCAGCTGGAATGTATCTTGGTAAGAAAGTGAGGACGCAGGTTTGGAGCTGGCTTTTCATCCCTGCATGTTACTTGGGTGCTAATAATGGTGGTGGCAGAGATGAGCATATGTACAGTCTGGAGAATATCCTTCTGAAATCAGGGATACACAGCATGCTTTGGCAACCTAGACCTTTGAACCCTATCAGGTTCCCCTCACAAACGACTGCATGTCCAGGAGTCTTGGGCTTATACTGACCCAGCCCCAGTCGAAAAAGATCCCACTTCTGCAGAAAAGAATACATTAGTGATATGCTTTTTTTTTCTATTTATGTGTAAGTGTTTTGGAGCAAAGGTTAAGATACAAAACAAACCTTCAAAAGGGTGGCATTTGAGTGCTCCTTCATGCCTCACTGACTACTAATCTCATTTACCATTTTTTGGGGGTTCCCACTATCAGTTACCATTGTTTTGGGGGGTTCTCACTATCTCTAACCTCAGCATCCACTCAAGACTTGCAAAAGTAGTCTTTCTTCTCACTGAGGGTCCAGGAGCTTCAGTGACTGCATTCCAGTGTCTGATAGACCAGATGGAGCTCTGCAGAGGTGGGGTTATACCCCTGCTTTTGTGATGAGAGCTAACAGAGCTTGCCCAGGTTTTCTGCCATGGCTATTGCTTGTGTTACATGCACTATCACCCTACCACGCCAATACCTCAGTGCTTAATTCTTAGTTTCCTCTTCCTGTATTCCTCTGTTCCCCTTCTATACTAGAAAGTCTCATAAGAAGCTTTGGAACATCTAAAGCTAGACAATTTGTGTACCTAGAACAGAAGTAAGATAATTAATCACATACATACTTGACTCTCTCCCATATCTCGTTTCTGAGGTGTGGTATGGTGCATATGTGTGTGTGTGTGTGTGTGTGTGTGTGTGTGTGTGTGTGTGTACATGTTCATGTGCAGATGCATGTGTGCATGTACCTGCAATGAGTGCAAACTGCATGTGTGTTTGCCTCTGTGTGCACACATGTAAGTGAATGTCCATGTCTGTGTATGTCAAGTGCTTCTTGCTATTCGACTGTATAATATTTACTTATTATTTGTTGCATCGCTAAGGATGAAACCCATGGCCTTGTGTATGCTAGACAGGAGCTCTTCCCCTGAGGTGAACTTGCATCTCTGCTTAAATGTCCCTCAAATTAGACTGCAGCTGTCCCTTCTGCCATCTTCTCCTCCGGCCCCACCTCTGCAGTGATAACTTGGAACAATTGGAGCCTAGGTGTCCTTCTCCTGCCCCTGAATTCTATTCAGCTCTTTTGCCAAATGTCTGGTTCTACCTTCACAAGATATCCATTACATCCAAAGCCAATTTCAAATGTGGGACAGTTTCCCAAACCATCTTAAGCTTTGATCCTTTGCTTGGAGAACTCCCAGAACTCAGCTGGGTGTGGTGGCACATGCCTGCAATCCCAGATGTTTACTCTAAATTACTCTCTTTCAGAGGGTAGAGAGAAGAGGGAGGAGGGAGACTCCAAAGGACTCAGGAAGCTAATGAATCTTGGGGCACTCAGGGAGCTCCTGAATGTTGTAAAATTCACACTCCCAGGGTTTATGTAAACATCAAGCAGTTTCTATAGAAAGCAGACTCTCAGGCTGTGGAAACTGCCTGTAAATTGTTCAGGGAGCTTCATGGGTGCAGCTATCTTAAGTTATCACCCACGCTGGGGTGATGCATCTACCTTTAAATCACCTGTGCTCCTAAAATTGCTTACTGGTGCTCCTTGAATAACCCTAGTGAACTCATTTGTTTGCTAAGCTACACTGGGTGGAATCCTTTCTCTTGTCAGTTGTATGCACCTTATCTGAGGTGAGCTAGACATTTATTTATGTGTCCCAGGGAAAATTCACATAATATAATTGTACTCAAAGAAGCATAACTGGAACCAAAGATAAGTGTGTATGATATCTGCAGTAGGTGGTAAGACATACAATTGAGGCTGATCTGTCTAGGGGATAGAACACTTATCTCTAGGGGCAACAAAATAAGTTTACTTTCCCCCATGTGACATTAAATGCTGAGGATAGTTGGGATATGATAGCTCAATGTTTGATGGCCAGGCCATGCAAACTTGATAGTACCATTGAGTCATGAAGATATTTGCTTCCTCCTGGTCATGGTAAATGATGAAATCATGAGTCACCAAGGAAAATCATGAAAGACATTTTAGTGTCTTTTTAGATCACCAAAGATTTTAGTGGAGGATGATCACATGCTGCCTGCTTGGCTCATTTTTAGATGAGTCTTTGGAATAATAGTAATCTATATTAGATGAGAAAGAGTACCGAAATCTCTTCAAATGTTTGGTGTCAGATTTTTACTCCTAGGATTCAGGAACCCTACCCTTGCTGGCCATCTCTATTTTGAGAGAAACATTCTAGTCTGACAAAGGCCAGCTTCCCTCAGCACTTATTCTGTGATAACTGTAGAGTAATCAAGAGCACCTTTAAAGCCAGAAGGGTGTAGGAAGCTGAATTACAAGTCCTGAAAGATCACAACTGTCAACTCAGAGTATTATACCCAGCAAAGTTATATAATTAATTTGAAGAAAAGGAATGAAAGCTTAACAGTCTAATTTATATCTGCTCATCCAGCTCTATAGAGTACAATGGAAGGAATATTTAGATCTGAAGAGAAGGTTAACATTCTCAAGAAAAGGCATAAGGAATAAATAAACAAAATGAAAACATCTACTCAAAAGAATTCTCAGTATTAATGGTTTCAGCTCCCAAACAAAGAGACAGAGTCTAACAGATTGAATTAGAAAACATGTCCATCAAAAAACAGACATCACTATCAACACTAGAAACCATGTTGTGGTAAAAAGGATGAAAAGGGTATTCCAATCAAATGGAACTATGGAAGAAGCAAGAATGGCTATTCAAATATCTAGCAAAATAGATTTAAATAAAAGTCCCTATTAGAGGGATAGGGAGGGAAACTTTACACTCATTAAAGGAAAAATATCTATCAACAGGATATTAGAATCCTAAACATATATGCACCAAACAGAAGAATTCCCAGTTTCATAAAATAAACACTATTAGATACAAAGATTGGACTCAACACAGTGATAGTGATGATTTTCATAATCCATTCTCACCAATAGACAAATCATTTTGGAAGAAAAGAAAAAAAAAAACTAAACAAAGAAACCCTGAAGTCAAAGGATATTACAAATCAAATAGGCCTAATGGATAACTACAATATTCTATCTAAATACTAAAGGATACACATTATTCTAAGAAGCCCATGGGACCTTCTCCAAAATCAATGACATATGAGGATACAATACAATTCCCATCAAAAATAAGATAATTGAAATCAATCCTGCATTATATCTGACAATATTGGAATTAAACAGGATGCTTAGAGCAATGGAAACAAGACAAAGCATAGAGCAAGGAAAAGAAGAAATCCAAGTATCCTTACTTGCAGATGATAGGATCTTATATGTGAAAGATCCTAAAGACTTTACCAGATAAATGCATTCAGCAAGATAGCAGGACCCAAAATTAACATATAAAAACCAGTAGCCTTTTTATGTATAAATGACAAACCTGTTAAGAAAGAAATCAGGTAAATCATATCGTATATATTAGCCCCAAAAAAACCTTCAAGAAAATTTAACCAAGAAATAGCTGTATGATGAAAACTTTAACATACCGATAAAAGAAATTGAAAAAGATCCTAGAAGGTGAAAAAACTTCACATGATCATGGATTGGCAGGATTAATATTTTAAAAGTGGCTGATCTACCAAAAACAATATACAGATTAAACATAAACCTCCATTAAAATTCCAATGAGACTTTTCACAAAAATTGGGGAAATGTTCTGAAATTTTATATGGATATATAAGGAGGGGACTGGACCTGCCTGGACTGAACCTACCAGGTTGAGCTGAATCCCCAGAGAAGTCTTTGCCCTGAAGGAGATGGATGGAGGGTGCTGGGGGGAAGGGAGGGTCAGGGGCGGGAGTGAGGAGGACAGGGGAACCCATGGCTGATATGTAAAATTAATTTAAATTAAAAAAAATATTAAAAAGATGCAAGATAGTCAAAATAATCCTGAACAATTAAAAACAAATATTGGAGGTATCACCATCCCAGATTTCAAGTTACACTATAGAGCTGTAGTAATTAAAACAGTATGGTAATGTCATAAAAAACAGATACATTGATCAGTGGAATAGAACTGAGGACCCACATGTATGCCCATATCCCTACAGTCATATGTTTCTAGTAAAGAAGGTCAACAATACACATTGAGGAAAAGAGTGCATTTTCAACAAATAGTGCTGGTCAAACTGGATAGCTAGATATAGAAGAATGAAACTAGATCCTTAGTTCTCACTCTGTGTGAAACAGACCTCCAAATGAATCAAAGACTTCAAAATAAGTGATGTCCTGATTCCAACAGAGAAGAGAGTGGGAGAATAAGCTTAAATGCATTGGCACAGGAAAGGACTCTCTGGTAGTGCCCTGATAGCCTAAGCACTAAAACCAACAATTAAAAAATGGGACCTCATGAAGCTAAAATTCCTCTATACAGCAAAAACCATCAGAATTTGAGTGAAGAGGAAGGCTACAGAATGGATAAAAATATTTCCAGCTATACCTCCAACAGATGGTTAGTATCTATACTATAACAAGAATTCAAAAAATAAAACACCATAAACTACCCAATAAAAAGTGAGTCATGGCACTAAATAGAGAATTATCAAAAGATGGGCTGTAAATGGCTGAGAAATATTTTTTAAAAATTCTGAGGATCCTTAACCATCAGAGAAATGCAAATTAAAACTGCCACAAGATTTCAAAATGATTAGGGTCAAACATAATAAATGATGGATGTGGCAAAAGGGAAGCACCTATATGCAGTTTGTGGGACTGCAAACTGGTACCGCACTATGGAAATCAGCTTGGAGAGTCTTTGAATTACTAGAAATAGATCTGCCATATAATCCAGCTCTGCCATTCTTGCACATATTCTCAAAGCATTCTGTGTTTAATTATAGAGATAGTTGCTCAGTCATATTCATGGCTGGTCTATTAAAATCCAGGAAATGAGAACAGTATAGATGTCCATCAACTTATGAATGGATAATAATAATGTTTTTACATTTACACAATAGACAATATGATATTCACAGATAAGTGGATGGAGCTAGAACACTCATTCTTAGTGAAGTAATCCAGACCTAGAAAAACACAAGTCACGTGTTTTATCTCAATTTTCGATGTTAGGTTTGACTATTCTGATGTGTGTTTCATTTGTAATACCTGTAGAAACCAGGTAATTAGTAAGGGAACATGGGAGCATTTCAATAGAGGGAAGATGGGACACAATCAGATAAAGGGTTAAAGGGATTGAGAAAAAGAGGACTTAAATGGGGTAATGTAGAGGAGGGAATACATGGGGGATTAATAAACATTAAAGAGATTTGGAGAAAGTCATCTGGACACCTGCTACTTCAGATGCTTAACAAAATATATGCATGCACATATATAAAAGGAGATTAAATTGAGTTGTCCTATTTCAAGCCAAAATTGCCCCTACTAGATACCACAGACTAACAAAAAGCCCAGAATCTGGACTAGGGTGCCTCTATTAGAGTTGTTGGACAGTAGATTCCATAAATCCCCCAAACATTAAACCTATTGCCAATGCCTTTGGCTGCCCTCCTGAACTCAATGGTAAGACCATATTCCTTGATGGAAGAAGCTTAATTGCTGTGGAATATTAGTTAAAGATGTGTTACATTCCTCTATGCTGTAGAATATTTGTTTAATGATACAAAGATATGTTGTATTCTTTTATGTTGCATTTGTTTAACTTTGTAGAGCTGTGTTACTTTGCCTGTCTAAAACTGGATAGCTAGATATAGAAGAATGATTATTAATCTAATAAAGAACTAAACAGCCAATGGGTAGACAGGAGAAAGGATAGTTAGTACTGGCAAGCAGAGAGAATAAATAGGAGAAGAAATCTCGGAAGAGAGATGGGAAGTGAGAAAAGAAGAAGAGAGGACATCAGGGACCAGCCATCTAACTATACAGCAAGCCACAGAGTAAGGAGTATATAGAATAGAAAGATAAAAGTCCAGAGGTAAAAGGTAGATGAAGTAATTTAAGAAAAGTTAGCTAGAAACAAGCAGAGCTAAGTCCTGGCATTCCTAAGTAAGAATATGTCTCCATGTATTTATTTGGGAGCTGAGTGGTGGGCCCCGTCAAAAAGTAAAGAGTAAAATGAGAAACTAACAACACTTGATGATTTATGGAATCTAATTTTGGACTTGTCTTTGGGTCCTACCTCACCTTATGCCCAAGCAGCTTCAGTGTTCTAATTGTGGGTTCAACAGGGACAGGTATATAGGTAAAAGAGAAAACCTTGTTTGGGAGAAGTGATGAATCTGCTGAGAATATGTACTACAAGCTATGATAAGAAATAATTAAAAGAACTGAACCATTTATTGCCTACCTCTTTTCACATAATTGCAGATAACAGCATATGGTGACTTTGATAAAGATTATCATGAAGAGATCTCTGAAGAGTGACTTAGGAGTGGTTGTACTTTTCAGCAAAACAAAGACACAGCTGACAGTGTGTTTGCCAACAGTATTGTCACCCCCATGGAGCAACTCCATGAGTCTCAGACCATGGTTTGTTTAGTTCAGCTTAGTTTTGTTTTTCCTTTTAATATCACCCCCACCTCCCTATTTCTTATTTCCTTCATTGGTCTCCATTTTTTTCTTATCAACTTATTCTGTATTTTACTCAGTCTGACTTGGTTCTGTATGTTTTTATGATTGAGTTCTGCACTTTCTGAAACTAGTAAGAATATAATATGTAAGTGCTTGAATAATTAGTCCTTACATTGTCTAGTAATTTTGTTGCAAATACTACCCACCTCCCTGGTTTAAAGTCTGTTGCTGTGGGAAAGTGGAAACACCATTCACATGTAAGACAGCTGATTTTGGCACTTCTCACAGTTAGTTTTGCTAAATCACCAGTGAGAGCATTTGGGGCTAGGAGACATTAGATTGACATATGATCTGATTAAGAAGTTTTGACATCAGTTAGTGAATCAGAATTTGGTTTTGTCAGCTATTAGCTTGGGAAATTGATGCAAGAATTCTAATCCCTCTAAGCCCCAGTTCCCTCACATAGAAAATAAGGATGAAACACCCGCTCCACATAATAGTAAGTGCTGAATTTCAAGAGTGCATGGAAGTTGTATTGATGCCTTAGTTGGAGCTAATAAATGCTGAGGCCCAGCCTTCTTCCTGAACAAGATACATCCCTGCTAAGTGACATAGACAGGACCTGAAAATCTCAATTTTCCAATATATGCAAGATGTGACCCTTTAAGCAATATGCCCACACCTGAGTCTTGAGGCTGACATGGCTCTGTGAATGCACTGTATGCCCTTTCCAAAACAGTACTTGGCTAGCCATGGTATAGTTCATTATTAATCTCAGCACTCAAGAGGTAGAGATAGGTGAATTTTTTGTGAGCTCAAGGCCAGTCTCATCTACATAGTCAATTCCAGGCCACCCAGAACTATATAGTGAGATGATGTTTCAAAACAAACAAGCAAACAAACAAAATAGTGCAGCAGTTTTGCAAGCAGAAAGGTTCAAGCCCATGATACATTGTGAAACTTGTGTACTTTGGGCACTGCCACAACTCCAAGTTATTTATGTATGTATGTATGTATGTATGTGTGTATGTATGTATGTATGTATGTGTATGTATGTATGTGTATATGTATGTATGTATGTGTGTGTGTGTGTGTGTGTGTGTGTGTGTGTGTGTGTGTGTGTGTGTTTTGTTTACCTGGGTTGGATTTGAAAATGTGGAACACACTGCTTAATATTTCTAATTTTTAGAACAGTGGTGGCCTAAGATATGAAAAGCAAGAGACTGCATTTTCCAAGTCATTATCTCAAGCCCAAATGGAAATAATCATAATTAAACCACAACTTTCAGAGCAGATACTGTGTCTTAAGTTCTTCAATATTGTTGGCAAATTGATTGCTGAAAATGTAGGCTCCTCATGGGACATACTTAATAGAGTACTCAGTGACCCCTCTCTCTCGAAGGAGAGGCTATCAGGTAAACTATGAGGAAGAGGCCAGGGCATTGAGAAGATGTTCTGTAACACTTAAGAAAATGAATTCAGGAGGAATGTCCTCCCATGGTTCTATTTTATTTATGAGCCATTAGGATAATTCTGTTATTTTTTTCCATGCCCAGATCTATCTCTGCCTTATTTGAATTTTTGCTTGGTCCTTTGCTCATATGCTTAGGATTGTAAGATACAAAGTAGAGAGACAGACACAAAAGCATGTGCCTAAGTTCGGTTACAGCCTTCTGGTTGTTTCTCTGGCCCACGGGGCCCCCACTCCATGCAAAAGGCACCTCAGAAAGCAAACTTGTTTTTTACATCTCCAAGTGGAACTGAGGCTCTCATACAGCCTCTAAATGATAAAGCAGATTCTCCTATGCTTAAAACTGTAGATGGGTGCAGAGGGTTTTGTGATTCCATGGTTCATACAGAGCAGAGTAACCATATCCTGTTGCGTGTATAAATTATCTAGGTGCCCCCTGCAAAGAGCTGTGATTTCTGGTTATGTTTAGAAGAAAGTATGACTTAGCCTATAAGAGAAGCATGGCTCTAGCATCAGGATTAGAACTGAGTTCAATTGTATCCTGTAACTTATCAACTGAACATCTTGGAAAAGTGACTTTAAGATCCATGATTCTTGGCTGTCTCATAAATAAAGTGGAAATGGTTCTTTTGTTCATTTGTCTGCCTTTGGGATTGTTGTGAGGTTAAAGTGAGATATTTGCATGTGAAGTCCTTTTCTAAATTTAAAGTGTAGTTTAGATGTCACTTGTCTAAGAAAATAGATCTATATTATCTATGCTGTGCCACTATGTAACTGTGTGACCTTAGTGAACAGTATTATTTCAAAAGCTTTAAAGATTTAAGTGACTAATGCATACAATCATTCACAAAATAACAATCATATTGCTGAGGTGTACTGTAGCTGTCTTAATTTATGCAAGTTTACTCTACCACACTGCACAAAGGGAAAATTGCCTGATAATACAGTCCTCAGAACACATCCCATAATAAGCAAACAGATGAACTCCAAAATCTGTTATTCTTAGTTTATTGAGTGTTTGCATGAAGGAAATGTGTTGGATTTTGTGAAATACACTGGGTATAAAATTCTCCATTAACAAGTCTTTGCTGGTTTGTTGTATTATTTGCACATTGTCTTAGGGACTCCACAGTTTCTGTGGATCAGTTATTCTTTACAGCTGCTGAAGACCCCTTTGGCATGGTAAGCAGCTTCTCTTATGATGTTTTTACAATTCTCCATTTGTCTTCGTACCTGTGTTTATGTGTAGTATATGTATTTTAGTTGGAGTTACTATTGCTGTGATAAAACACATGATCAAAATCAACTTGGGGAGGAAGAAGTTTATTTCAGCTCATAGATTACAGTCCATCACTGAGTAAAGTCACAGGCAGGACCAGAAACAGAAGCCATGGAGGAATACTACTTCCTGACTTGTTCTCCATAGCTTGTTCAGCTTGCTTTCCTGTACCATTCAGGACCATTTACCGAGGCCTGGCATCACCCACAGTAAGCTTGTCTCTCCTACATCATTCATTACTCAGGAAAATGCCTGACAAATTTTCCTAGAGGCCAGGCTGGTGGGAGCTTTTTCTCCCTCAAGGCTCACTTTTCCTGAATGACCCCAGCTTGTGACAAGTTATTATAAAATTAGCTGGCACAATTTGCAAATGTATGGGTGTTTAGTTCCTCCTCTCAAATTCTTTCCCTTGCTCTCTGGAACTTCTCTCGCTAAACCTGGAGCTAGCTCCTTTTCAGCAAGGTGGTGATCAGCAAGGCCAGGTGATCTGCCAGTCTCTGCCCTGCCTAGTGCTTGGGTCACACTTACTGGCACAGTCAGGTGTTTATGTGGGTGCTGGAGATCTGAACTCCGTCTTCATCCTTGGACAGGAAATATTTACCCTTTAAGTCATCTCCTCAGCTCTTTCATTTGTATTTTGGTGATGTGATTACAAAGTGCTTTTGCACATTGTGGGTCATTTCAAGGATTCTCTTTTTGTTGAGCATCTCCAATGTAACTGCTTTTCATCAAACTTTAGGGGAAAAAAAGATCATTACCTTTTCAAGTACTTTTTGTTTTCACTTATTATTTCCTTTCCTCCATGACAGCCATAGATACATTGTGGAGCACTTGAAGGGTCGACCAGTTCCCTAAGGCTCTGTTCATTTCTCTTAATTCTTTCCTATTTATCTTCTTTCTGCAGGCTGGTAATAAAACTTAATCCACTTCTTAAACTCCCAGTTCTTTTCCTTGCATGCTTAAATATACTATTAAGTACTTCTAGTGGATATTCCAAATAGTCATTTTACTTTTCAGTTCTAAAATTTCTACTTGGCTATTTTTAAACCTCCAAATTACTTATCAATATTGGTTTGGATAAGATGTATTTTCGTTATGTTATTTAAATATGATAATTGAGGCAGTGGTGGCACACGCCTTTAATCCCAGCAGAGCCAGGCAGATCTCTGTGAGTTCGAGGCCAGCCTGGGCTACCAAGTGAGTTCCAGGAAAGGCACAAAGCTACACAGAGAAAACCTGTCTCAAAAAATCCAAAAGAAAAAAAATATAATTAAGCTTATCTAAAATCACTGTAAATTTAGTATATGTGTGTCCAGTATCTGGGTGTCCTTAGGATCTCTTTCCAATTGTTCTTTTCTGCATATCAGTGACTTATTTTTGTTGTTTTTGCATATTTTGTTTTGCTGTTTTTTGAAAATTATCCAATCTATTCAATAAAATGTCTGAACTTTGAAAATTATATTTTTTCTCTTAGGGATTGTGGGTTGGTTGTAAATATGCAGGGAATTTTCTGAATTTACTCTATATAGTCTACATTTTTTGTTGTGTTCATCAATTAGATTGTCAGCTGATTATACAGGTATATATATATATATATATATATATATATATATATATATATATATATATATATACAGAGAACCAATAAAGGCCCTAGTAATTGCTCATGAGTTCTGTATGCATGCTAGGATATTCCTTCAGCATCCAATGGGGCAGTTCCAAAGGCTATCTGAGTTTAAACCAGGTGGCGACACACACACAGACACACCTATGACCTCATTATTTGGAGACTGGGGCAGAAGGATCTCAAGATGGAAGCCAGCCTGAGACACATAGTGAGACCTGGTCTCAAAAGGGAAAAAGATACTTTTGTTGTAAGAAGGCAGGGTAGCCTGTACTTGTGCTTCTAGCTAATTGCAAGTATGATGTAGGGAAATCACTGGAGTCCAAAAGTCTGAGACCAGTGTGGGAAAATAAAAAGCCTTATCCTTCAAAGAACAAACATTAAACAAAACAAATTAACTTTTAATGTTTATTTTTTGAATTCTCTATAAATCCTATCTATAAACTCACTCTGATTCTTAATCAGAAAATATTTTGCTCTGTTTGCTTTCCAATCCGATGATACTTTCTTTTGCTATGAAAAAGACTTTTAATTTCAAGAAATCTCATGTATCAATTTCTCTTACTAGTTTCTGGAGTGTTGGAGGATGCTACAGAAGGTCTGTGCCTATGCTGGCATCTTGCTGTTTTCCCAAGTAGTTGAAGAGTTTTGGACCTTACACAAACATCTTTGATCCATTTTCCACTGGCCTTTGTATTGTTTGAGGTAATGGGATCCAGTTTCATTCTTTTATATGTGGATATCCAGTTTTCCAGTTCTATTCATTAAGTAGGCTATCTTTTCTCCATTGCATGATTTTAGTGCCTTTTTGAGAAATTAGGTAGCTGTGTGGCTTTATTCGTAGGCCCTCAATTCTATGCTGCTGCTCTCTGTGTTTATTTTCATGTCAACGCCATTTAATTTTGCTACTATGGGTCTGAAGTGTTATTTGAAAGCACTTGTGTTGATACTTTCAGTGTTAATCTTTCTGCCTGGGATTGCTTTGCCTAGTCAGTCTTCTATGCTTTTATATGAGTTTTAGGTTTGCATTTACTAATCCTATATTCAAAGTCATTGTATTATTGATGGGCATTGCAACAAATCTGTTGATTACTTTAAGCAACATCACCATTTTCTTTCTTTCTTTTTTTCTTTTTTTTTTTTTTTTTTTTTTTGGTTTTTCGAGACTTGTACCTTTCCTGGAATTCACTTGGTAGCCCAGGCTGGCCTCGAACTCAACAGAGATCCACCTGGCTCTGCCTCTCGAGTGCTGGGATTAAAGGTGTGCTCCACCACTGACCGGCTTTTTTTTTTAACATCTCCATTTTCAACAAAACTAATCCTGTCAGCCCATAATCATAGTTCTTTCTCTCTGCACTTAAATTTCTTTTGTCAATATCTTAAAATTTTCAGTGTAGAGATCTTTTACAACCTTGGTTTATTCCTAGGTATATTTTAAGTTACTATAAATGGCTATTGTTTTCCTTGTTTTTGAAATAACTTTGTCATTGGCATATAGAAAATGTACTGACTGTTGTGTTAGTTTTACATTATGATACTTCAAAGAAGGGGTTTGTCATAATTAATAGATTCTTATGGAATTTTGAAATTTTTATTGAAAATAGATTCTTCTTTCATACAATACATCCTGACCACAATTTTCTCTCCCTCCACTTCTCCGAGCACCCCCTACTCCCCCAGATCCAATTCTCCTCTATTTTACTTCAGAAAAGAGCAGGCCTCCAACAGACAGCAACCAAACAAGAAAAAAAGATACAATAAGGCAAATGCCCTCTTACTGAGCCTGGAGAAGCCTACCAAATAGGAGGAAGAGAGTCCCAAGAGCCAGCAAAAGAGTCAGAGACACACTGGAATTTCAAAATTTTTAAGTGCAATATAATACCATCTGTAGAGAATACAGACTTATTTCTTTTTGATACGTGTTTATTTGATTGCTTTCTCCTGCACTCTTTTTCTGGCCACAATCTCAACTGTACTGAGATTCTTGAATAAAATTGGATCGAGTAACAATGATCTTGTTCATGATTTTATAGCCACTGTTTTTTTTTTTTTTTTATTGTTTTGTTTTTCTACCTTTAGGATCCCTTTTGCTGTAGGATCGTTAGTTAGCCATTATGATGCTGAGACTTTTTTCCTACTACTTTCTTTGGACATTTTCTTATGAAGGAATAATGAACTTTGACAAAGGCCTTTCTGTGTCTATTGTTCATGAAATTTCTGTTCCTGAGTTTATTTATGTTCTGTATTAAATTTATTGTTTTGCAAATGTTGACCCTTCCTTGCACCCTCAGAATGAAACCAGTCTAATCACGATATATATTCTTTTTAATTTGTTACTGTATTTGGTTTGCAAATGTTTTAAGAAGTCGTACATGCTTTTTCATTAGGAGCATGGGTCTATTGTATGTGCCCAGGCTTACTTACCAGGCCGGGGTCATCTGCTATGGCTGTGTTGGAGGAGCTACAGCAAGACTGAGGCTGTGATAATTTTATTTAGAGCAATCAGACTTTTTATACCTTTATCAGAAACAGAATATAATGGCGAGTCCCAGGATCAATACAGTTGTAGTTGCCAGGATGCAGTGAAGTTTGCAAGCCATACAGGGTACACAGTATTAATGTCTAAGACCAATTGTCCTGTCAAGCTTTTATGTTCCCTTGACTACTAAGGGAGCATACAGGGAACACAAAGTGCCCTGAACTCTTCACTGCCTAAGGGTGTGCCTCAGTCTCTCAGAAACTGGTATGCACATTGTGCCCCAGAAACCAAAGACTCCAACCTGAAATACCCATGGCACATGCCTGTCAAGGTGGCCAGTCCAAGCCAATTCCATGGTTCCCCACAGTCCATCTTTTATCTCCCTTCCAGTTGTTATCTGGTTTTGGTATCTGGGTGAGCTGGGCTTTATTTAAGCTTTGGGTTTGAAATGAGCTTTAAAAGACAATCTCTGTTTTGGAAACACTGGGAGTGGAAACTCAGGAAATGTTGGGTAAAGGTTTTAACTGAACTGTATCTCTAGGCCTGGTTGGTTTTGTAACAGAAATTCAGTCTATTCTTCAAGACTAACACTGAGCTCTCTTGATGGGGAGAAAAATATATACAGAAAGTTAAAATGCAGTGCAATATGTTGTTTCTGTGGAAATCCAGTCATTTGTATGCACCAAGGTTTCTATAAGTCTTTAAATCTTCAGAATCTTAAATGTGTAACTAAGCATTTTAGCCAGAATTTATTGAGTTTGTGAAAAGGTGAAATTTTAAAGGGTATTACTCCATTGCATTTTCTTATGTTATTCAACAATAGTTATTTTAATAGAGATAATTTAGTCTGGTATTTAATTGTGCCATATTTATAATGAATACATAAAAGCATCATGATATATAGAATTGATCTATATGAGAAAATATTAATAACATCAGAAGGGCATTTTTAAAATAATGCATTCATATTGAAGTCATTAATTTTTTTAAAAAAGTACTGAGAAGAAAATGTGGATTTATAGTAGGGTCAGACATGTTCAATGACACGGAGCTGGACTAAGCTTTGAAATGGCCTTATTCACAAAGGATTAACATTGGTGCACATTGAGATCTTGTCAAGACAAGAACAGAGGTGATCTTGTGAAGAAGCGCCAAGGAGTTACAATGACTGTCTTCCTACAGGAGCACAAAGGTCTGTGAGCAGTAATTGATGTTCGAGGAAACTACAGATGGAAGATGCATCGGTTTCTCCTAAATTATTTCTTCATGAATACTCCTTGGGACCCACTCACATATGAGATTTTCTGTTACATGGCCTACAGCATCCTGCCAGATGCTTTAGATTTTTTCAGATCAAAAGTTACTTCAGTGAATGGCAAATGTTGAGGGTCTGCAGTGAGTTAGTGAATAAAAAATGAAAGCAGTTCAAAAGACAGAGTAAGTGCATAATTAGTGAGGTGGAATCAGCTCCCAATTTATTACATAAATTTTCCTTAGGGGTCTTATTTGTGTTAATCAAATAGAGATATATCCCCAGTCCAAATAAACAGAACTTATTAAACAGGGGAGGGTTATTAAAAAAGAAAATGGCAACACTGAGATAAAAAGAATGTCGGGTTGCTTTTCTATAAAAAGGAATATGACTGCATCTCATGATGATCTTAATAACAAATGGGATGACACATAAAGTAATAATGAGGCATCACTTGAGGATTTGCCCTTAAAGAACAATTTTTTTTCTCTCCTTGCCACACATCATTAGAAGATTCTTAGGAATATATTCCTAATTATTTGTCAAGCTATTCTTAACATTGGAAGCTGGTATTATAACTACCAATCCCTTTGAGTTTCTAATGTCATGTAGATGAATGTATAAAGTTAATTCATATATGTAGTCATATAATTAGTGACTTTCATACACTTGATCTTAGTTTTCCATATTAGCCGTGGACTAAGCCAAATTTCTCTTTTACTGATATGGACTAGCAGAAAAGGGAGCACATGTCCTAATAGGGAAATGTTCTCTTTTCAGATCAAACTATGAATGGAATGAGAAAAAACCTGTTCCTATGTTTATAGTTTACACATCTTTGCATCTTAATCACAGGAATACTGTCATCCTAGCTGCAGTGTTAATTTATATTTTTCCACTTATATCAGTAATCCACTTCATGGATTCTTTCTTGTATTAACATCAAGTTAAATGTTTTCATTGTTGTTGTAACACAGATACAATCCCTTTGAGGTGTGGGAAGTTTTGAAAATAGATCATAAAGGTACATGATACACCACATGGGTGCTCAGCAATGTAATCAACCAGCCAATCCCAGCCCCACCCCATCTAAATGATGTGATATCCATGCACAGGTGTAGAAATATTGCTAGGCTGAACACTGATTGGCATGGGGATAATCAAGGTCTTTGGTAAAGCACAAATAATACTTCTGGTAAAATAGCTACAAAAATATTATTAATGACACAAAAACAATTTTACAGCATATTAAACCTACTAAAAGAAAGCAGTGTAATAGAAAAAAACTATTCCCACTAAAGCAGGGTTTGTTCAGAGTGGAAGTAGAACTCTGGAAGGAGAGGAACAATCCAGCTTTAATACCCACTATAAATGATCGTTCTTGGTGTGATGTACTTTGCTTTGCTTTTTCATCTAGTTCATACACTTGTATTATGGTGAATTCAGTTCCCTCCCTTTTTCTCATAATGCTTTCTAAAAAAATTTACAATTTATTAATCTTATGAAATTATGGGTTTCATTATGGCATTTCATGCATGCATGCAATGTACTTTGATCATCTCCAATCCACTGTTATCATAGTCTGCTCCCCTAGAAGAAGAGCTGCAGGCAATTAGTGACTGTTGAGAAAAGGAGAATCAGACTTTCCCAGGGATGACACACCTAATTGATTAGACAATATCAAGTGGTTGGCTCCCCACATTTTTGTCTTATTACCGTCTATCCTGTCCCAGGTCCTAGAGACTTGTCTTTATGACCATTGATAAGGGATGAAGTCTATATTGATCAACTCTTATAAACCAGGCTTATTTCTATAGTTATCTATGAGACATCAACTAGATAATACCCTTTTCTATTTGGAGGAGAGTGTGTATATGTGTATGTGTAATTGGATGTATATGGTAATATAGGAATGTTGTACTTAAACAAATATATTGTAGAATGTTACCTTAACTATGTAAAGATGTGTCACATTTGTTTGTGTTATATGTGTTTAACCTGGAGCATATGTAGAAGTCAGGAAACCAGAAATTGGTCACATGATGTACACAGGGAGGGAGGATAGTAGAAAATAGTTTAAAAGAAAGGAGATAGTGAAGATACTGGGAGCAGAAGGTACAGAGTGATGGGGATGGGGAAGCATTAACCAAAATGAAGTACGCCTGAAGAGGCTGCATGGGAACCTACGATCATACATCCAAGTTAAAAATGTGTAATTATATCAAGAGTTAGAACACATCTGAAATGAAATAATGGGGCTGAGAGATATGGGGAGATAAAGGTTTAATCAGGGGGAAGGGAATGCATGAGGAAAAAGATAGAGGGTTCTGGGTTAGCCAAAACTAAGAATGTAGGAAGAAGCTGTATGAAGCTTCATTAGTTTGTGAGCTAATTAAAAACATATATTTTTAAAAGGAGTTTGAACAGAGGTTCCCTGCATAGGTGAACAATGATGCTCAAAGAAGACACATGTTATTAAATGCAAACAATAGTGTCAAGTACATTGCTACTACCCTATGAGTTATTGATCAGGGAGGCCCTAGAGGCACCCCAAATAATACAGGCTATCCCACTGCTCTTGGTGTTCCTCCATTACTAGATGGTAAGAGCCTCATGCTAAAGACATGATATTGATTGTAGAGCATGGAGAAAGCAATCTTGAACTGACTAAGAAGCACTCTCCCTGCTGTCTAGTTTTCATTCTGCTGGAGGTGCTATTCAGGCTACTGTGGGAAAAGACATCAGTGGTCTTATCAAGCATTGGACCCTGCACACCACACTATAGATCTGCCTGGGTTCTCACTGCAATAGTTGGTATGACTCTTGTGGGGGATTTGAAGGATGCTCTGCAAGAGGAAATCCATGCTTACTACTGTAAACATGGTCAGAAACCATCACTAGGGAAGTCAGGCCCAAGGGGAGAACCCATTGATATTGCTTTGCTTAGTAGACATGCTGTCAAATGCCTTATAAATATCTATGTCCCTACCATACATTCAACATTGGTCGGAGAAGCTTCTTTGCAGTGGGCAATACAGAGGCTCCTAACTGTTAGAGCTTTGAGTGAGTGCTCATCCATGGACAGAATGCAGTATAAAGCTGGATGAAGAAGAAGAATGCTATAAAATACTGTTGTTTGGGCACGACATGGCTGTTTCACACATGAACTCACAGTGGCTGTATTTACATGTGCAAGACCTGAAGAAGATCAAGCCAGCTGCAAATCCCATCATGGAGGGGAGAGCAGCTTCTGAGCCCCATCTCTAGCTGAGGATCAATTGGCAGGTGATGGCTGTTAGAAAGAGGAGATACTTTTCTTTGTGGCATGGCCATCAATTGGTAGCCCATGCCTTAGTGCATTTCCCCACATCTATGCACATATGGGAAACACCAATTGGATTCACTCTGTTAGGAAAACAAACAAACACAAAGTCGAAGTAATGAGGAATATGTATTGGGGAAAGAATCCCTACAGAATAGGAGAGAGGAAATAGGAATTGGATACAATCAAGGTGTATTGAAAATATATATGGCATCTTCAAAGGATAAAACTAACAAATATAAGGTGAGTAAGATTTCCTCACGAGTGAAGCATATAGTATGACACATAGCAGTTTCCATAAAGATGAATTTCCATCACAAATAAACATAACAAAAATTGTGCTAAGAATTTAGGTCTTGCCTAGCATGCATGAATCCCCAGGTTTAATGTCCAGTGCTGAAAAGAAGCAATAAATAAAACTAGCAATCTAGCTTTTGTATCATTTTCATAATAAAGACTAGTGCTCCCTTGTCTCCACTTCCTCTAGTTAATCTCATTTCCCTTTGCAACTGTCTTTATCTGTGGAGCACACAGGGATAGAGTGAGCCACTAGGAGGCAACAAAATGCAGAAGAACCATATTCCTCCCTTAGAGCCTTTGATCATGAACTCATTAGTGGCAGCTTTAATATCTGGGCTATGCTCTGAGGACTGGTTTCTGTGAGCACAGGGTAAGGAGAGAGTCCCAGTCTAGCAGCAAACTGCTTTGTGAACAACCCAGCCTGAGTTCAAACACTAAAATGAGGGAATATTTGCTACACTTCTGGAAAAAATATGCATCATCATGAAGAGTGACTCTCATGACTGTGTTGGGGGGCAGAGACATAGGTTGACTTTTTCCCCTGCAGCAACAAGAAGATTTCTCTTTTTCTACAGGACTCCTTCCATTCAGGTGAAACTGAAACTCATACCTTCAACAAAAGAATTTCAGCATAGGTCAACAGGAAGCAGAGGTGGATTTTATTAGACACAAAGAGAAAGATGATTTAAAGGGTGGGGGGTGGGAGGGCATGAAACACACCTGCCAGCACGAGGGTGGATTTCTGGGCTTCAGAAGGGAGATTCCTCAGTAGGTGTCTATTATGGGCATGTATAGAGGATTCTCATGGTTCTCAAGTTACATCTCTAAAGATTGTAAGGAACCCCCTCTCCTTTTTGTTTCCTTAAAAACTTTTCATATGGTATAATTTGATCATGTGCTTCCCCAACCGCAGCTCCTCCCCGATACCCTCTCCTGTCCACTCAACTTTATAGTCACTCTCACTCTTTAAAAAAAAAAAAATACAAAACTGCCAGGCGGTGGTGGCACACGCCTTTAATCCCAGCATTCAGGAGGCAGAGCCAGGTGGATCCCTGTGAGTTCAAGGCCAGCCTGGTCTACAGAGAGATTTATGACAAGCACCAAAACTACATAGAGAAACTGCTGTGGGAGGTTCTATATGTCAAACATCTTGCTCTGATTGGTTAAAATAAATAAAGTGCTGATTGGCCAGTAGCCAGGCAGGAAGGATAGGGTAGGTGGGACAAGGAGGAGGAGAATTGTGGGAAGTGGAAGGCTGGGTGGAGAGACACCGGCCAGTCACCGCCATGACAAGAAAGTTGTAAGGTATTGGTAAGCCATGAGCCAAGTGACAAAGTATAGATTAATACAAATGGGTTAATTTAAGATAAAAGAAGTAGATAACAAGAAGCCTGCCACGGCCATACAGTTTGAAAACAATATAAGTCTCTGTGTGCTTACTTGGTTGGATCTGAGCGACTGTGTGACTGGCAGGTAAGAGAGATTTGTCTTGACTGTGGGCCAGGCAAGAAAGCTCTACCTACAAATGGCCCCAACGTGGGGCAAGAGTTTCCACCTAAAACCTGAGAAAAAAGATTCTAAAACGGAGCTAAAAACAGCTTCCTAGTTGTCTCTCTCAAGTTAGCGACAGCTTGCTGGTTTGAGCTACTATGGTGGGTTCCTGGCATGTGCATCTGACCTGCAGTGTGGCAGGAATGAGGAGTCTACAAGTGACACTTTACTCTGCTCTATGGTAGATTTAGCTTTGCTAGTTAAAAAAAAAAAAAAGTTTCTGGGCTATGCACTGCTTTGATAGAACTGCTTCTGATAGTTGATGGTACACATGGCTTCAGACCCAGAGCTGGAGGTAAACTGTACCACCACCACTTTGGGAACCTGAGGTGGGGGGAGCCAGCAGCCACAGCGGCTTTTTAGTCTTACAAAGATGGATATTACACAGAGAATCTGGTTTGTGTTGTCTTTGGGATTTTTAACTACAGAAAAAGATTTGATCATAAAAGCTGTTGAATTAAACAAATATGTAAATTTTAAAGGTACTTTGATTCAAAATTTGGATATAAGGATATGTTGCTTTGGAAAAGAGGCTCTGCTTTTGTTTCCACAGAAAGCCAGAGGCTGTGGATTTGTTCCAGATTAAGATACATCAGGTTTGATCAGCCAAGACCACCTGAAAGGTCTCCGATGACACCATGGCCCAGATGATCCAACATCCACCATGGTTTCAAGGCAACTGGCTCAGAGGTTTACCCTCACAGACTGCTCCATAATCCTAAAATTTTCTTTGTGTCCCCATAAGATACAGCGCCCCCCTCCAACAGGAAGTAGTAAGAGAAACTGCACCCAAATTCCCAAAATTATCAAGCTGGCTTTGGTGATAGAATTGGCTCACTCCTTCTCTAAACCCAGGCATATTGCTAAAAAAAAAAAAAAAAAGTTAAGAGATTCTTGTGTCCCAAATTAGAAGAGCCCTCTGGTGTGGGACAGAGAAAAACCAATATTTTTATATTTAAATCAGGTTAATTATAAGTGTGATCTCTTTCTAAAGAAAAAAAAGGGGGCATATGATATAGATATAGGATGAAAGGGTAGATTAATGAACTTACTTTTAAAGAAAAACAACTTGTTTAAAATGTCTTACATTGGTATAGATTTTAGTCTATTGATACAAACTTAAAGTTAATTTTGTTATACTGTATATATATTTCTACTCTCTTTTGAGGTATTATGTTTATGCAACTCATTTAGATTGTAATGGATAATTAAGACATAAAGATCAATTAGTCTTCTATGATAGTCAAACTTATAGTCATGTTAAGTTTTCTAGGTATACATAAATATATTTCAGATAGACAGGTAATTTTCAAACACTTTAAAGACCTACAGAATATGGCATTTAAAATATTTTTAAAATTTAGACTTTCTGGACAGTGAGACATGTCTGCTTCTGGCAGCACTGATTTACTTCTGAGAGGAGGATGGGCATTGAAGACACTTCATATGGAGTTTATCTTCACATTGGCAAAAATAGCCATTTGGACAAGAAACTGTTCTTGCCTGAACTGCTTGATCAACTGGACATGCAGGACCCATAGAAAGGTGATTATTGAACTTTGCTTAACAAAATGGTCCTTCAGTTTCCTGCTTTGCAGAGGAAACTGCCAGACATTTTAAAGGACACTGAAAAAAAGTGACCAAGAGACTCTAGCCATTTAGAGCTGAGTGTGTCATGGTCTCTCATCGTCCACACTTGCCTAGTTGCAAGTCTCCGTGTTAATCCTTCCCTCTACAAGAAGTTTCTATGATGAGAGTTCGTTGTTCAAAAATGTAGCTAGCAGGGTAAAAAGTTGAATACTTTCCTTTTGTAAACCAAGTTGTAAGGTGAGCTAGCAAGGGATATTCTTTACGTTTAGGAAGGAGAAAGCAATGCTAGAAACTAAAGCTTATATGTAATTTATGCAATGCCTTTGGTTTATTTTCATTTTATTTATTTAGTTTTTTTAGTTTTTATTGTGTGTGGGGGGGGATGCATGTGACATTATGTGCCTGTGGTGATCAGAGGACAATTCTGAGGATTTGCTTCTCTCCATTTACCTTTGCACGTATTCCAGACATTGAACTTGAATTGTCAGACTTGTGCATCCCACCTCATGGGTCCTACTGGTGACACCTTTGGAGTGTCTATAGAAAGGCATTAACTGCTTCTGTAGATAATTTTGGTGGTGTCTGAAGTTTTCTAACTGTTAGCATGACAGGAAAGTCAGGCCTGGGATGTGGAGCTTGCTTCCCTTCCCATGTTCTCTACCAAGCCCCCATAATTTTTCCTATCTGTCTATCCTGCCTTGGTTCTGAAAGGTAAAATTCTAAACATTTTGATAATTCATCTACACAGTGTTATAAAATAATTTGTAGATCATTTCATCCAATGGCTTTATGAAGCTCACCTGGACATAGAGGATGAGTGACCCTACTTTTGAGATATGAAATTTCAAGTACATAACAAGAAATACAAGCACCATTGATATGGCCTTGGCTTTCTGAGGAATAATGCATTTCAGTTCTAAGGAGGAATACTCAGTATGCCTTAGACAAAGGCATGAATAATGTCCTAGGGGAATACTGGATAGACCAGAATGGTTATTAGTAGTGAACACAATGTCTGCATAGTGTTTAGAATGACTGAGAAGTTTCTCTTGTTAGAATTTCATTACACGGATTCTCAGATACAGTGTCCTTGATCAAACTGAAAACAGAAATGGTCAAGTTCTACCTACAGAGAAGTCCCAGGACTTAGAGTTCTAGCATTTCTCAGTGCATTGTGGATTGTTCCTGCTTTCCTGAAGCCTTTTAGGTGTGTCTATGTCTATGTTTCAATCCAGAATATCAAAAGCTTTGGGTTTACAAAGTGCTTCTACCTAATCATATGGTAAGGTCTACATATCTGGTACCTTAGGAAGACTGTCCTCCACTTCTGCCCCTCTCACTTACTGCTCCATCCCTGGTGGCCTGCCCCAGAGATTTTCTTTACCTCTCCATCCCTCACTCTCCCTGCCACCCACTTCTCCACTGCCTTAGTCTCTGATTGTCCCACTTTCCTGACAGTGTGGCTCCTCCTTATCATCTCCAAAGCACACATGAGGTCCATGTTGTTGAGCTGCTTTCCCATGATGGGGGCAGGAGGGCTCTGGGGGCAATATCTGAAATAATGCAAGGGCAAGGAAGTGGGAGAAGAATATGAAAAGGGCAAATCTATCAAGACCATCAGGAATTCTCATTCTCCCAACAGAAAGATTTATTTGAGAAATTGAAGCCAACTGTCAACAAAGAGTAGGAGAATCACAATTTTACAGCATGTCTGTTAGTCTCAGCTGGAATTGGGGGATGGGGGGGCACCACAAGGCTGTGTGTCTGGCACTGTCCCAAGTAGGTACTTCATCTTGTCACTGTTTGCTCAACTGGGATCCCTAGGGCAATCCAAGGGCTGATACCACATGGTTTTTCATCATGCCTGATGACAACCCGCTGCAGTTGCTTTGACTCTCCATTCTTCTGTGCTGGCCAAGTGTGTAGGAATACTATTCATGTTCAGGACCTGGCTCCCTTCTTGTCCCTCAGTCTGAATGCTCAATTTATCAGACACCAAGGAGTCATAGAAACAAAGCTGAAGAGCCATAGCCAGCCATGTGCAATACCCACCTCCTTCTCCTTCAGCTCCTTACAGGTTTTATTGTCTGTATGCATGGGATTATACTGGCACATTGATCTTTGATCCCTCAAAAGAAATAAGAATGTGTATAAGTCAGGTGAATACATTTTAGCCACTATCAGACTGGTGGATCCTATCAAATTTTAGTAATATTCAAAAGATTCTTTTTAAGTCCATAACTAAAACTATTTACAATTTAGGATCCCTAACAAATAATCTTAAAACATTAAAAAGTTTTGAGGCAAAGAAAAGAACACAGCAAGCAGGGACCCCCAAATCCATTTCTTTACATAAAGTGTCAACCTTGAAAATCCCAGGAACTGGGAAAATTTTATATTTATGGAATACATAGTTATTAGCACCAGCATTTAAATTATTTCATATGCCAGTGAGGACCATGGCTCCAGAGTGGCACAATGATCTGTCCAAACTCAGGGGCTGTGACAAGATTAGGTACCACATCTTTCAAATTTAGCACACACCTCCCTCTATCACACTGCTTGGGCAGATTTATATAGAGCTGAGACGAAATTTATTTCCTTGCTCAAAACCTGTAAGGACATTTGTAGTATCAGGAACTCTGGTGTGTAGGCTTTCTCTTGGGCTACCAACCAGCTCCCAAATCATGACATGGATACTTATTATTAGTTACAAGTGCCCAGCCTTATCTTATTCTTGTCCCATTAGCTCTTAGAACTTATTTTAACCTGTTTCTCTTCATCTATGTTTTGCCTCAGAGCTGTTCCTCAGCTACTTTTCCTCATTCTTCTGTGTTTGGCTGGCTGATGGCTGCCTGTCTGGCCCTGGGCATCTCACTCTCTTTTTCCCTAGTTCTCTCTTCTCTTCCCTTTTGAGCCTGGATTCCTTGTACTACTTATTCTCTCTGCCTACCAGCCCACCTATCCCTCTACTTCCTAGCTATTGGCTGTTCAGCTTTTTGTTAGACCAATCAGGTGCCTTAGGTAGGCAAGTTAAAACAAATGTAACACATCTTTACATAGTTAAACAAATGCAGCATAACACACCTTTACATAGTTTAAGTAATATTCTAAAACACTCTGGCATTTTAGTAAAAAGTAAATTTGCTCACCCACTCATGGACTATAATGCTTTGTAGAGGATAAAAATTGCAAAAGAATGACCATATGTTTGACTGTCTATTATAAGAGGTGTTATGAAGAACAGGACATGGAGCTGTGTATGGGAAACAAAGAGCTATGCTTGTACCAGGGGACTGTGGAAGGAGGCAGAGATGAACACTAAGTGAAAGACATTCTGGCCAGGAGGTGACTATGGAACAACACATTCAGTTATGTTGTGAGGCTCAGAGGAAATGGTAGCTGCTGCAAGACATGCCACTAAGCTGACCTCTCTTTTCTGCAAGGATAGTCAGGTGAACAAGGTCGGGGTCACCACCAACAAGGAGCATGGTTCTCTCTGTGTACATCTCATGTAATAAAACCTTAAACAAGAGGATTCAGCAGCTAAGTGAGTATCAAACAGTACAATTTTCCTACAGCTTTCACAGCACAGATCTCTCTAGTATGTTTAACCATAAAAATATCATTGCAAGGGAAACCAAGAAGTGCCAATAAATCTTGAGGATTTGAATTGTTTTCTCTGTAGCCTGGGATTGTGGATGGTGTGCATTGCTTCAGTTTGGTTATTGTACACAATGACTCTATATTGCTTTCATAGTAAGGGACAGGTTTAAATTCATTCCCTTCTACCTTAGGTCAGACAACCTCTAAGAACCATGGATAGTTTAAAAGTGGCAAGAGAGGATTGACCTGTGGAGGGGAGTGAGTCTAAGGACAGCTAGATAGGGCCTCGGGTTCTAGGGAATATACTTGGTGGGCTGGGCAGAGAGAATTGTATAGCATGAGCCCCATTCCCTCCCCAGTGTCCTCACAGCTCATCTTTCAAGGCCAGGAGCTCTGAGTAGGGATGTCCAGGAGAGAGCTCAGGATGCCTGCTTGCACCATCTATCATACCCAAGAAGCTTTCCTGTGCTTAGAGCCCAAGCTTCTCTAAGCCATCCCTAAAGCTGATGGTATGCTGGGAATTCTTAATGCATTGCCAAAAGCAGCCAATCCCAAATGGAATTTAGATAGACAGGGATAATCACTTTGCTTTTCAGACAAACCCACATTTGTTTTTCCTCTTTAATTTTGAAAAACATAATTAATAGCAGAACACTAGGGATCATACAGCAATGATAATTTACAGGCACATTTATTATGCAAATAATTGAACTGATTACATACATTACATCCTGTTAAGTATTGAGAAGTCAAGCAGCTTTAAGAGGACTGGGTCTGCTTTTGCCATACTGAGTGTGGCCTGGGGTCTGGAGAAGATTAACTTGGATCAGGGTTTTAAAGACCTCAAAGGAAGTCTGAGGTTTTACAGAATGATTTTTTAAAATGTATCTCAACAAGTTTTAACAGTAAAAATGAAAGAATTGCTACTGGAAATGTCACAGCCTCCACCAGCCATTTTAAGACCTAATGTGATTAAACCATACTGTGTTTTTCAGCATCTTGCAATCATGATCGTGAAAATACCATGTTCTACAGGCTATATTAAAACACTGATGTTTGCTCATCATCTGCCTCAAAATTTCCCAAAGCATATAGGAGTCCTGCTAAAATGTTCTTTCTGTAGGATGGAGACTGTGGTATCCACTGACCCCTGGACTAGAGCTACTGACTGTGACTCACTCAGAAGACTGGCCTCAGACTCACTCCATGGGACCTGAAGGTGCCTCTGAGCTGGCTGGCAACCCAACTACTGGTCTGACACCCAGCCCCTGGTGATGGGATTCCCCTCTCCCCAGGATACTCATGAGACCTCTCTCAGTTTGTCTATACCACCCCAAGGCCCACATTTCCTCTCATGTCACTTTTGGGAACCATTTCCTCCTGCCCCCAGCTTCAAACCCCCCTTTTATTCTCCTCTTCAACAGCAAATTTACTTTAGTTTACAGAAAAGTTCTAGAAAGCCCTTTGGAAAATAAACCTCTTTGCATTTAATATTGCAAATTTAACTCTATGTCATTTACAACAGAAAGAAAAGACCATCTTTTGATTAGGCTGTTTATTTATTTAGAGATAAGAATCTCAGATTGCATCATGAACCTACATCTGACCTCTCCAGGCTTTGAGAGGCCCCCATTTCCTTGTGCCTTGGCATTGCAAACAAAGGAAGCTCAATCCCCTGCAGAGTCAATCACATGGAGCCAACAGCTAACCCAAGAAAAGAGGATTTAATAAAAAAAAAATCGTCATAAACAAATCAATACTGAATTTTTAAAATATCAAGTGCAGACAAGAAAAAATATATTAGAAGATCAATGTACAAAAAACAGTAAAGCACATGACAAGTAGACAGTAATTTTTAATAATATTTGTATTTATGATTTGGAAAGTATATGCACAGAGAATTTGGATCCATACTTAGTGGGCATTTTAACCTCCTTTTGCAAATGAGAGAGGAGGAACTCTGCATGGTCGAATACCCTCAGATTAGAGATAGGACTGAAATCCAGGTCAAGGCTAACAGTCCCTCACCTTTTTGTGATCCCAGTGGAAACAGGAGCCAGCAAAGAGATGACTGGCAGGCTGCATCCTGTCTCCAGGTCCTGGCTTCCATCTCTGAAGAAGATGTTTATGCAGCTGCACTCACAAAGACTTTGTTCCTGTCTATACTAATCACCCTACTGGTGTCATGTACTCACTTAAATCTCATTCTGAAGGTCTGCTTACAGTTCTCTTTCAGGAATTCTCACATTGTGGGCAGTTTATTATGCAAATGAGGCCTCAAAGCTCTCCCCGCTCTTGGCTGAAATGTGTTTTAAAAGATAAGATGGTCTTTTTTTTCCCCCCTGCCTTGAAAGCCAGAATTCATTGCACTAAAGGACAATAGAAGCAGAAAGGCTGTCCTTGGCAACATAGAAGTGAAATGTCCGTGCTTAGTGGCCTGGAGCAAGGGATCCTGTTCTTTCCCCTGTCAGGAATGGCTTTCTTTCCTGAGAAGTCCTTTGTGAGCATGGGATGGCAGAGCCCATGCCAGACACTGCAGAGAGGCAGGACCTAGTGGTAGATGTTCAAGAGGGCTTGAGTTTCTCTTCACAAGAGCAACTCTGCATTCGAAGCCAATAAAACACTTTCAGATGTGTTGGTCCTCATTACACAGAGATTTCTGTAATTCATTTGTTACTGTGCAAAAGCCCTAGAACCGTTCCAAACTTGGATGTTCTTCTTTGTCTGGCTCTGTGAGCCGTCCCTGTAAACCCCTCCTTGTTCTCTTCCCATCTCTCCCTTCCTCTCCCATCTTCTGTCTAGTGAATTTATTTATTGAAGAACAATCCCTAGTTTTATGCCAACCTTTCCACTAGTACCATAGAACACAAAAACTCATCTTTTCCACTGAATTACAAATATCTGCTAAGAGGATCCTGGTCTCTCCAGCTGAGTTGGTGCTGACCCTACACTTGGTCCTTTCTTGTAACTGAACCCCACAGCTCTCTTGGGATTAAAGAGAGCTCGGAATTCTCAGAGACTAGAAATGCTGCAGGAGTTACAGAAGAAGATATATGTGAGGCAGGGTGACAGATACTGGTCGATTTTCATTCTTCTACAAGTAGCTACCCAGTTGGACTGATACCATTTGTTGAAGATACTGTCTTTTCTCCAGCGAGTACTTTTGGCTTCTTTGTTAAAAATCGGGCATCCATAGATATGTGGAGTTATGTCTGGGTCTGAATAAGAGGATCAAATGGGAAAGGACTAGGGAGGGAAGTTGCCTTTTAAAAGCCATGTGGGGGCCTATTATTCTAGAAGCTTAATAAAAACACAAACGGAATTTAAATGGAGATACCATATAATGGGAGAGACAATATACCCACTAGACCCCATCATATGCTAGTGAGTAAAACTCCCAGTGCCAAGAATGAGTTACAGCTAATTGAGTCATTGGCTAAACAGGTTCCATAAATCCTCCCAAACATTATAAACAATTGCCAATGCTATTGATAAGGGTCCAGAACAGGACTAGAAGGCTCTATTGCTGAAGACACCACTTAATCATATCACTGAACATGGAAAAATCAAACTGGTGCTCAGCTAGAAACTTCACAATTATTGACTAGTGCCCCCAGTGCCGGAAGGCACTATACATGCTCCTGAAAATATAATCATCAATCTCCATCAGCTATGAACCTTGTGGCCTACAAGAGTTACCTGCCTCAAGATATACTGGCACATTATTGGCAAACATTATGAGAGTAATTGGCCACTTTTTAATTTGATTTAAACCCCACTACATAAGATGGAACCCACACCTGACCCATTTAATGAGGTTAAGAACCTGAGACCAAAAAGATGCATGAACTCTAGGGTAAAACTATTCTATTCTAATAAATAAAAATTTAATAAAATGACTCGCAGTGACACACTGTATGCCTATTGATCAGTGCATGGCTCAAACTTCATCAGAGAAGTTTTTTCTCATAGAAGATAGGAATCAACACAAACACTCACAACTGGACAATGTACAAACTTTAGAACGCTCAACCATAAATGGAATGTCTTTATCAGACCCCTTCCCTCAAAGTCCATGGATTCATTTGGAAGAGGAGGCAGAAAACTAAAAACCTATAACAGATGGCCCCAAGGAAGCACCATTTTCCAGACACAATAGAGTTGATGCACATATGAACTCACAGAGACTGTGACATGCACAAGAGCTGTGTAAATTTAGTCAGACAAAATCCCAACACGGAGAAGGGAAAGTGGGCACAAAGTCCCACCCCTAGTCAAGGAACTGTTTGCAATTGATAGCTGCTGGCAGAGCAGCAATTAGTTTTCTCCACTGGAATGGATGTATCAACCACACCCCAGGGCAGCCCTCATGCTTTTTACAGTAGTTGACCAATGCAATGTATTTTGTTTTGTTTTGTTCTTTTCCATTTTCTTGTTTCCAGTTTTTTGTTTTGTGTATGTGTGTACTTTTTTGTTTTTGTTATGATTTGATTTTTTTGTCTTTCTATTTTGTTTTCTTGGCTCTTTTTGGAGAGAGAGAGAGACAGAAAGAGCACGAAATTGGATGGGTAGGGAATACAAAAGATCTTGGAGGAATTGGGGGAGGAAAAAGAATATGATTGAAATAGATTGCATGAAAAAAATTTTAAAAAGTGAAAGAAAACGTAATAAAAATGCAACAAAGAAAATCGTTTTCATAGCTGCTTTCCAGCCTAAGAGCAAAAGTCAAGACAAGAAAACCTTGGCAGACATTCTGCAACATTTCATCAGAAGAAACACCAGGGCAGAGCTGCTTCCTTGGTCATAAATGATCCTAACTCCAAGTCATCCTAGACTCAAGTCGTGATCAGTAATTCATGGAGTTTGCTCTGTTGTCTAGGTGTAAAATAAAGGGAACTCTGTCCTGACAGTGATGCCAAGTGCACTAGCAAATTAATTCCTTGTTTCAGTATAACAATGAGTTTCCTGTCCTGCAAAGTGACCAGGATACATTGACCATCTTGCCTTTGAACTTTTAGTATGGACACTGTGAGTGTGGGTTATAATGAATAGAATTCACTTTGCACATATAGTTTCACTCCTCCCTTTCTCTTTTTCATCTTCCTTTCTCTATACTCCTGTCTCTCAGAAAAAGGATTTGGAAGTTGTTAATATGACTGGAGGTAGATCAATTCCTAATTTTCTGAGAAACTGCCATACTGATTTTCACAGTAGTTGTACAAGTTTGCATTCCCACCAACAGTGGAGGATTGTTCCCTTTGCTCTGCATCCCCTCCAACATTGACTGTCATTTTGTTTTTTTGTTTTTTGTTTTTTTTTTGATCATTGCCATTCTGACAGGTATAAGGTGGTATCTCAGAGTCATTTTGATGTGCATTTCTCTGATGATTAAGGATGCTGAGCATTTCTTTAAATGTTTTTCAGCCACTTGTGATTCTTCTGTTTAGCTCTTTAGCCCATTTTTTTAAAAATTGGATTGTTCAGTATTTTGATGTCTAGTTTCTTGAGTTCTTTATATACTTTGGAGATCAGTTCTTTGTCAGATGTGGGGTTGGTAAAGGTCTTTTCCCATTCTGTAGGCTGTCTTTTTGTCTTATTGACCATGTCTTTTGCCCTCCAAAGCTTGTCAGTTTCAATAGGTCCCGTTTACTAATTGTGCTCAGTGTCTGTGCTGCTGGTATTATATTTAGGAAGTGATCTTCTGTGCCAATGCGTTCAAGTATACTTCCTACTTTCTCTTCTATTAAGTTTAGTGTAACTGGATTTATGGTGAGGTCTTTGATCCACTTGGACTTGAGTTTTGTGCATGGTGACAGATATGGGTCTATTTGTAATTTTTCCATATGGACATCCAGTTACACCAGCACCATTTGTTGAAGATATTTTCTTTTTCCATTGTATAGTTTTGGTTTCTTTGTCAGAAATCAGGTGTTCATATGTGCATGTAGTCAGGGTCTTCAATTCAATTCCATTGGTCTATATGTCAGTTTTATACCAGTGCCAAGCTGGTTTCATTACTATAGCTTTATAGTAGAGCTTGAGGTCAGGAGTGGTGATGCCTCTGGAGGTTGCTTTATTATACAGGATTCTTTTAGCTATCCTGAGGCTTTTGTTATTCCATATGAAGCTGAGTATTTTTCTTTCCAAGTCTGTGAAGAATTGTGTTGGGATTTTGATGGGGATTGCATTGAATCTGTAGATTGCTTTTGGTATAAGATTGCCATTTTTACTATGTTAATCCTACCTATCCATGAACATGGGAGATCCTTCCATTTTCTGATATCTTCTTCAATTTCTTTCTTTAGAGATTTGAAGTTCTTATCTAAAAGGTTCTTCACTTGTTTAGTTAGTGTTATCCCAAGGTATTTTATATTATTTGTGGCTATTGTACAGGGTGATGTTTCTTTGACTTCTTTCTCAGCCCTTTTATCATTTGTGTATAGGAGGGCTACTGATTTTTTTTGAGTTTTTCAGACAATTGGGAATTGATCTACCTCAAGACCCAGCCATACCACTCTTGGGCATATACTCAAGGAATGCTCAATCATACCACAAAGATACATGCTCAACTATGTTCATAGCAGCACTATTTGTAATAGCCAGAACCTGGAAACAACCTAGATGTCCATCAACTGAAGAATGAATTAAGAAAATGTGGTTCATATACACAATGGAGTAAACAATCAATGACAGCATGAAATTTGCAGGCATATGGATGGAACTAGAAAAAAATTATCCTGAGTGAGGTAACCCAAACCCAGAAGGACAAACATGTTGTGTACTCACTCATAAGTGGATTCTAGATATAAAGCAAAGAACAATCAGACTACAACCCACAGAACCAGAGAGGATGCATACCAGGGGGGACCCTAGGATGACTGTGGCTTATAATAAGTTTTGGTTTTACTCAATTACTGGGCAAGCCTCAATCAAACATTTCACTATTAGGGTAAGAATTTATACTCTATCAAGCTGATAATAGAAAAGTAAATAAATTAATTAAAAAATAGGACTGGAGATAGAGGGAAAAAAACACAGAAAACCAGATAATGTATTAAATTGTTTTAATCTACTTTTGTTCCAAACTTTTCCAAAATCAAAGGTATATAAGAGAAGCTATGAGATAAGACTGCAAATGCTGATACAATAGTTGTCAAGCATCTGGTAATTGAGGCAGCCTGTACTGGACAAGGTCATGACTGTGGGTTGAGGCTCTTGCTATAGAGCAAGTGTCACTCTGGAGCCCCCTAACCCTTACCATCCTCTTGATCAGAGCCCATTACAAAGCAGAGAAAGGCACAGGGCAGTTTTGTTCAGGTTACAGGTTGGGATTTGAATCACTGTAGTTATATAGGCACCTGTGTGTGGGTTTCATTTTTTTTCTTTGTTTCTGCACGTGCATTTTAAGTAAGACTCACTCAGAAAAAAAGCTGATCTCACAGAGTGGTTGTCTTGTCCCAAGCTTGCACATATAAGGTGCATGAGGGAAGTTATAGTCTCATGTTCTTCCCTCCCTCTCCAGGGCAGCCTTGAGGTCCTTACCAGAAGATTGGATGGACTTTTTAGTCCCACATTTTCATGACTAGCCTCTATCCCTGTGCCCAGGGTTTGGGATGGGACTCTAATTATTTCATTCTCATGCTCTTTTTCATCCCTTAATGCACTGGGCAGTCAGCCTCACCCTCAGAGCATAGAAATGGGCTGCATGTCAGAGATCCATCTGCTTCTAACAGTTTGCAGCATGGCCTCTTCTATTTCAACTTAACTATGATGCCAGAATTCTTGGAGTTGATTTGCTGGTGCCAACAACTCCTGAGAACAGGTGGGCTGTCTGCTTCTGGTTGCATCTTAAGTTCTCATTATTTATCTGATTAATTGAGTAAAGTATCTATGAGAAAGAAGGATAAATGCTTTTGAAATTTTTTGTGGTTTAATAATATCATTAGATGGTTACTACATCCTACATAGCCTTTTTTTGTTTGTTGTTAGTATTACTGTTTTTAAATATTTATTTATTTTTATTTTATGTGCATGAGCATTTGCCTGAATACATTTATGTGCACCACATACATTACAAAGAAAATTATTTGTTTTTTAAACAAGGTCTCATTGTGTATCCCTGATCAGTGTGGATCCTACTATGGAGACATGGTTGACTTAAAGTCACAGAGATCTACCTGCATTTACCTCCCTACTACTAGGATAAAGGCCTGTGCCACCATGTCAGGCTTTGTTTTTAGTATTGTTAAGCACTGTTGGACTTAAATGATTTATGTGTGTTTGTCTCCTGTGGTATGGTACTCAAAGGTCTCAAGTCTGTACAGAGAAACTTCTTCAGGTTGATGCCAGAGTCATTTTGACAAGGTGTTGGTAATCATGGATAGCTTCCTAGCTATTGGTTCTGACAAGATGTTGCAGACCATCTTGTAATATACTCATATCTAAAAATTAAACATTTACTCAAGCATCTCTGGTTATTGTAATGATATTTATTGCTTCTGGTCTTTAGGCCTCTCCAGTGTTTAGAACTGTAGGGTATGCAAATTTTGAAGGTCAAATATACTAAGAATTCATTACATTTTACTCTGCCTCATCAACTTTTAATCTCTTCTTTCTCTTGTGGCAAAACATCTCCAATTCTCAATATTACCAATAATTGTTTCTTTTTCCAAGGTTAATATAAAATAGCTACATATGAATAAAATAGCCAAACATAACTGACTAAATTTCAAGGTATTTCCCCAGTTTTGTTTGTCCTTACAGTGTTTCTCTCCCAATTTCTTTCCTGATCACTGACAGAAGAAAGGAAAGGTTTAGTTTTGCTTACAATTAAAGAAAGGTTCAGTGCATCATGGCCAGAAAGTCAAGACTGCAGGGACTTGGGAAAGGTGTTCACACTGTGTCTGAAGTCAGAAAAAAGCAGCAGAGTGGGGGACACAGAGAGTCTAAAGGAGGGAATGAGAGGGGACAATATAGTCAAAGTATGTAATTGAAAGAAATTGTTTGCATGAAACCCAACATTATGGAACATAGATATACACTGCAGGGTGTTTACCCACCAACCCCATAGCACCCCAGAGTTTTCTTGAGCGCAAGCAGCAGGAAATAACAGATAGAAGGATTTAGATTGTGGAGATAAACAGGTAGAAAATACAGGATAGCCTCCAGAGGGCCTGGAACCTATTCCAATGGGCCCTGACTGTCTCTGCCTCAGGATATTTATAGAGATGCTAAGGAGTTGAGCAAAAGACCTCCTCCCCCAGCACAGCCAAGTGCAGACCATCTCAGACACGTGCACTCAGGCCCATGGTTTTAATCATCCTGTCTATGTGGACCTGCTGGGTAAAGCCATGAGGAACCCGAAAATGGGCTCCCACAATACACTAATGAGTTTGCATGTGTGCATGTGTATGTGTGTCCATGTGGACACCAAAGAAAAAGCACAGATATCATTCCTCAGACTCTGTCTGCCTTGTCTTAGAGACAGGATGACTCCTTGACCTGGAACTCATCAGTTAGACTAGATTGGCTTCTGAGGTCCAGGAATCCACTTGTCTATGCTTCGCCAGCTTTGGGAGTCTAGCGCAAACTGCTGAGTCAGGGTTTTGGAAACTGAGCTCAAGCCCTTGGTGTTTGCAAAGCAAGCTCTTTACAACTAAGCTATTTCCCTGGCCCTACTTTTTCTATAATTCAAAAAGTAAAATAGGATGGTAGACTCTGTCTTAGAAGATTGTACCTGTGAACTGGAGTTCCTAGGAAAAAGATACTCCAAGGCTGATGGACTAATAAGAACTTCTGTGGATATGGATGAGTAGCATGTTACAGATTTAGAGCAAAATTATTTTGGGCTGCCTTTACCCAATAAATATCATTTGTTGCCTACTTTTAGGTTTGACTTAACAATCTTATTACGATCACATAAAAATTATTTTAGAATATTCAAACAGAACCATAACTTCCACTAACCCAAAGGTTAGCTGGACCTGCCTGGACTGAATCTACCAGGTTGAGCTGAATCCCCAGGGGAATCTTTTCCCTGGAGGAGATGGGAATGGGGGGTGGGCTGGAGGAAGGCAGGGGGGTGGGAGGGGGAGGACAGGGGAATCCATGGCTGATATGTAAAATTAAATTAAATTATAAAATAAAAAATTTAAAAATGCCATCATATAGACTCTGAGGCCTATGTAGAGACTTCTCTTTGTTTTAACCAACCTACTGGATGTTTCCACCAATGTATTTAGAATATTCTTTGATTTATTACTTTCTTCATTTTATAAAGTTCATATAAGTATAAAACATAAATATGAATATAAATATAAAAGCTTAATTGAACTCCTACCATAATGAAATACAGTATTTGAGGAAAACTGAATCTGTCTTCCCAGACCATGGTCACTCATATTTCACTCCAGAAGAAACTCTCCCTTATTGGTTTTTAGATAAGAGCTGTGCTCTTATGTCAGCATGCTGTAGGTGAAATGTGAATGTGTGCTAAATATCTTAACAACACCTGTCAGCTAGTCAGCTGTATTTACTACTATAAGGACTATCCACATGCAACTAAGATACAGTGATGATAAGTAGAGTCCATTTGGACTCCACTTTGTGAAATCAGGATGAGGCACTCGGGCAAGGACTTTGACCAAATGTCCATCTTCCTCATAAAACTTACCTAAAAGGATGGTCAGGGTGCTGGATCCTGAGTTCAAACTAGTAAGAGCTGCCTTGACAAGATGACAACAGAGTTGTAAATGTGCAAGTTGAATTCTGTTTCTCTACACACTATCCCAATAAAAGATATTTCTTTGTTTAATTCCTCAAATCAAATACTTAGGCTGGTGAGTTATAAGGAATATCAGGACACTTTAAATGCAGCCCTAATTCCTTCTCAGAAAACATATTTACGTGGCAAATTCTGAGAATTTGTAACTAGAAGTTTGCTTTTGAAACATCAAAAGAAAATCAAGTTTAAGTTTAATTCCCAAATTAATTTATGATGCCTATAAGAATTAACAAGGAATATTCAAGAGACAGTATTAATTTAACCTTGTAAGAATGTGAAGACAAAGTAAAGATAAATGGGAAACTCATTTGTAAATGAGATACCAACATGTCTGTATTTGCATTTTATTAATGACATCGCTTCCTGAAATTACTGTGAAATGAATATTAACTACAATAATAATTTAGTCAAAACAGCAGGTGTACGAGAATGACAGCAACTGAGAGATAATTTCTTCCTCTCTATCTAGAAATACTGAATTTCATTCAGGTTTTGAGACAGCTGACCTAGAATGTCCTGAGATAAACTCAAAATCAATGAAAGATAGACCTGATGTAATAGAAATAAATAACTACACCTGGCTCCAAGGGATGAATTCAATTTGGTTCACATCTCTCTCTCTCTCTCTCTCTCTCTCTCTCTCTCTCTCTCTCTCTCTCTCTCTCTCTCTCTCGTGTGTGTGTGTGTGTGTGTGTGTGTGTGTGTGTGTGTGTCTACATAAGATTAAGATTGACTTATTGATCTGATAGCATCTGTTTTATAGAGTTCCCTTACTCTGGCATCTTTCTTCTCTAGTCGTGGCTGTTGGAATCCACTGACAGCCCTGAGCTCACTTCCCTGTCCATTGAGAACGGTATCACCTGCTCCCCTTCCCCACTTGCATTTTGCATTTTCCACTCTCTTCTTTGGTTTCTCACTATGTATGTGGCACTCCATACCCTGATAAACAGTACTTTAACTGCTCATTTCTGATTGGTTTTACACTACTAGATATTAGCCAATCTTCAGTCATCTCCAGGCTCATAGTCTGGGTTCAGCAGCACCAATAACCCACACTCCCATAATGAGTTCTACCAGCCCACACTCAGCCCAAACTTTCTTCAGCTCTGATATGGTTTTTGCTGGCCAGTCATACTTTGTGTTTCAGTTATTATAACTTCATTTGTTTTCTTCCTACATTGCTTTGGCTATGCTTATTCCACTTTCCAATCTAGATTATTGCTTCCAATAGTCTCTATAGGGCTGGTGCAGTGGACATAAACTCCTTTAGCTGGTTTATGCCATGGGAAGTTTTGTTTTTTTTTTTTGTTTTTTTTTTTTTAATTTCTCCATCCTCTATGACAGATAGTTTTGCTGGGAATTGTAATTGAGGTTGGCATCAGCATCCTCTTAGAAACTGAAGTGTATTGCTTCAAGCTCTTCTGGCTTTCACATTTTCCATTGAAAAATCAGCCTTTATTCTGATGTGTTTTCTTTGATATGTGACTTGTTTTTTCTCTTGCTGCTTTCAGCATCATATTTTGTTTGTTGGTTTGTTTCACATGGTTTATATTTTTACTATAATATGCCATGGTGAGCTTCTCTTTAGTCCTGTGAACTTGGTGTTCTGAGTACCTACTGTGTCTTTCTTTAATTTAGGGACATTTTCTTGCATGAACTTGTTGAAGATTTGGTCTATGTCCTTAACCTGAGTTTCTTTTGTGGTCAATTTTGAAGCAATTTCCATGTGCTCCTGGGAAGAAAGTATATTGTGTGTTTGGGAAGAATGTTCTGTATATTTCTGTCAAGTTGATTTGATTTATGATGTCATTTAACTCTAGTGTTTACCTGTTTAGTGTCTGTCTAGATGGCCTGTCTCCTTGGTAGAGTGGAGTATTGAAGTCACTCACAATCACTGGGATGTGATCCTTGTGTCATTGGAGACCTAGTTGTGTTCCTGTTATGAAATTAGGTGCCTGTGTTTGGTTAATGTTACAGTCGTAATATCCTCTTAGTGGATTTTTTCCTTCAACAAATATGGAATATTCTTGCTTCTGATTTGTCTTGTTTTGAAGTCTGTTGTGTCAGATGTTGGAGTGTTTATGCCTGCTTATTTCTTTATTTTATTTGCTTGGAATAACTCTCCCCATCATCTTATCCTGAGGTGGACCTTATCATTGATGGTGAGGTGTGTTCTTGGAGAAAGTAAAACTATGGTCTTGTATTCTAATGCAATCTTTTATACTTTTGTCTTATTATCAGGGAATTGAAATCACTAATATTGAGAGTTCTTTCTTTGTTCTGCTTTTTAATTTTTTAATTGAAATGTAATTACATCATTTCTCCCTTCTCTTTCCTCCCCAGTTACTCTCTCTTGGACCCTTCCCATGCCCCCACTCTCAAATTGATAGCCTGTTTTTCTTTGTTATTGTCCCATACATATGTCATGTGATAGCACCATCACATCAATACTGATAGCTCTGCGTTGGACAAACAACAGGGGCTCATCCCTGGAAGAAACTATTTCTCCTTCTCCCATCAGTCATTAGCTGCTTCCAGCTTTTTGTCTAGGGGTGGGGACCAGAAAACCAGAAACAGTCATCCTTTCATGTTAACATGACCATTGATATTGCCATTGTTTCTATCTTATTTATTTGGCTATTTCTAGGAGAGACTGTTTCACATCAGACTTCCAAAGTACTCTGGTTCAAATAATCTCTCCATTCACTATTACAAGAAGTTTCCTGAGCCATAGATTCAAAATCAGTGGTGTAGATGTTGCCACCAGGGCAGGACTCCTTGTGATTTATTGATCTCTGCATTGTGGTGTTCTTTGAAAGGGACCATAGGTGGTGGGTGGTTTTGGAGGAAAATAGCAGGATACAAATGACTTCATAGAGAGGAGTATTTCTGGAGAATGTTTATTGATTCCTGTCATTTTTTTGTTGTGGTATTGTTAGACATCTTGGGTACACCTAATCTTTTCCTACACTGAAGTATTTCTTCTAATATCCTTTGCACAGTTGCTTATGTGAACATAAATTCATTTAATCTGTTTTTAGCATGGAGGTTTTTTTTTTTTTTGTCTCCTTTGATTTCTAATGATAGTTCTGCTTGGTGTAGTAGGTTTTGCTGGTATCTTTGTTTTAGAACTTGTAGAAGACAAGTCAAGGCTATTTTGACCTTCAGATTTCCATTGAAAGTGTGGGTGTTATTATAAGGGGCCTGCTGTTATATGTGGCTTGTTCTTTCTCTTTTGCAACTTTCTATATTTTTTGTTGGGAACATCAAATGTTTTGATTATTTATTTGATGTAGGGAGTTTTGTTTCTATTCCTGTCCATTTTGTCTTCTATATGCATCCTGCATCTTAATGGGCATCTCTTTCTAGAGACTTGGGAAATTTTTGTCTATGATTTTGTTGAAAATATTTTCTTCCATTGCAAATGGAGGAGTGTTCCCTTTGCTCCACATCCTTTCCAGCATGTGCTGCCATTTGTGTTTTTGATCTTAGCCATTCTAACATGTGTAAAATGGAATCTCAAAGTCATTTTGATTTGCATTTCCCTGATGCCTAAAGATGTTCAACATTTCTTTAAGTGTTTCTTGACCATTTGAGATTCTTTTTGTTGAGAATTCTCTATTTCAATCTGTACTCCATTTTTTAATTGGATGACTTGGGTTTTTTGATGTGTAGTTTCTTGAGTTCTTTATATATTTTGGAAATCAGCCTCTGTCAGATGTGAGGTTGGTGAAGATCTTTTCCTATTCTGTAGGCTGCCCTTTGTCCTATTGATTGTGTCCTTTGCTTTAGAGAAGCTTTTTAGTTTCATGATATCTCATTTATTAATTGTCCATCTTAGTGTCTGTGCTACTGGTATTTTATTCAGGAAGTTGTCTCCTGTGCCAATGTATTCAAGGCTATTCCCCACTCTGTCTCCAACTGGGTTCAGTGTATCTTGTTTTATGTTGAGGCCTTTGATCTATTTGGACTTGAGTTTTGTGCACAGCGAGAGCTGTGGATCTATTTGCATTCTTCTACATGCCAACATCCAGTTAGACCAGCATTGTTTGTTGAAAATACTTTATTTTTTTCATTGCATATTTCTGACTTTTTTAATCAAAAACTCAGGTGTCGATAGGTGTGTGTATTTATATTTGAATCTTTGATTTGATTCCATCAATTCACCTGTCTGCTTTTATACCAATACCATGAGTTGTTTATTATTATTATTATTGTTATTGTTATTGTTATTACTATTGCTGTGCAGTACAGCTTTAAATCAGGGATGGTAATACCTCCAGAAGTTCCTTTATTGTACAGGATTGTTTTAACTATCCTGGTTTTTTTTTTTTGTTGTTGTTGTTGTTGTTTTGTTTTTTTACCTTGTGAAGTTGAGTACTGTTCCTTAAAGGTCTGTAAAGAATTGTGTTGGGATTTTGATGGAGATTTCATTGAATTTGTAGATTGCTTTTGGTAAGATGGCCATTTTTATTATCTTAATCCTACCAATATCCATGAGTATGGAAGATCTTCTATCTTCTGATATCTTCTCCAACTTCTTTCTTCAAAATCTTGAAGCTCTTGTCATACAATTCATTCACTTCCTTAGTTAGAATTATCCCAAGATAGTTTATATTATTTGAGGGTATTGTAAAGGATGTTGATTCCCTGATTTCTTTCTCATCCCACTTATCATTTGTATATAGGAGGGCTACTGATTTTTTTTTTTAAGTTAATCTTGTATCTAGCCACTTGACTGAAGGTGTTTATCAATTGTAAGAGTTCCCTGGTAGAATTTTTGAGGTCGTGTATGTATACTATCATTTAAATTTTTTATTTTATAATTAATTTAATTTTACATATCAGCCACGGATTCCCCTGTCCTCCCTCCTCCCACTCCCCAGCCTTCCCCCCCCAATCCTCCCCACATTCCCACATCCACCAAGGCAAAGTCTTCCCTGGGGATTCAGCTCAGCTTGGTAGATTCAGCTGAGGCAGGTCCAATCCCCTCCTCCCTACACCAAGGCTGAGCAAAATGTCTCAGCATAGGCCTAGGTTCCAGAAAGCCAGCTCTTGCATTAAGGAGAGGTCCCGGTCCCACTGCCTGGGAGCCTCCTAAAAAGTTCAAGCTAATCAACTGTCTTACTTATCCAGAGGGCCTGATCCAGTTCCATGGGTGCTCCTCAGCTATTGGTTCATAGTTCGTGTGTTTCCACTAGTTTGGCTATTTGTCCCTGTACTTTTTCAAATCATGGTCTCAATATCTCATATAATCACTCTTCTCTCTCTCACCAGTTGGAGTCCTGGAGCTCCACCTGGGGCTTGGCTGTGGACCTCTGCATCTGCTTCCATCAGTCACTGGATGAGAGTTCCATTATGACAATTAGGGTGTTCAGCCATCAGATCACCAGAGTAGGTCAGCCTGGGCTTTCTCTTGACCATTGCCAGTAGTCTATTGTGGAGGTATCTTGGTGGATTTCTGGGGACCTCTCTATCACTCTGCTTCTTCCTATTCCCATGGGGTATTCATTTATCATGGTATCTCTTTCCTTGTTCTCCCACTCTGTTCCTGATCCAGCTGGGACCTCCCGCTCCCCTAAGCTTTCTTTCCCCCTGACCCTTGCCCTCCACTACCCCACCCCCATGTCCAGGTTGGTCATGTAGATCTCATCCATTTCTCTGTCATTGGATGATCCCTGTGTCTTTCTTAAGATCCTCTTTACTAGGTAGCCTCCCTGAAGTTGTGAGTTGCAGTCTGGTTATCCTTTGCTTTACATCTAGTATCCACTTATGAGTGAGTACATGCCATATTTGTCTTTATGAGTCTGGGATACCTCATTCAGGATGATTTTTTCTAGGTCCATCCATTTGCCTGCAAACTTCATGATGTGATTGTTTTTCTCTGCAGAGAAAAACATTGTGTATATGTACCATATTTTATTTATCCATTCTTCAGTTGAAGGGCATCTAGGTTGTTTCCAGGTTCTGGCTATTACAAATAATGCTGCTGTGAACATAGTTGAACATGTGTCCTTGTGGTATGCTTGAGCATCCCTTGGGTATAACAACTAACATTGAGGATATCAAGAGAATATTTATACTATCATATCAGCAATTAATAATGATATTTTGGCTTCTTCCTTTCTGATTTGTATCCTTTGGATCTCCCTTTGTTGTCTTATTGATCTAGCGAGAATTTTGAGTACTATATCTATATCTATACTGAATAGATATAGAAAAAGTAGACAGTGTTGTCCGTTTCATGATTTTAGAGGAATTGCTTTTAGTTTCTCTCCTCTTTAAATTTGATGTTAACAATCAGCTTGCTGCATATTGCTTTAATTATACTCAAGTATGCCCCTTGTATCCCTGATCTCTCCAAGGCCTTTATCTGAAGGAGTGTCAGATTTTGTCAAAGGCTTTTGTAGCATCTAATAAGATTATCAATCATGTGATATTTTGTCTTGCAATTTGGTTGGTTATATGGTGGATTCCATTGACAGATTGAACATCTCTAGAATGAAGCCTACCTGATCATAGTGGGTGATGTTTTTGATGTGTTCTTGGATTGGTTTTTCCAGTAATTTACTGAGTATTTTTACATTAATGTTCATGAGTGAAATTAATCTATAATTCATTCTTTGTGTGGCTTGGGTATCAGGGTGACTGTGCCCTCATAGAAAGATTTGCCAATGTTCTTCTTTGCAAATAAATATGGTGGCTTCTCAGAAAACTAGGAATCAATCTACCACAAAATCCAGATACTTCAAGGTCATTGGTGGAACAACTACCTACTACATATCACTCTTGTGCATATACCCAAAGGAAGCTCAATCATACTACAAGGACACCTGCTCAATTATGTTAATACCAGCTTTATTTATAGTAGCCAGTACCTGGAAATAACCTAGATATCCCTCAACTGAGAAATGGATAAAGGAACTGTGGTGCATTTGCACAATGGAGTATTACTCATCTGTTAACAACAAGGGCATTATGAAATTTACAGGCAAATGAATGGAACTAGGAAAAAATCACCCTAGTGAAATAATCCAGATTCAGAAAGACAAACAAAGCATGTACTCATTCCTAAGTGAATAGTAGCTGTAAAATAAATGATAACCATGCTACAATACACAGACCCAAAGAAGCTAGGTAACAGGGAGGATTCAAGTATGGGGACATCTGAATCTCCCTGGGAAGGAGAAATAAAAGTAATTTCATGAGTGAATTGTAGGGGATGGTGATGGGAACAGGAGCAATCAGACTGGGGGTATTGAAGGGGAGAGCACTGAAAGAGAATACTGGAAAAGGGGGGAGACATTTTGGGGCCAGGTAGAAACCTAGCACGAGGGAATCTCCCAGCAATCTATAAGGATGATCCCAGAAAAGACTCCTAGCAATAGTGGATACATAGCCTGAACTATCCATCATCTGTAACCAGGCAAGACTTCAAGTGGGGACGTTAACTAAGCCACATAATCTTCAACCCATACCAGAAAAGCAAGTCTACTCCTGACATTTCCTGGAGCACCAGGACCCATTATGTTGACTCTTTTCTTTCTCCAATCATATTTGGTTCTATCCTAGGTCTCTGGGCCATTCAAGCCTCTGGGTATTAGCATTCCAGGTAGTGTCAGGGGGTGGTCTTACTGTCCTGTCCTGGGTATTAGGCTAGACTAGTCATTGGTTGGCCACCCCCTCAATCTCTAGGCCCCCCTTACCCCAGCAAATCCCATAGGCAAGACAGATTTGTAGGATGTAGGCTAGATGGCCCAGAGTTCTAGGATAGAATCAAACACTACTGAATAAAAAATAAATGTAATGATGCCTAATGGTATTCTGCTATGCTCATAGATTGGTGCTTAGCCCAATCTTCATCATAGAGGCTTCCTCCAGCAACTGATGGAAACAGATGCAGACCCACCACCAAACACTAGGCTGAGCTTGGATAATCCTACAGAAGAGGTGGATAAACAATTCTAAGAGCCAGAAGGGGCAAATAAATCACAAGAAAACCCACAGAACAACTAATCTGGACTCACAAAGGCTCACAGAAACTTAACAGACAACCCGGGAGCCTACATGGGACTGACCTTAGCTCTCTGCATGTATGTTACAGCTGTATATCTTGATCTACTTGTGGGACTCCGAACAGTGGGAGCAGGGCTGTCTTTGAACCTTTTTTGGGTTTTTGGGACCCTACTCCTTATACTGGTTCTCCTTGCCAAGCCCTAATACATGGGGAGGTGTTTAGTCTTACTGCAACTTGATATGTCATATTTTGTTGATATCCATGTGAGACCTGCCCTTCCCTAAACAGAAATGGAGGAGGAGTGGGCTGGGGTTAGGAACATGGAGGGTTTGGAAGAGGCCTTGTGAAAAGAGTAGAGAGGAGAAACTGTGGCTAGGATGTAAAATAAATAAATAAAAGAAAATATTTTCTGTGTCTTTGACTATTCTTCTGTATCTATTATTCAAAGTTTTTTCTTTTTTCTTTTTAGATAGAGGAGTCCAAAATTTCCAGTGTGTTCTATTCCTGCATTGTTTTTTGATTGCTTGTTTGTTTACATTAACATTTTCTTTGACCAAGTAGTCCATTTTCTCTACCTTGTCTTTGAGACATGATAGTCTGTTTTCCATTTGGTGCAATCTATTGCTGGGACTGTCTTCTGTGCTGTTTGCTTGACTTCTTGAGGGTTTTTTTTTTTATTTCAATTTTTATTTAATTTTGGCTTTGTTTCAGAGATTCTATATCTTTATTAAATTCTATTTTCATATCATGACTTGTTTTCAGCATTTCATTCAAATGCTTATTTTCTTCCTGTCCTCTTCCTGGAATTTGTTCATTTCCTTTTTGAGTTCCTCGAACATATTTATAATTGCTGTTTTGTCTTATGCATCAAGTAAGTTCCTTTTGTTCTGAACATTACAATGGGGTCCTAATTTTCAGAGAAGACATATTGTCTTGGTTACTTCTGTTTGTGTTTTTGTAGTGGGGCTTAGGCATCTGGAGTTAGTGGTTGATAGTGTTCCTTGGTGTAGGTATCTGGTCTTACCTGTGTTGAGTGGGTGCTTCAATTCTTCTTTGCTATTTCCAAACATATTCAGGTTGTAGACTAGCTAAATAGTGCTTAATACTCAGTCTTGGGGACACTTTTGGTCGATGTGCAAATGGGGCTTCAGAAGTGGCATCAGCTAGGCTAGATATAGGGGCAACTTCCAAGTCTGGCACTAAACCTACTGTCTCAGTCACTGTTCTGTTGCTGCCAAGGGACATCATGACCATGACAACTCTTATGAGAGAGAGCATTTGACTGAAGTTTGCTTACAGTTTCAGACGTTTAATCCGTTGTCATCATGGTAGGGAGAATGTCAGGGAACATGTCGGCATGCAGGAAGACATGGAAGAAGTAGCTGAGAGTTCTACATCTGGATCCATAGGCAGTAGAAAAAGAGATCCACTGGGCCTGGCTTGGGCTTTTGAAACTTAAAAGCCCACTGCCAATGACATACTTCATCCAATAGAGTCACACCTCCTAATCCTTTTCAAATTGTGTTACTCCCTTGTGACCAAGCATTCAAATATATGAGCCTATGGGGGCCATTCTTTTTCAAGCCACCACATCTAATGTAGGCTTAGAAGAAATGTTTTTTGCTCATTTTCAAAAGTTTATATAGGGCTAGTCAGTTGCTTAGGGTGGTGTTTGGGTAGCTGGAGCTGAGAGCACTATGAGAGTAGGCAGTGCTCCATAGAGATGGTATGCAGGCTACCACACTGTTCTTGGGTGGAGATGAGTAGAATGGATTCCTATCTGGATTAGGGGTGCCTGATGCTGCATGATCTCAAGGTGTCTTGGTAAGTTGAGTGGCAGACTGGTTCTATGGGTCTTTACTTGGAATTCTAGGTCATACTCCATATCATGTTAGATATCATGGTTGGTACAGTGACTGATAAGCAGGAAATCATGGAGAATGGTCTGGGAGACATGACTAGAGTTTGGGGTAGGACCCCATCATGTGGTGGAGATAGGTTGGGTGAGTTGAATAATCAGCAGGAAGGTAGAGGAATGGATCTTGAAAATATACCTGGGATTCCAGGTTGGACTCCATTCTGTGCTACATATTGGTTGGTGGGTGGGATGACTGATAGGCAGGTACATGGTGAAATTTGAAAGTTAGTTTTTAAAACAGACTAATGAAATAGACAAATCCTTAAGAAATTGATATAAACAAAAAATGAACAGAGAAACATGTGATTACTTCTATAGAGACTGAAAAAGTTTCCATCAATATAAATAATAAAATCTCTAATAGCATATTTGAAGAACATTATGGTAGTAAAATTAAATAATTTGAAACAGAAAAATTCCTAGAAAGGGCACAATATTTTAAAGCTGAAATTGAAAGTAATCCTATTTTTCTCCTTATTTTGCATCAACTGTGGAAAAAAGTATAAAATAATTTAAATAGATGAAGAAAATCTTCACACACACAAATTCAGGTCTGGAAGGGTTCATCAGTGAATCCTTTCCATCATTCAAGGAAGAAGTAACAAAATTTATATAAATATTTCCATGAAAAGGCTAGAGGAATTACCTCTGGACACACTGACTCCAAAGTTGAAGCAAGTACATTCAAAGGCACCGACTTATGGTAACAATATCTGTCTATCAATCAATCAATCTATCTATCACATCTATCTATCTATCTATCTATCTATCTATCTATCTATCTATCTCCTCTTTCTCTCTGATTATATTAGTGAGGTTTCAATTACTGTGATAAATACAGCAGCTTGGGAGGAAAGGGATTATTTGGCTTATACATCCAAAACCACTGAGTGAACTCAAGGAAGGAACTCAAGGCACAGATCAGGAGTCAGGAACTGAAGTGGAGGTCATGAAGGAATTCTGTTTATAGGCTTGCACTCATGGCTTCCTCAGTTTGCTTTCTTATATATCTCAGGATAACTACCAGGGATAGACCATCTCCAGCAGCTGGGTCCTCCCACATCAATCATTAATAAAGAAACCCCCCTCACACAGACTTGCCTACAGGCCAATCTGATGGAGCCATTTTCTCAATTGGGATTCCCTCTTCCAAGATGACTCTACCTGTGTCAAAATTACTAGTTGGTACACACACACACACACACACACACACACACACACACACACACATACACACATACACACACACACACACACACACACACACGCAAATGTCTTTAACAATAGTGTAATGCAGTTTATATTTAAGCTCTAAAGCAATAATAGCCATTCCCACTCAAAACTCTATGAGCTCAAAAGCCACAGAAGTTTATCTGATTAGCTAAGGGTGAAACCAGAAATTCCAGTGACAAATTTCTCTCCCTGGTTTCTGGGCTCAGCCACATTAACCAGTGAATATCAGAGAAAACTTGGGTTTAGAGGACAGAAGACTGTCAAAATCTTCCATGGCATCTTGTACTACTGTTGAGCAATCTCACATAGCTAAGTGAAGAGGTGTAACTTGTCCAGCACAGCATGTTTCAGAGAGGTTTCTGTTATGTGGGAAGGAACTCTTTCTCTAAGCTAATTGGAGAAAATCCTTCCAATTAAAGCCTTATTTTCACCATAGAAGCAGCACAAAAGTTACTAAGCTTACTCAATAAAGCATCCTTGAATAACACATCTTAATTCTATACACAGAATCTCTAATTAGTATATGCTGAAGATTTTCTATCCAAAGCAAGTGGTAAAGTTAGGGTAGCCATGGCTCTGGTGTACTTCATAGCTCTACTGTACATTTGCCCTCTGAAAAGCAGGAGTGGCATGGTTGGACAACAGGAATAAAGATAGCTGGGGTTTATTTTGAAACTTATAAAATAAAACTGGTCTTCCTCTTCATGTACTCTTGGTGCACTCACCTTATATACCAGAACACGCTTTTCGTCTTTTCAATTAATAAGCCACTTAATCAGCAAGTGTGCACTATGTCCCAACTACTTATGAGGCTCTGTGTTGAGCATACAAAGACAAACAAGATAGCCCACGCTTTTCACATGCCTACAATACAGCACAGAGGCAGAAATAGAAGCCAACAGCAATAAAACAAGGTTATAAATACTGTAGAAGAACCAGAAACTACAAGCCCAGAATCAGTCTAAAAGAATGAGCAATTCTTCACGTGATGGCATTGGGGACCAGAAAAGATTCATAAAAGGGGCCTCTATCCTGGAGGGACATATTGTGTAATAGTTTTCTCATTGCTGTAACATGATACTTACCAGGAGCAAAATATGGGAGGCCAGACTTACTTTGGCTCATGGTTTTAAGGGACGTCAGTACATCATGATGGAGAAAGGATGCATTCCAAGGCTATAAAAGAATGCTAGCAAAGCAGGAGCAACTGAGCAAGCCAGAGAGTGGGCCAACACCTAGCATTTCTCAATTGTTCTTGCCTTGAGTTCTTGTCACTAATTCTTTCAATGATGGACTGTGGACTGCAAGTGTAAGCTTAAGTCATCCCTTTCCTTTACTAAGCTGCTTCTGATCCCACTGTTAGAAAGGAAATAACACTAGTAAAGTAGCATCCTAAGGACTTCACTGTATGACATTGTCATCTACATCCCACAAGCACTGTGTGTCTCCTTTCCCTTTAGGTTGTCAAAGGCTTTTTCATCATGAGCCTTTTTGTTTTTTTTTAAGTTTAATTCTAGGGATCAAAATGAAAGCCAAGACAAAAGCTAGAAGTTGCTTTCATTGTATTCTTCTACAGAGTGTTCATGTACACAGTGCCTTACCTGCATGCCACACTTGGTTGGAGCTTAAGATTATGTAACATTCAGAACCTTAATTTTCTCAGTTAATAATGGGATTACTAATAGCAACCTCTAGAGTTGTATGTACTAGATGAGATCTTGTGAAGGACTTGCCCAGGCCTTGACACATGAGAGAAAATAATAAATCTACACTCCCCCCTCTCTTCTTCCTGACAAGAATATAGGCAAAACATGAGGAAAGTTGTCTTTCTTTCAGCATTCTCTTTGTGCTTAATCGACTGATCACTATAGAATTAAGAAACTTGTCCTGGGTAGAAGAGAATTCCATATTTCCAAAGTAGAACAAAAGACCTATATTAGTTACTTTTTTGTTTCTGTGATATAAAACGCTATCATCAAGCAATGTAAGGAAGATAAGCATTTATTTTTGGCTTATTGTTCTGGAACAAATAACATCATGGCCAAGGAGGCATGGCAACCGGTATGGGAAGCATGGAAGCAGGAGCAGGTAGCTGGCTGATAACATTTTCATTCATACACAAGACATACAGATAGATAGAGAACAGGTCAGAAGGTGAGGCCATAAAACTTCAAAACTCAGGTCTAGAGATGTACTTCTCCAGCAAGGCTCCACCTCATAAAAGTTCTGTAGCCACTCCAGCAAGGCTCCCACCTCCTAAAAGTTCTGTAGCCATTCCCAAGGGCACCACCAACTGGGTACTAGGGTGTTCAAATGCATGAGCCTGTGGAAAGTATTTCTCATCCAAATCATCACAACATCTGGAGCTCCAGACATGGTCACTATTAGTGTGTTCAAAATTGAGTGGGAGTAAGTGAGGCCATACTGAATTAGGGTACAGTTTTAATATATATATATATTGAATAAAGCCTTTAAAGAGACAGTAAAGGTGGTATAAAAAAAGAAGCCATGTAAAGATGGATATTACTCAGAAAATCTGGATTATGTTGTCTTTGAGATTTTTAACTTCAAAAACACATTTGATGGTACAATATGTTGAGTTAAACAAATATATAAATTTTAAAGATATCTTGACTTCAAAATTTGGATATAAGGATATGTTGCTTTGGAAAGGAGGCTCTGCTTTTGTTTCCACAGAAAGCCAGAGGCTATGGATTTGTTCCAGATTAAGATACATCATGTTTGATCATCTAAGACCACCTGAAAGGTCTCCCATGACACCAAGGCCCAGATGATCCAACATCCAAAACAGTTTCAAGGCAACGGGCTCAGATGATACACCCTCATGGACTACTCCATAATCCTAAAATTTTCTTTGTGTCCCCATAAGATACAGCGCCCCCCTACAGCAGGAAGTAGTAAGAGAAACTACACCCAAATTCCCAAATATACCAAGCTGGCTTTGGAGATAGAATTGGCTCACTCCTTCTCTAAACTCAAGCATATTGATAAAAGAAAATGTTGAGAGATTCTCCAGTCCCATATCAGAAGAGCTCTCTGGTGTGGGACAGAGAAAAAACAATATTTTTATTTAATACAGATTGATTATACATGCAATCTCTTTCTAAAGAAGAAAAGGGGATATGATATAGATATGATAACATGAAAGGGTAGATTAATTAACCTACTTTAAAGAGCAACAACTTGTTTGAAATGTTTTACATTGGTATAGATTTTAGTTTATTGATACAAGTTTAAACTTAATTTTGTTATACTGTATATATATATATATATTTCTATTCTCATTTGAGGTATTATGTTTATGTAACTCATTTAGATTGTAATGGTTAATTAAGAAATACAGATCAATTAGTCTTCTATGATAGTCAAACTTATAGTCATGTTAAGTTTTCTAGGTATACATAGATATATTTCAGATAGACAGGTAATCTTCAAACACTTCAAAGACCTACAGAATATGGCATTTAAAATATTTTTTAAAATTTAGACATGTCTGCTCCTGGCAGCACCAATTTACTTCAGAGAGGAGGATGGGCATTGGAGACACTTTATATGGAGTTTATCTTCACCTTGACAAAAATAGCCATTTGAGCAAGAAACTGTTCTTGCCTGGACTGCTTGATCGACTGGACATGCAGGATCCATAGGAAGGTGACCACTGAACTTTGCTTGGCAAAATGGTCCTTCAGGTTCTTGCTTCACAGACAAAACTGCCAGACATTCTACAGGACACTGAGAAAAGTGACTGAGAGATTCTAGACCTGTGGGCTGAAGACAAATGCCCCAACTTTACAAAGGAACATTAGGTGACTATCCAGGCTGCAAGCTGTTTCTGTCTACCCTGCAAGACTCCTGAAAGTTGCTTGCGTCCTTCTCCCATTTTGCAGGTAATATTATATCCTTCTGAGGACTTTGATGTAGTTGAAGACTAGAATTATAATTTCCTCAGTTATGATAAAAGATAAGTTAGATATAAAACCTTAGACTCACAAATATAAGACAGATAGGATAGATATCCTCCTTAATATTGTAACTGTAATTCTTGCTTAATAATTGTTTTGTTATATGTAGTTTTACTATGTTAAAGTTAAAACCTCCCTTTTCAAAAAAAAAAAAGAAAAAGGGGAAGTGCTATGGATGATTGATTGGTAAATAAAACACAGATTGGCCAGTAGCCAGGCAGGAAGTATAGGCGGGACTAACAGAGAGGAGAATTGAGAGACAAGAAGGCAGAAAGGGACATGGCCAGCAGCGGCCACCAGGACAAGGAAGATATAAGGTGCCAATAAGCCATGAGCCATGTGGCAAAGTATAGATTAATAGAAATGGGCTGAATATAAGAGTAAGAGCTAGACAATGGTAGGCCTGAGCTAATGGCTAAGCAGTTTAAATAATATAAGCATCTGTGTGTACATTTTATAAGTGCATTGTCCAACTAACAGGGCTTGGTGGGGGCTACACCCCAGCATCTGGGAGGTAGAGGCAGGCAAATCAGGTGTTCAAGGGAAGCCTGTGGCTACAAAGAGAATTCAAAGCCAGCCTCTGGTTACAAAGAGAGTATTAGTCAGAATCTGTTCCAAAAGCAGGAGATGAACGCCTTCTGCTGATGTTAGGTAATAGGTGTTAGAGATGTATTTTAAGCAATGCCTTTTAATTTAAAACCTGTAATTCTCCACAAAGTTTGCTTCAGTCTACCCCAATTGTGTCACTCTCCCTTCTACAGGACTAAGACCTTCATCTGTGGACACAACTAACTCCTTTGCACATGGAGAGGAAACTGCTTCTGTCATGAAAACAAAACCTAAATGCTCCAAGTTAAAAAAAAAAAAAAGTATTGTCTATGTATCTTTACACTGGAGTTCTTCTCTGTGAACCACTACAGCCACCACTATGCCACCCTGGCAAGACAAGCTCCTTTGAGTTTGACCCAGGGCCTACATTGTAGAAGGCAAAAACCAACTCCCTCAAACTGTCTTCTCCCTTTCTCACACACAGTGACATAATATGCCCACAACACCCCCCCACACACACACACAATTTAAAAAAATAGAATAAAGTGTAGATCTATGCTACAAAATTGCTGTTTAAAAAAAATTGATTAATCATTTTGAAAATTTCATGCAATGTATTTGATCATATTCATTCCTCATCCCCCAGTGAGGACACATCATGTGAGTAGGAAAGAGGAAGTGGGTCTTGGTGGAATTAGGGAAGCAGGGTAAATACAAATCAAAATTCATTGTATAAAATCCTCATAATAATTCTTTCTTGGTGCTATAGTTTGGGTATGTACTGTTCCCTAACATCTCATGAATAATGCTGAGGACCAGTCCATTGTGCTGGTAAAAGTGATGGGGCTATTTGGAGGTATTTAGGTCACTACTAGAATCATGCTTTTGAAAGGTGAAATGGGCTCCTTGATTCTACATCTTCTCCCATTTTGCTCCTTGGTTCAATACAAGATCAACACTTTGGCTTGGCTGTGGATTTCTACTGTAATATGCTGGTTTGTCACAGGGCCCAAACAGTGGGGCCATTTGATTATGAATTCAAACATTAAAAATTGTGAGGCAAATTAACCATTTTACTTTCTTAGGGCTTTTTCACATGAGCAAGTATGCATGTGTATGTGTGTGCATGCTGGTGTGTGTGCGTGTGTGTGTGTGTGTGTGTGTGTGTGTGTGTGTACCAAAGGACATCTTTGAATATTGTTCTTCATCTGCTACCCCTCTTTTAAATCAATCAATCAATCAATCAATCAGTTGAGGCAGTATTTCTCACTGATCTTGAACTCACCAAGCAAGCATGCTGGCCAGGAAGTCACAGGGATCCTTCTGTTTTCTCCTCCATAACACTCACATTCCAAATATTCAGCAACATACTTGTGTAGCTGGAGAGCTTCTCTCCAGGTGCCACCAAGCCCCCACAGTTCCACAACCCACATATAAAATAAACATTTAGACACTTACATTACTTATAAACTGTATGGCCATGGCAAGCCTCTTGTTATCTACTTCTTCTATCTTAAATTAACCCATTTCTATTAATCTATACTTTGCCATGTGGCTCATGGCTTACTGGTACCTTACATCTCCCTTGTCATGGCGATGGCTGGCAGTGTCTCTCTGCCTCTGCCTTCCACTTCCCAGAATTCTCTTCTATGCTTGTCCTGCCTATACTTCCTGCTTGGCTACTGGCCAATCAGTGTTTTATTTATTAACCAATCAGAGCAACACATTTGACATACAGAACATCTCACAGCACTTCTCCTTTTCTTTTTTTCAAAAAGGAAGGTTTTAACTTTCATATAGTTTTCATATAGTAAAATTACAGATAACAAAACAATTATCAAGCAAGAATTACAGTTATAATATCTAGTCTATTTACAATAACTAGTCTATTTGGCAAAATTAAAGAAGATATCCTATCTATCTTATATTTGTGAGTCTAAGGTTTCATATCTAACTTACCTTTTATCATAACTAAGGAAAATTATAACTATCTCTACATCAAATTATAACTATCACTACATCAAAGACCTCAGAAGGATATAATATTACCTGCAAAATGGGACAAGGATGCAAGCAACTTTCAGGAGTCTTGCAGGGTAGACAGAAGCATCTGGCAGCCTGGAGAGTCATCCAAAGTTTCTCTGTAAAGTTAGGGCATCTGTCTTCAACCCACAGGTCTAGAGTCTCTCAGTCACTTCTCTCTGTGTCCTGTAGAATGTCTGGCAGTTTCCTCTGTGAAGCAGGAACCTGAAGGACCATTTTGCCAAGCAAAGTTCAGTGGTCACCTTCCCATGGGTCCTGCATGTCCAGTCGGTCAAGCAGTCCAGGCAAGAACAATTTCTTGCTCAAATGGCTATTTTTGCCAAGGTGAAGATAAACTCCTTATAGAGTGTCTTTGATGCCCATCCTCCTTTCTGAAGTAAATCCATGCTGCCAGGAGCAGACATGTCTCACTGTCCAGAAAGCCTAAATTTTCAAAAATATTTTAAATGCCATATTCTGTAGGTCTTTGAAATATTTGAAGATTACCTGTCTAACTGAAATATATCTATGTATACCTAGAAAACTTAACTAACATGGCTACAAATATGATTATCATAGATGACTAATTATTAATCTATTTTTAATTATCCATTACAATTTTAAAATAGCTGTACAAACATAATACCTTAAACAAGAGTAGAAATATACGCACAGTATAAAAATTAACTTTAAGTTTATATCAATAGACTAAAATCTGTACCAATGTAAAACATTTTGTACAAGTTGTTGCTCTTTAAAGTAGGTTAATTAATCTACCCTTTCATGCTATCATATCTATATCATATCCCCTGTTCTTCTTTAGAAAGAGATTGCATTTATAATCAACCAGTTTTCAATAAAAATTGTTTTTGGTCTGTCCCACACCAGAGGGCTCTTCTGATATGGTACACAAGAATCTCTCAACCTTTTCTTTTATCAGTATGCTTGAGTTTAGAGAAGGAATGAGGCAGTTCCATCTCCAAAGCCAGCTTGGTATATTTGGAAATTTGGGTGTAGCTTCTCTTACTACTTCCTGCTGGAGTGGGACACTGTATCTTATGGGGATACAAAAAAAAAATTAAGACTATGGAGTAGTTCATGAGGGTGTATCATCTGAGCCAGTTGCCTTGAAACTGTTTTGGATGTTGGATCATCTGGGCCTTGGTGTCATAGGAGACCTTTCAGGTGGTCTTGGATGATCAAACATGATGTATCTTAATCTGGAACAAATCCATAGCCTCTGGCTTTCTGTGGAAACAAAAGCAGAGCCTCCTTTCCAAAGCAACATATCCTTACATCCAAATTTTGAAGTCAAGGCAAATATGTATTGGCTTAACTCAACAGCTTTTATCATCAAATGTTTTTCTGCAGTTAAAAATCCAAAGACAACACAATCCAGATTCTCTGTGTAATATCCATCTTAAGTGGCTTATTTTTATACTACCTTTACTGACTCTTTAAAGACTTTCTTTTTAAAAACTATTTCTTTATATAACTATATGTATATTCCTTTTTCTCTCTCTTCCAAGCCTACATAATTTTTATGCACATTGTAAAGCATTTAAAGTCTTGTTTCATCTTAATCTGCCTTATTGTATAACTATTGCTTTAAACTGCAGCATTTGTAATACCAAAATGGCCACTGTGGCTAGTGGCTCTACCACCTCAGGTTCCCAACATGGTACGTTTATCACTAGTTTTAGGAGACATCAACTCTTAGAAACAGTGGGTCTATGCTTTTATCAAAGCAGTGTGTAGCCCAGAAACCTCTTTTGGTGTTGTTGTTCTAGCAAAGGCTAAATCTACCATGCAGTATAATGTGCTGCTTGCAGACGCCTCATTCCCGTCATACTGCTAGTCAAATGCGTACACCAGGAACCCACCAATTTGAGAGAGACAGCTAGGAAGCTGTTATTAGCTCTGTTTTGAATTTCTTATTAAATATCCTCAGGTTCAAGGTGGAAACTCGAGTTGTTGGGCGCCATTTGTAGCAAGAGATTTTCCAGTCCTGCCTGGCCTACAGTCAGGACAAATCTCTCTCACCCACCAGTCCTGCAGCTGCTCAGACCCAACCAAGTAAACACACAGAGACATTGCTTACAAACAGTATGACCATGGCAGGCTTCTTGTTATCTACTTCTTCTATCTTAAATTAACCCATTTCTATTAATCTATACTTTGCCATATGGCTTACTGGTACCTTACATCTCCCTTGTCATGGCAATGGCTGGCAGTGTCTCTCTGCCTCTGCCTTCCACTTCTCAGAATTCTCTTCTCTGCTTGTCCCGCCTATACTTCCTGCCTGGCTACTGGCCAATCAGTGTTTTATTTATTAACCAATAAGAGCAACACAGAACATACAGAACATCCCACAGCATACTTGGCTTTTGTTGTTGTTGCTGTTATGTATGTATGGGTTTCTAACTCAGGCCCCCATGTTCGTAATGCAAATATTTCGTCAGCTGATCAATTTCTCAGCCTCCCTCCTTTTTTATAACTGACACTCTTGGGTATTTGTTATTCTTATATTAGGATTGATCAAGGTTACTTGAAAATAAAAGAAACAGACATGTTCAGAAGCAGAATTGTCCTTCAATAAGAAGAACTGAGGGTCTCAGATCCCTCTGCTGGAGTGCAGACTGCACACAAGGCATAGGGAGCGTGAGAGGTAGTTAGAGGGCAGAAAAAGGAACTTTGGGGATGGAAGATTCCATTTGCAGGTCCATTTCCCTGTGGTCTCAAGGTTGTAAATACCAGTGGAGGTTGGCGTATTAATCACCTCATCAGAAGTTTCCACAGGTGTTATCACTCAGGTCAACTTTACTGTTCTGAGTATCTTAGCCACCTGAGGATTGTAGGTCATTAAACCTTCAGTTATAGTGAAAGAAAACTGACAAGCATACTTGAGAGTTGAGATATAGGAATATATCTTATGTCTGAGCTTTCCAAGAGATCTAACAAATCAAAAGTCCTGATATGAGAGTCAGGAATTATGTAATGGCCCTCTACTTTGAGAACTATTGTTCTGGAAAAAATACAAATGGCTCTAAGCTAGTCTTGAATATCCACTGCAGCTCACTGTTTTCTCAACTGTGGCCTAGCCAGTCCCACATTCTCATTGAGAGCCTTGCTTAATGCATCTCAGGCACAGAGCCAAAGCTCCTCTCTGCTTTCAGCTTCTCCTCTCAGACAAGAGGGTGGTTGGCATTACTTAATCCCATGCTCCTTCCAGGGAATAAGACTAGTTCATCTGTTCATCAGAAGAGAGTACATTTCCAGTCATTGGACAACTTTCTGTTTCCAACTCTCCAGTGGCTACAGGCTCTGCTCTTCACTTAAGCCTCATATGACCCAGCTGTGTGTATTGGTTCATGTGGCCTCTCCATATTTGCCTCTCCAGTTATTTAAGGACTAACTCAGAACAAGTATCCTCTCTTTCTTCTTATATCACTTCATATTTGGTATGGATCTCATCCATTTAGTGACAGTTCTCAGTAACTAGTCAATAATATAGTCTTATGTACACAAACTCCCCCACTTTCAGTTGAAAGGCGCATTCTTTGTGAGCAGTGTAAAGCATAGCTTATAACTGTTTGTAGTCTTAAACAATTCTATCAGTGTTTCTGAGCTCTGAATGCAAATAGTTTGCACCAAGTGGTGCTTTTTGCATTTATCCTTTATTAATATTAATTTTGTTGACTGAGAATTTCATAATGCATAGAATGTAATTTGATTCAATCCAAAACTCATTTTCTCCACTCTAACTCTGCTTCAGTGTTCCCTTCTAATTTCATGTGTTCTTACTTTCCCCTCAAAGCACTGCCAGTATGTGTATGGGTACAAAATCACCTACTGGAGCATGGGTAATCTCTTAGGGGTTACATCCTTGAAGAAAACTTCCCTTACCCAATATCCATCAGTTACCAATAGCTCCTAAGATATGAATGGGGTGTCCTGACCACCTTTCCCCTCCATGCTGAATTTTGTCTGGCTTGATTTTGCATAGGTTTTATTCACGCTGTTGTGACTGTTGTGGGTTCAACAAGTAACTACCCCAGTGTGCTCAGAGAACATTGTTTTCTTGTTGTCATCTAATGTCTCTGGTTCTTACAATATTTCTACCCTTCTGTGATAATCCTTGAGCCTTGAGGAGTTATAATATGGATGTCCCATTTAGGGCTGAGCACTTTGCAGTTTCTTATTCTCTGCATATTGACCAATTGTGAATCTCTATGCTAAAAATCTACTGCAAAAGGAAGCTTCTCTGATGAGGATTGAGAGATGCACTAATCAATGGGTATAGTGATGAGTCATTGAAAGTCGGCCTAATTTCTGTCCATTTAACAGAACAATAGCAGAAAATTCTCCCTTAGTGCCTATAATGTGTCTGACCACAGGTTCTTGCATTATATAATGGTGCCAGATGTAATCGTCATCCCATGGAGCACTACATCAAATAAAACAACTGATTGTTTAGCCCCATAAAATTCATCCCATCATCACACCAGTAGGCATATCCTGTCAGGTTTCAAAGCTGAGTTAGACTGGTGATTACTTCTTTCCTCTGGTAGCATGAATAGCAGGTTCTAGCAATGTGAAACTTAGCCAGTATGGATAAGATTTTTGACTCAGTACCAGCTTGATTTCTCTATGTTCTCTGACTCAAGTATGTGGTGTTTGCAGCAATGAGGTCTTATGATCAGGTTTGGGAGGGTAACCGAGAGCAGTGGTAATAAGCTATAATGTTTGGGAGATCTGTGGGATCTTGATGACCAACAACCCCAATAAAAGTAACTGTTTCCTGGAACATTTGATGGCTTGTGATATCTAGGAGTGGTATTGCCCATCCCCATTATAGGGTAATCAGATTTAAGCACTTTATATGTATACATTTTAAGAAGCTTCTACAGTAGTATGTTTTCACATGACTCTCTCTAAAGCCTTTAGTGTTAGCTATCTTCTCTATCCTGCCCTCTCATCCGCAACCCCAACCAACCCTTCCTACTTCCTACTTCCCTATTCCCTTTTCATAACACATGTACTCCAAGTCTCTCCTCCCTTGAAAGCTCCATGCTGCCATCTACTGTTTTCCTAATCTGTATGGGTATGCCAATTTAAACTCACCCATCCCAAGATACCAAGCTAATACCCACATCTGAAATAAGACATGTTACTTTTGTCTTTCGGTGTCTGAATTACCTCACTCAAAATGATTGTTTGGCTTCTTCCACTTATCCATAATTCATTTTTTTAACAGCTGAATGATATTCCACTGTGTAAATGTACCACATTTTCTTCATCCATTCATCAGTGGATGACATCTAGGCTGGTTTCTTGTCCTGACTTTTGTGAATAGAACTGCAATGAACATGGATGAGCAAGTATCTTTGTAGTAAGATAATGCATGCCTTGGGCATATGTCCAAGTTTGCTAAATCTGGGTCATATGGTAGATCCACTATTAGCTTTTTGAGGAGACAGCACACTTATTTCTGGTGGAAATGCACATGTATTTTTTATTCTGTTCTCTTTGTCATTCTGATTGGGGTAGATAATCCCAAAGTAGTTTTAACTTGCATTTTCCTGGTGAGTAAGAATGTTGAACATTATTTAAAACATTCCTCCCGTATTTTTCTTTTTCAACTTTGTTTCTTTTCATTTTAAATCTTTTTTCATACAATATATTTGTTATATTCCTTCTCCTCCTCCTCCAACTACTGCCAGATCCTCCTCAACTCCCTATCCATCCAACTTGGTGCTTTTCTCTCACTCTGCCATAAAATGAAAATCAAAGCAAATGAGCTAAAGAAAGAGAAAACATGTTTAATTCCATCACCCAATTTTTAACTGAGTTGTTCATTTTCTTTATTTTTAGTTGTTTGAGTTCTTTTGTTCAAGATATTAACTGTCCTTGTTGGCTATTGGTGTTTGTGAAAAAACACCATGACCAAAAGCAACTTGGGGAGGAAAGGGTTTCTCTGGCTCCATCATGAAGGAAACCAGGACATAAATTCACAGCAGGAACCTGAAAGCAGGTACTGAAACAAAGACCACGGCAGAATGGTTCTTACTGGCTTGTTCACCATTGCTTGCTCATCTTATATTCTTAAACAACTCAGATCCACCTCCCCAAAGGTGACACCTTTCATAGTGTGCTACACTAGCACACACCCATCATTAATCAAGAAAATGCCACACAGACATACCCACAAGCCAGTTTTATGGAGGCAATTCCTCAGTGAAAATTCCTCATCACAGATAACTCTAGTTTATGTCAATTTGACAAAGGTTATCACACTCACCCTATGTCAGATGTAAAGCTGGTAAAGATTTTCCCATTCTGTAGGCTCTCTCTTCTCTCAGATGATGGTATTCTTTGCTGTAAAGAAGCATTTTAATTTTGTGTGGCTTAATTTATCAATTATTGGCCTTACTTCATGTATTTTGATGTAGGATCATGTTCAGAAAATAATTTGTTGTGTCTATAAATTCAAGAATATTCTCTATTTCTCTTCTATCAGACTTGGAATATGATGTCTTATGTGAAAAGGCCCTGGATCCATTTGGAATTGAGTTTTGTGCAATGTGAGGAAACATGTTCTAATTTCACTTTTCCACTCTTCATTACCCAGTTTGACCTGCAGTTCACTGAAGAAGTTGTCATCTCTTCCGTGTGACTATTGAAGAGTGAGTTTATGTGTGGGCACTCTGTTCTGTCCCGTTGATCATTGTATCTGTTTTTATGCCAGTACCATGTTGTTTTTATTATTATAATTCTGTAGTATCACTTGAAATAAAGAATCTTAATACTGGACACCCCCCCCCATCTAAACTTTTTACAAAGTCTCACCTGAAATTTGAGAGTACATGTAAGGAAAAGAATTGCAGACTGGATCCTTAAGCACAGAGCAAAACATTAACACACATTTTCACCAGCTACTTTCAAATATGAAATCTAAATGACCTAAACTCAAATTTCAATCATTTTCCCAACAGATTTCTCTTGATGATGGTGTCTATAGTGATTGGTATCCATGATAAGAAGTACTTGATGGGCCTAAGAGACATAGAGACACAGGCTGGAGGAGAGAGATAAGTGCTCTGAGATGGTCTAGGTTCTGGAAGATAGAAATGAAGAAGAGATTTCTTGATAATTATTCTTGTTCAAAGGTCAAATCAGGCTGATCTTAGCCTTATTTGGAGGGGTCCTCAGCACAGATGGAAGGCTTGATCCAGTAAATCATTGGAAAGTGCCCTAATACCTTTACACACTGATATGCTGTGTTGCAAAACCATGATCAGTTTTATGGGGCTCCTTACCCCTATTATTTAATTTCTTACAGTTACGTTCATAAAGCTAATAAAACTGTATTTACACCCTGAAGAAGACATTATCGATAAATCCCCTGCCTGAGACTTCTTTCTCTCACCTTGCTGTTTTTAACATAGCATTACTCAATTTAGAGACCATGAATGCAACCAACTCAGCCACCCACACTGAGCTTTTATAGCTACATAAATTGATTCTCCCATACTTAACTCTAAACGTCTCCTGACAATTTTCTACAATGACTCCAAGCTCAGCAGTTCAGCACCTTTTCCAGCTCAAAAATCCTTCCCTCCTCCCACACTCTCCTGCTTGCCTGCTTATCTCTTTCCACCTCCAAACTAGTCTATCCACTCAAGGATGCCAGGTCAGTTGTCCAGGAGCATAGCTAAGTTGTAATTATATCCCACTCAAATTCCTTTGCAGTCAATCATTACTCTTAGGAAAAATCTTGTCATACAATGACCTAGGTCATGTGTTCTTAGTGTATCGAGGAAATGGTGCTCAAGAATGCTACTCAGAATGAGTTCTAGGCCTGCACCATCTACTTGCAAAGCACATTACCTTCTGCATGGCACACTGTGGCTGCTCATTTAACCACCATCTGTATCACAATAAAATTACAGCAACTAGCTCATTGCACTCTAAGAATAGTGACAAGGCTGGGTGGTAGTGGTGCATGCCTTTAATCCTAGCATTTGGGAGGGAGAAGCAGGTGGATCTCTGTGAGTTCAAGGCTAGCCTAGTCTACAGAATGAGTTCCAGGACAGCCAGGGCTGTTATACAGAGAAACCCTGTCTTTAAAAACCAAAAAACCAAAGTGGGGAAAAAGGAAGAAAGAAAAAGAAGAAGAACAGTGACATGACCAGTGCCTGGAAGACATCAAATACAAAAATAAATACTATTATCATTAACATCATCATGTCACCACTTCCCCAGCATGGCTTCCAGGAAAGCCTTTGCCCACCTCTAATCCAGTGTGCTTCCCACACAGGCTGTCCAACTCCAGCTTGCCACTGTTTTACACCTGATATTTCCATACCACACTCAGAGAAGAAAATTTAGTTCAGTAAATGTAGTCCCAGTATCAAGTGGGTTGATGATGGGTGCCAAGAGAGTTTAGGAGAAGAGAAATGGTGTCCGTGTTGGATGTAGATGGGGGTGGCTAGAATGAGCTCTAATAATAAATTGTTGGTGGGGTACAGATCTGTGCAATGTCCACCCTTCTGGGGCTACTTCACATGAAATATATTATTCCAAATACAGCTACAATATCCTATGGTCATAAAGTAACATTTCCCTGGATTTGGGGGATTAAGAGAAGGAATTCCCTTTGGGGGAACATTTTTTTATCCTTACCATATCCAACAGAAAAGTGAAGGCAATGTTAATTTTTTTAAATATATTTATTTATTAAAATTTTTTTCATTTTACATACCAACCCCAGTTCTCCCTCCCTTCCCTTCTCCCGCCTCCTCATCTCCCTCCCACTCTACCCCAACCACTCCTCAGAGTGGGTAAGGCCTCCCATGGTAGTCAGCAAAGTCTGGCATACCAAATTGAAGGCAATGTTAATTTTTACTATAGTGCTTATTTTGTTTAAATGTCTTTTGTATGTAATGTTCCTAAATTGCTGCAGATTGAACTCAGAGCTTCACATGTGCTACACAGTACTTTTCCCCACAGCTACAACCCCAGCCCTTGTACAGAGGTGTATATAATTTTCATAGAATTAGTGGTTTATTCAGAGTCTTGGCTGAGTCCCTGGGCACAGAGTCATGTTTCTAACTACTATGCTGAGTGGTGCCCTAAGTTATTGAAATCTATTGAGGTGAGATGAAGCAAAATCATTTTTATGGCACTGAAAATTCACATGAACTTACAAGCACCTTTGGGGAAAGCCCTAAATGTCCACACATGTACACATAAACAAACAAACAAGAACAAAAATCCAAAATAAAAAAAAAATAACCAGTCATGGCTCGACTTAATTTAGGTCCCCTAACTGTTCCCTTTTTTCCTCAGTGGTTTTACTACTTCTTATAATTGAAGCTTTTCATTTTTGTCAGTCTTTAAAGATTTATTGTCCTTGCTTCCAACTAGGAATTGTGCTTTACATATTTTGTATACTATTCTTTAGAGATCCAGACACTACTGGTGTTGTAATTCTCTGGGTTTTATTTAAGAAGCCGTATAAACTTCTCTTTGCAATAGACAGAGGCCAATACAAAAACCTTGCTATTGATCAAAATGTAGAGAGCAAGTAACTGTGGGGTGCTCAACCCCAATCAATGTGTCTACAACGTGACTCTTGAATATAAGGCTCAGAGAACATTTCCAAAGATGGGGGTGGAAAGATTTTAAGAGCCAGAGGACCAGGATATCTGCAGTGTGAGAATATGTCTTCTAGAAATGATAGGGAACCACTGCCCATGATAACTCAACAACATGAGTGTCTGTTCTTAACAGTGTGGCAGCATCTTCAAGTTAAGGTTTAATCAGATCACATTTAGTTGGAGTGAGAAGTTGGGCATCAAATTAAATGATAATCGAATGATGATAGGGTCAGTACTTTGGATAAAGGGAGTTACTATTTGGACTAAAATTAAGGTTCCTACATAGACAAAGATATTTTATTTTTACATTTTATTCATTTAAATATTTATGTATTGTGTATGGAAGTAATTGTGATACAGTGCACAACTTGTGGGAGTCAGTTCTTTCCTCTTACCATGTGGGTTCCAGGATTGAACTCAGATGAGCCATCTCACTAGCCCAAAAAAATGGTTATTTTAAAATAGTTATTGAGTAGTAAAGGACTTGTTAATGAAATTGATATGGAGACTAAAGCAGGGGGAACCAGAGGTAACTCCGACTCTTTAGGTACTCATCACTGGGTGAAACAAAAACCATAGACATTGTAAGAGATGTTCTGGTTGAGAGACTGGCTGCTAACGACTCACTAATAAGATTTCGACGTGGTGAGTCTGATGTGCTTTTGAAATATCCAAGGAGAGAAATTAGGTTGATACTTGAATCTGTAACTTTACAGTTCAGAAAACAAGTGTATGCTGAAGATGTGTATATGTCTAACATCCACTTTCATTTATAACGTGTCTAACGACTTTAATTATCCCAACAAAGAGGTTTCAGAGACTGAAAGAGAAGAACACCTAGAGTATGACCTGGGAAAGCCTCAATTGTCCTTGTTTAAGAGAGGGAATTATTTGTGGAGCCAGGGTGGGTATGTGTTTAGCTGCTTGGTAAAGGTCCTTGTTATTATAACAACCAGCATCAACAACCAGGGATTGAGTCTTCACAGTTGCAGTGTTGAAATGGAGAGGATAGAGAGCATGGGAATCCCAGAGATGTGGCCTCATCAGACTTGTTTCCCCAAACCCTGTCATATCACAGTTGACAATGTTTACTCTGCTATACAGGGAAACACACATGTTCACTTCTCCTGTCTTACTGGAAGACTTGGGTGACTCCCTTTGGTTGTTTTGTTGTTTTTTATTTAATTGAGATATAGAGAGGTGTGAAGAGATGGCTTAGTAAAGAGCACTTATTGCTCTTGCAGAAGACCTGGATTTTGTTCCCAAGACCCACATGGTAGCTTACAACTGCCCATAACTCCAGTTTCAAGGGATCTGATGTCCCCTTATGACTTCACCTGGCACTAGGTACACACATGGTACACATAGATAAAACATTCACAAACATAAAAATTAAATAAATAAATCTAAATAATTGAGACATAAAAAAGTAAGCTCCAGTCCCTTCCTAGCAATGAAATTGCATCATATATCATGTTTGAAGTGTTATGTCCAAGGTCTATACAGAATTGAGCTTTGAGGGGGGACAGAAGCCTCTCCACAGAAACCAAGAGTGAAAGATGAAGATTGTCTAAATGACTGGGCATTCCCTGAATAAAGACATTCAGGAGACAAAGCCCCACCCCAGCACTTACCATACTTTACTTCTTAAGACAATAAACAGCTTTTCCTAAAGACACTATCTCATTTTGGGTTCAGGCATCTGACCTATAGTTAATAACTAAGTCTTTCTGTTCTGTTGATGAGAGATCAGCTATGCCTGCCAGTGACTGGGATAGTTCACCACTGGCTGGGCTGAGAAAATCTTTGCAATAAGGCTGGTAGCAGGGAATCTGCTCAGGGAGTGGTGTCATGTGGGGTTTCCTCATGAACGATGTGTTATAGTGTGGTAATTGCCCTCTGGGATCCGGAGGTGCCATTATCTCTTACAAGGTAATGAAGCTGTGGGATGACACCAATTTTCTTAATCTGCAGAGTTCTGCCAATTCAATTTCAGTCATTTCAGTGGAGGGAGAGTGGAAGAATGAGCCCCTGTGCCATGGCAGGAGGAGCAGTCTTGACTCTATCACAGTGCTTCCCAATGCCCTACCTATTGCATGTTGGAATGCAGACCACAAGCAGATGTTGACCAGGGTGGGGTGCATGTGAATTCTTCAGTTGACAGTTCAGTGAAAGAACTGTTTCCTCTTTATTATGTATGTTAATTAAAATATGGTGTATATGAATGATTGTCATGTCATCAGGTTCTTTATAGAGATAGGTGCAGGAACTTCAAGTTTCTTCACAAGTTCTGAACCAGGGGGTCTTCTGACATTGTCCCTACGTTGCTCTTATCATCCATGCTGAGCTCACAGCATGTAAGTGGTAAGTACTACATTTTGTGTAAAAGTGACTCCAATAGACTTGAGAATAATAAAATCCACCCCACTGGTAAAAGACAGAGCTTGGACTCAAACATGGATTTTCTCACTCTAAGGAGAGAGAAAGAGAGAGAGAGAGAGAGAGAGAGAGAGAGAGAGAGAGAGAGAGAGAGAGAGAGCTGACTTGGAATTCTTCTTTCCTCCAGGTCTTTTGCTCTGTAATTGGGTTATGAGTTTTCTGGGATGTGATGACCTAGCAGGTCTGTAATAGAATATTCCAAGTTGGTGTCTTCTCCAGTAGCACCAGACTCATCAGTCATCTTTCCAAGTTCTGTCTTCCTGCTATTCTCAGCTGCGGTGGGGTGCAGTTGGAACACTAGAGCAGATCCGAGGGCCTGTGGAGTCATCCCCTTCTGAGCAGCCTGAAGATCACCTAACACAGAGGGGCTGATCCCTGTCCCCTTGGAGTCTCACTGCTCTCTTCCTGAGAAAATGCCTTCTCCTGACCTTCCTCTCTGTGGCTGACAGTCAGATGATGTGCCTTCACTCTTCAGGAGTCTGGTATCTACCCAGACATGGCACTTCATGCTGGGTCAGTGTGATACACAAGTATTCAGAGCACACCACATACCTGGATCCACCAGATCATTTTCCTAGAGTTATCATTCTCAGAACAGCATAGTAAGACCTCCTAACTGGAGAACTCTTCACACTGTGTGGAAGAGTAGAAGAGAAAACCAAAGCAAGACTGCACGGAAAACAGCTTGACTACAGCATCAAGTATTGGAATTCCTGGCCACTCACCCAACTAAGTGATCACACATGCGCTGTTCAGTAGCCAAGTAAGGGGCCTTATGCCCTATGTAATTCAAGCAGAGTGTGATCATGCATGTGCTGGGGAATCCTTAAGAAGCCAGTGGAGATTCCTTCTTCTCTATCTTCTTTCTCCTTCTCCTCCTCCTCCTCCTCCTCCTCCTCCTCCTCCTCCTCCTCCTCTTCTTCTTCTTCTTCTTCTTCTTCTTCTTCTTCTTCTTCTTCTTCTTCTTCTTGTAAGAATTCTGTCCTTAATTACATCATCAGCCTGGGACAGCAGCCCAGCCTAAAAAGCAGACGGGCCCTTTGTGTGTCTCCCTTTTCTCTTTCTGCTCTCTTCCCTCCACCTGCTCTCTCTGTTTCTCTGTCTCTCTGTCTCTGTCTCTCTGTCTCTCTCTCTGTCTCTCTCTGTCTCTCTCTGTGTCTCTGTCTCTCTCTCCTTTTCTCCCCCTCTCTCCCAATAAAGCTCTAAAAGGTAACTATGGCTTATGACTTTCCTCCAGCATGCTCCTCCGTCGGCATGGCCACCACAGGCAGCAGCCAGCAATGAGCACCAATTTAACCAACATTGGGTGCCATTCAGACTCAGATAGCCCACAGAGGACCTGCTGACTGCTGCCACTTGCCAATTCCTCCTCCATCCAGTGAGACCTTGAGACCTTGAGCACACATGTGTCCCTCACCTCCACTGGACCCCTATACAGCTACCCTGCTACCACCATGATTCTTCATAGTGAGTCTGCCATTCTTGTGGCTGTAGTCTGAGCTATATTCTTTGTGACAGACACCCCGGGGGTCCTCTGGCTGTGCTGTCAACAGCAGGCACATTTTCACTCCCGATGAGGAGATAAATGTTATCTCAGGTCTACCAGGTACACCAACTGTAAGGCAGCCACAGCCCTCACATTCCCTTGACAAAGAGGAATGGTGACTTGAGCTGATTCTTAGATCTCTCTCCACTCTTGGGGACTCCCAAGATTGGGGTCTGATCCCAGTTTGTTATTTTAATTTTTCATTTTTCTCTTGGCTACAGCAATGGAACAAAGGGGCAGATACATTTACCACCTATATTGGAGGATAGGGGCAGGTACCAGTAAACCTGGCCACATAACAGTGTAAACCTGGTGGCATAACAGCATTGCGGGGACTTCTACCAGCAAACAGGCAAATAAGAGTTATTGTAGTTAGAGTTTTCCTGCCTGGCCCAGTCAGGACAAATCTCTCTTACCTGCCAGTCCCACAGTCGCTCAGACCCAACCAAGAAAGCACACAGAAACTTACATTGCTTATAAACTGTATGGCCGTGGCAGGCTGCTTGTTATCTACTTCTTCTATCTTAAACTAACCCATTTCTGTTAGTCTATACTTTGCCACATGGCTTGTGGCTTACCAGTGTCTTTACATGTTGCTTCTCATGGCGGCGGCTGGCGGTATCTCCCCAGCCTTCTACTTCCCTGAATTCTCCTCTCTCTTGTCCCGCCTATACTTCCTGCCTGGCCACTGGCCAATCAGAACTTTATTTACACAGAGCAATATCCACAGCAAGTTATCCCCAAGCTAAAGCTGCTAAAGCTCTAAACTCTTCTCCTTCCCCACTTGTGCATCTGCCACATGCAACCTTCTCTGTTTGACTTCTGCCAGCAGTTGGCAGGCTCAAATGGGCGGGCTTGGGCAGCTTCTAAGACTTTTGCCCTAACTCACCTTAACTCCACCCACTCTTTTTCAACTGCCTTAAGAAACACAGACAGGTCTAAAAGTAGCTAAGATCCATAAATTAAGTTTACAGTAGCCAGGATGGCTCCTAAGCCAAAAAATCAGCTTATAGCCTCAGACAAGTCTTCCAAAAGGATCCTATTGGCAGATCTTCCAAGAGCTGTCCTTAAGCCACCAATCATCAGGGAAAGAAAATCCAGGACACAGAGTAAAATCCATCTCTTGTTCCCCAGATCTCCCTGACTAAAACTTAAGCATCTGGAGAGCAAGGCTCCTGACCCCACAGGCAAAAGAGTCATCTGTGGTATTTAAGGTGTGCCAGGGAAGAGATAAAAGCCCAAAAACAAGATTGCCAAGTGCTGGCATTCACTGACTCCCAAAAGCTGTTGGGTCCCTGTTTTAAGTGAGAAAAAGGCCACAGGCTAGCAAATGCCCTGCCAGGCCATCAACAGCCTTGTTAAAAGTGCCACCTAGAAAGACAACCAGTCAGTTGACTGCCCCCAGGCCCCAAGACACATGGGTACATCAAGCTAAGACCTCCAGCAAACCTCGACTTGGTTACAGACATGGCAGGGAACCTAGAACACAGCTGGGAGCAATCCATTTCTTTCCTTCTGGACACCAGAGCCACTGACTCAGTCCTGGGAGTTTTAGGATGTGAGGACAGTCTTACTTACCTCACCAGATTTAATTGCACTTTCAGAGTTACTTAATTAAAAAAAAAAAGAATTCCAACTAAGATAAGAGCTCATTGTCTCACTTCAAAATTACCGCCTGTGTTTCTCATGTGCATACAGATAGGGCCATGATCTTTGCCTTGTCCCTAATCCCCCCAAAATATATTCTCATGTACCATAAGCTTTTCTCTTCCCAGTTCCCTGTTCTAACTCACTGTTCAGCCAATGCTACAGGACCACCACAGAACTGGAGTCCAAAGATCATCAAGTAAGAAACTGTAACAACTAAAAGGTACTTACACCCCCAGACCCAAAAGTGTCTGGGCACTACATAAAGACTTTAATATAAACATCTATTACTGTGAGATGCCTTTAACAATTGATCACCTGTTTCCTAGATGCCAAACTAGAAAAGGAAACAGGTGCTTTAAAATAATCTGTCTCTGATAAAGCTTAACATGTTTCAAAATCCATCTGGACAGGAAGGATCTACCAACATAAAATAATAGTGATTGTTTTCTCTCTAAGCTTTTTCCTATGTCACCAGCATCTTATCAGACACAAGGTTCCCAGCCACAGCCAAGAGGGATACATGTCTCCAGAACAAATGGATGACAGACAGCATCCCACAACACCTGTCTACCTTGGAAGATTCCCCTTCTCCATTTCCCCAAAAGCCAAATTATGTCCAAAAATCAGCTGGAAGCAGTTTTTGAGAGGAACGACACCCCTATTCCCATCTACCTGCTTTTTTTTACATAATAAGTGAAAATCTTGGATGTAAGGATTCTCTTCTTAATTACATCATCAGCCTGGGACAGCTGGGCCCTCTGTGTGTCTCCCTTTTCTCTTTCTGCTTTCTTCCATCTGCTCATCTCTCTGGTTCTCTCTCTCTCTCTCTCTCTCTCTCTCTCTCTCTCTCTCTCTCTTCCTCCCTCCCTCCCTCCCTCCCTCTCTCCCCCTCTCCCAATAAAGCTCTAACAGGTAACTAAGGCTTGTGACTTTCCTCCAGCACGCTCCTCTGTTGGCACTCTTCTTCTTCTTCTTCTTCTTCTTCTTCTTCTTCTTCTTCTTCTTCTTCTTCTTCTTCTCCTCCTCCTCCTCCTCCTCCTCCTCCTCCTCCTCCTCCTCCTCCTCCTCCTCATCCGCCTCCTCCTCCTCCTTCTCCTTCTCTTCCTCCTCCTCCTCCTCCTCCTCCTCCTCTTCCTCCTCCTCCGCCTCCTCCTCCTCCTCCTCCTCCTCTTCCTCCTCCTCCTGCTCCTCCTCCTCCTCCTCCTGCTCCTTCTTCTTCTTCTTCACCTTCTCTCCCCATCTCTCTCTGCACGTCTTCCACAGGCCTGGTCACATTCATTCTTATCTCTCCCTTATAATAAAACTCTGATACTGGTTTTAGTTGTGCCGTGTGGCTATTCTTGTATGGTAACAGTACACTGCCTCTGCCACATTAAAACCAACAACAAGGACCCTTTTGAGCCATCGTGCTGGAAAAAGGAACCATCTCTGAGGGCTCTTGGCTTATCATGGTTCTCTGACAAGCAGCAAGTGAGGGACCCTGAACTACTCTCATGACCAGGCTGCCATCTGACCTAGATGGCCTCCATACCTCAGCGGTGGGAAGGCAGGCTGGCCTGTGCAGGCTGGCTTCTCCTATTGTGAAGCCTGAGGCTGAAGCAGTGCTGAGGCAGGAGAGATTTTTCCTGTATTTTTGTTTTCTGTCCATGCCAGCCATAGAGATTCTGAAATGATACTAGAATTAGCACAATCATCAGCCCTTAAGGCCCAGTTTGGACCTGGAGGCTAAAGCACCCTGGTTTTTGTAGCTATTTCCTGAGAGACTAATTTGCTCAGAGTCCAGTTTTATTCACAAAGGTCTCTTAAACATGTGCATCCCATTCCAAAGGCACATTTTCATCATAAATATCATTAGTAGTTCTTAATACAGGAAATTAGATAATCTTTTTCTCAAAAATAAAGTTCCTCTTTAGTCTGCTCCAACAGAAAATGATCCTTTCCTTATAGAAATCCAAGGAACCAGTATTTTCCCACCCCCTCATCCTTCATGGTGTCATTCCTGAAGGCACAGAAGAAACCTTGCAATCCAGAAGCAGAGGCATCCAGGTCTTGGCCTTGACTCATCCCAATGTTCACGTTTGCTGGAGACCTGCTTTGGCGGGGGGTTCAGGTCCCAAAGGGGATGTGTGGAGTTGGCAGGGGAAGAGAGGGAGGAAATGGCCATGATCTGGGGGTGAATCAGGTTGGCATCCAGCAGCCTTTAATTGAAAAAAGATTACACCCTTTATACTGTATAGTTAACGCACTTGGGATTAAATGGGAAACCAGGGGCAGATAAGCAGGGTGTGGTTTGAGATCAGGAGTTGAGGAATCTAGCTTTGGTCTTGATAATAGGCACGAGTCATAAGTTAATGAAAGGTCCATAAATTCCTCTTGCTGGAGATAAGAATGACTGCTTTATCAAATAGGAACTTTCCTCAAGCTCCCAAGTGAAAGGAGACCCCTATCCAAATGCATGACCTTGGGAAAAGGACTTCTGGGAACCAGACACTATACTACAATTTCTTAGTCTTACTATATGAGCCTGTTCCCCCATAGTGCTCCTAAAAGGGAAGGCCCTGATATCTTACTCTGTTCTCATTATACTGTACCACCTCGAATTCTCTGTATTTATTAACCAAACTCTTGTCTTTAATGGCCTCAGGCTCTGCATCTGGATTGTAGGATTTTCATTCTTGAGATCAGGTGTGTCTAGTAACTCTAACTTTCCTGTTCTTCATGTAATCAGGAGGGCACAATGAAATTCCAGGTTCTATGGTGGTGGGGATTTTTTTTTTTTGAAGAATTATTTTGTTTAGAGAGGCTACCATTGTATACATTTTTATCCTTTTACCAAAGCCCACACAAAATTCTCCAAAGGGAAAGGCATTAATATTGAGCATCATTAAAAATGAAAGTTAAAAGGTGCTGGAGAAGTGTGGTCTGCAATGTTAAAATGCTGGCACTTTGTCAAGCAGCAATGGTTGTCATGGGGTTCACAACCACAAGTTTTCTCAAGTGTCCCTATCTCTGCCCTAGAAGCAGAAAAGTAGTTATTATTGGAAAGAGCCAATCTGCTCCTTAGAATTTCAAAGCTGGATATAGATGTGGCATTGGTAAAAGATGCTATTTCTAACCACATGAGGAAGGGCACTATATAAAATAAATTATTAATGTGTTGGGTCTGGGGTCTCGCAATAATGGGGGACAGACCACCAAAGTCTGGTGCAAACCAGAAGCAAACTTTATTCCAGAAAAATAAAAAATTATAAAACACCACCATGGGGCACAAATGCTTATCAGCTAGCTGAGATCACAGCCAATGTTGGAATTCTGAGGCTGTGGCAATGGAGGCAGGTACTGGCCCCCTTTTATAGTGTCAGCCACAGGGTGCATGTTAGGAGTCATGTAGAAAAAAATATTAAAAGTTAACTTTGGTCCAGGCAGTTGTTGGCTATAATGGGCAAGAGGGTTAAAAATTAACCCTTGGCTGTTGACAACGAAGTTGGCTGTGAAGCAGAGAGCCATTGTTAGTAGTTAACCTTTGGAGCTGATAACTGTCAGTTTTCATCTCTTAAGCTTATAATTTTATATTTCTATATTCCTGGGCCCTTCAGTGTGCTAGGATAGAGCACATTCTTATAGATAGACCTCCCTGATGCTTAAGAACCAGAGTCAGGGCAAATACTAACCATACAAGACTATTTATGCCTTGAGATAGACTAAAGAACTTGACTTCATTCTACCTCAAGCCTTATACTATTTCTTTAAAAATGTTCAGCATACACACTTCACACACACACACACACACACACACACACACACACACACACACACACACACAGAAATGATATGGTGCATGAACGGCCCTGGCTGGCGGGGCCATGGTGTCCTTAGGGTGATGGAAACATGCTGGGCATATGCTGTGGTGGGCTGTGGCATGTGGACAGTCACTCACACCCCAGTCACTGCATCCATGTGGAAATGAGTTTATTTTGATAGAAAGATGGAGAGAAGAACAGAAAGAAAGAGAGAGGAAGAAGCAGGGAGGAGAAGGGGCATGGGTACACACCTCATGGCAGGGAAGGGAGGAAGGGCAGAAGAGAGAGTAAAGGTAGGGGGAGTTTTCTTCTAAAAGGGACAGAGGATGGTGTCAGGAGGATGCCAGGTGGGTCCCCAAAAGGTGGGTCGGAATACTAACACACACAATGTATTATTTCTTTAATATGTTAAGAGCATATAAGGATATCCATATAAAACTACATAGTTTGTAAGAATAAGGTGCAGAGGACTTTAAAGAATTTCATTGGAGATTAAGATTCAGTGTTCTGTGCATGCTGGGCAAGCACTCTACCAAATAAACTACATTCCAAGCTCAAGAGGGTAGAGTTTCAATATTCTCACAAAACAATGTTAAGTTGTGAAGTGATTTATGTTAATTTGGTTTAGTGATTCTTTGGTGTGTATACCTAAGAATGTGCACGTACCATAGGTGTGTGTATGTGTGTGAATGAATACCACATCATACACCATGAAATATGCAATTATTAGTTGTCAGTTGAAAAAAGTAAGTTCTTTAAAACTTTCCCATAGCATAGATCTAAATATGTTCCTTGATTTTGTCGCTGTGGCATATTAGACACCATTGCTGCCACCCTCTCTGTACCAGGGACAGAAAACCAGCGGCATCCTAGAATTGAAAGAAAGGACACCTCTCAGTGAGCTGTAACCCCTTTGTGGTAATACTTCTCTATGTTTGAACAAGTTGAAGCCCCCTTATCTATGAAACTCCCTTGTCAGAAATAGGATCAGAAATAGAAATAGAAATAGCCCTTCTGGGTCCTGAATCTTCCCAAACTCTCTTCCTGTTGCATCAGGTGTAAGGACCAGGAGAAGCAGGAAAGGAGTCCAGGCTGGTACATTAGAATGAAGTCAGTGAGAATATGGAAGAACACTCATCCATGCTCTGATTGGTTATGCCAGCCCTTTCCTCTTTCTGCAGTTCCAGTGACTCACAACTTGCTTTTGGTTCCATGAGCAACACGAATTCTCCCTTTATGTCTGCAAAAGAGATGATGTACATAGAGCCTGGCCCAGGAGAATGTGGCAAAATCATGTAGTCTGAGTGGTAGATCTCTGATTTTAACAGTCATTCTTCTGAAAGGCCACAGAAGAAGGAGTCAATGTTTATCATCAACTAGAGAAAAAAAAACATTTTTTAAATTTTCTTTTCCATGTATTTATTTTTCTTAGTTTGCTAGAAATCCCTTTCTGCCCTAGCACCTCTGCTCTAGTATTTAAAGAGCTGCTCACCATTTCTGTGAAGTGAAGTCTGGTAACTCTTATACCATCCCATATAGTCAGTAACTTCTACCTTGTGATCTCAAGGCTAGAGCCAGAAAAGGGGAATTGGGCAGAACAAGGCCAGTTACTGGAAACCTAGATTTAAAAAACAAATAAAAATATAGTCTTCAATGGACTTGTGAATTGGTATTTAGTGGCTCAGCTTCAGCTGTCCTCAGTAGATTGTTCTCCATGGGGCTTTGAACCCAGGACCTAGAAAGGTGGTGGTGGGGCTTTGTATAAACAGTTCAGTTAGAAAGACCTCACATGTCTGAGAGACCTCTGATGAAAATCCAAGTCCCTCCACACTCCCCCTTTCCCAACATCTCATTCTTTCCAGACTCCATTCATCTATAAATCTCTAAGGGACCATTCACGAGGTGAGACCTGAGTAAAGAAAATCGGGTTCAACTCACAACTACCACACTTATCATCTGAGAGAACATGGCTTAGCCGCCAGTCAGAGGCTCAGAATCCTTACTTATAGAAAGGACTTAAATGAAATAAGTATGCAAATCAGTTACATATGCTTAATAAGTAATTAAAAATGCTAATAACTTGCCTCTCTGGGCATAGTGCTCAGCCTCATAGAACTTACCCCTTTCAGTCTCCCTATGAAAACAAACAAGCAAATGTCAGCAGACAGGGTCACAGATGTACAGATTGCTTGGCTTAGACACAGACCACATATGGAATAGATTCTATTACATTAGCTCCAGCTCCTGACCCAGACACTTACAGGCAAGACTTTCAGTGAGGTGAAATCACATGGGATTCAAGCTACTATTTCACCTCTTTCCCATATCCAGAACAAGATGTTTCTGCAAGCATGATAATGCATCTCCATGGAAACCACTTAATCAGCAGGGATTGATCTCACAAATATTGCAGTAGAATCTTAGTATTAATATCCTTGGGAAAAAACTGACCAGAGGATTTGCATATGCATTCATGTATATTTATTTTCAACAGCATACAAAGCATACACACATACAAACATACCATGCACAAGACACTCACACATTATTTTGTTTACTTTCCCATTTTGTATTTATTGAGCTTACTTTCTTTTCTTTTCTTTTCTTTTCTTTTTTTTTTTTTTGGAGCTGAGGATTGAACCCAGGGCCTTGTGCTTGCTAGGCAAGAGCTCTACCACTGAGCTAAATCCCCAACACACTTTCTTTCTTAAAATATATTTTGATCATATTCTTCTGCATCCCTCAGTACCTCCTGGATCCTCCTCCACATCCCTACCTACCCAATTTCATGTTCTTTTTCTCTCTTAAAAAAGAACAAACAAAGAAAAAGTCATATAAACTAGCAAAAAATAAAAAAAAAAAAAACCAAAATGTGAAAACAAAACAAACAAAGAAAGTAAAGGACACAAAAACCAAAAAGTTGATTTTTTTTTAACCAACTACTCAAGTGTGGGGTCTGGTTGCTATGCCAAATGTGACCCCACTGGAGAAAGCTGACTTTCTTTCCCACAGGATGCGTTCACTGCAAATATCTTTTTAGCTGGGGTGGAACTCTGTCCACCCTCACACCTCCTTCCAGCTGGGGTTCTGTCTGGCTTGAACTTGTACAGGTCTTGAACATGCTGTCACAGTTTCTGTGAGCTCATATGTCCACCAGCCCCATTGTTTCTGGGACATGCTGTTTCCTTGGAGTCATCTACTACCTCTGGCTCTTAAAATATTTCTGCCTCTTTTTTCCTGTAAGTCCCTAAACCTCAAGGAAAGGACTTTGATAATGGTATACCATTTAGGGTTGAGAGCTCCAGTCTCTCACTGTCTGTACAATGTCCAGTTGTGGGACTCTATATTAATTATCATCTTCCCTTACAGCTTTTCCATGGCAGATTTATTGCTGCTTAGGAAGCCATGCCATCACTGATATTGTGAACATCAGCAAAACTTCCACTATATCAAAATGTTGTTTGTATTCAAGGTCAATAACTAGAGGGTAGTATGGACCCAGTAATGAGTTAAAGGCACAGATGGGGATACAGTCATCATCAATAAGGAAACTAGAGAAAGATGACAAGTTTAAGAGAAACCAGCTCTGGGGGACCCTGCAGTACCTGACATACATTAACTAAGATTCAACTCACAAATACACTTCTCTCAGTCACCCCGCCTCTGGTTCTAAATCCTGTTCCTTGCTCACCTCCCATCTACTCCCAACTCCCTCCCTCACCAAACAAACACCATTCAACTCCCAGACACTTACTCATTATCTTCCATGAGCCAAGTGCTGCTAGAAGTGCTATGGATGAAAAAAAGAATGGTGTGCAAGCAGTTTTAAACCTTGTAGGGATGGAACACGAACACTCAGTGTATAAGCCCATATACAATTTTATGGAAGGTCACTTTGTCATGTACTAACCATCAGACCTAGTCAATTTACTCAGCTTTTAATGTTTTGTAGTTAGGATACTGATTTCAATAGGTGATTAAAATGGCCCTCAAAAAGCAATGGAATTAAAGGGAAATGTGCACATCCACTAGAAAAAGCCTGTCTTGGAGGATATGGCTGAGGCAGACCCTGAACCCCAACAGTCAGTTTTAGGCAAATCTTTGCAGACATATTTCAGGACACTATGGTATCATTCACAGAACTGAATCTTGATATAACAAAACACTTGAACTTCCTGAGGGGATTTCAGGACCAAAGAACAAAGAAATAAAAAGTAAACAACCCTGAAAGAGCCACTTTGTTGAGAGAGAGGGAGAGAGAGAGAGAGAGAGAGAGAGAGAGAGAGAGAGAGAGATCAGAGTTTGGAGAAATCACAGTGCCTGGACTCACAGAGCAATAAAAGGGAAGCTGCTTGGAGAAGAAAACTGGGCACTTGTTAGTGTTTTACTCATGCTTAGTTAAAGACTAACAGGAGCATCCTGTGCTCAACCAGGCGAACAACAAGCTCTAGAGTAGCAGTTCTCAGCCTGTGGGTCATGACCCTTTTGGAAGTTGAATGACCTTTTACAGGGGTTGCCATTGGAAAACACAGATATTTACATTACAACTCATAACACTAGAAAAATTACAATTATGAATAGCAATGAAAATAATTTTATGGTTGATGTTACAGCAACATAAGGGACTGTCTTAAAAGGTTGCAGCATTAGGAAGGTTGAGAACCACTGGGCTAGAAAAAGAACAACTGTAAACTGAAAATTCCTTGGTTGTCACTTATACTAAAGAGGAGTCATGAGCATGTGAAGCACCCAGTGAAGGAAATGTGATCTGAATTCTTGTTGAAACATCCCAAACAGTTATATAATCATTCTGCTTTGCTGTAAGACAGTGTTCCAAGATGGCTACATGTGTGAAATTTCATGTCGTACCAAACTATATATTTTATGTTTTCTTATATAGTTGGAAGTTTTCCTGTGTCCTGCCTTGTCCACAGCCACTCAGGCCCAAATAAACACACAGAGGCTTATATTACTTATGAACTGTATGGCCATTAGCTCAGGCTTGTTACTGACTAACTCTTACACTTAAATTAACCCATAATTTTTATCTATGTTTAGCCATGTGGCTTAGTACCTTTTCTCAGTTCTGCCTTGACATCTTGCATCCTTTACATCTGGCTGATGACTCCTGACTCAGCCCTCCTCTTCCCAAAATTCGCCTTTCAGCTCGATCTGCCTATTTCCTGCCTGGCTACTGACCAATCAGCATTTTATTTATGAACTAATCAGAACAATACATATCCACAGTATACAGAAAAATATCCCCAGCACTTCTCCTTTTCTGTCTAATCAAAAAGGAATGTTTTGACTTTAATACAGTAAAATTACATATAATAGAACAGTTATCAAGCAAGAGTTACAGTTACATATTTATATATGCATATGTATACTTATAATACTATTTAATTCATAAATTAGGCCTAGTAAGAGATTAACAATGATAACCAACAATAAATTGCAATATCATTATATTATAATATTGTGGGTATATAGACTATCTCACAGAGAAAGTCAAGACAGATAATAACTTGGCTGACAATTTACCAGAGGTAACATGAACCTCAGAAAGTGAAACCATAGGAAAAGGGGGTCCATTAAATGTACATAAACTGTTTATGTTCATCAAGTTAAGAAAACCAAATTGATTTTCCAGTAATCTGTCTTTGGATAAAATGTCCACCACACTTGGAAGCAATTGAATAAAATATAACACTTAAAAACATAAAAACTCTGGCAACAATCAAACCTACTACACATTTGGCAAGGCCAATCAAAAACCAATTGACAAAAAGACCCAGAAATCAGACAGACATCATGAAAATAGTAGACAAAGATATTAAAGCAGCATGTCATAATTTAATCAAAATCAACTGAAGGCTAGCAAGTCTGGGAGACAAAACTACAAACTTGGGAATATGACAGCAAAAGCTATTCAAAACAAGTTACAGACTAAAGTAACTAAAATAATAAGAGAGACATAGAGCTCTAAACAAATTCAAGTCTAACAGACACACACAGGGAGTCCTGGAGTAAAAAGGGGAAGGCAGAACACATCAAAAGAAATTCAGTCAGAGTGTATCAAACACAGTGAAGACCACAAAACAACACCACAAAGACATCCAAGCAAAAACAAGAAAACAAGTCAGAAACGTTGCTAGTTTTCTAAACACAATGGCAAATATGTGAAATGGTCCAGTGGGAAGTCAGTAACAAAGATACAACTGACTGTAGACTCATCTCTCCATAAGCCAGGTACAAGAGATTAAAACTCAGAAATAACTAAAAGGAAAAGCTACACAGAATTTCTCCACCTAGCACCATATTTGTTGAAAGTGGGGCAAAATGTTAATCAAATTAAATCAGAGAAAACTTATCATCAGGAAACCTACACCATAGCACACATTAAGGAAAGTTCCCGAGAAAAGATGTGTATCTTTAAAAAGAAATGAAAAACCCCTAAAATGAAAAATGCTTATGCTATCAGAGATACTTTTCACACTTAAAACCTTTGAAGCCCAGACCCCTCTACAGGAGGCAGTGAGCTGGCCCTGGGCCAGACCTTATTGCTTTGTTTTGAGTCTCCAAGGTCATTACTTGTTACCACCTCATTTACAGCACCCGGAGAGCCTTGACTGTACCTGTTTCCTTCTTTGTTGTTCCAGTTGAGAGGATTAGCTTTAGCCCCTGGTGCTCTGCCTTAGCTTGAAAGACAAAGACAACAAAATTCGCTAGGCAGAGAAACGTGTCTATGGCAGCTCATATACACCAAAATGCTAATGAGGATCTGAGTGTTGAGTGGAAGGTCCATCACTACACACCTCTATGAACTTCCAATGCTTGACATTTTCTTCATGGTAGAAAGTCTGTCCCTGAGTTTTAGACAGTGCTGTGACATCTCCACTCCCTGTGCACCATGAAAGGTCTCCCATGCAAGACACTGCAGTATGATTTCTGTTCTGAGAAAATCAGACAAGTCTACTTTAGGCATGAAGGAATGGGATGCCCAGGGCTCCTCTGACTTCCTCCAGGTCCCCTTTGTGTGGCCTACTTGACTCCATGATAGTTTTCTAGTCTGCTGAACAAAGGAGTGGAGCAGAGGAACTAAATTAGAAGAATCGTCAACAGTGCAGAGCCAGCACCATGACTTCCGGTCACTTCTAGGCTCACTTCTTTTTACTACCTTCTTATAAAAGATATTACTTTGACTTCCTGATTCTCCAAACTGGCAGCCTTATTTTCTCTCTTCTTTCTTTCTTTCTTTCTTTCTTTCTTTCTTTCTTTCTTTCTTTCTTTCTTCCTTTTCTGTCTTATTTTGATAAACAGATCATATTAAATATTCCCCGTGGAGGATCTGAAATGAATTTTGGAGGTCTCACTGAAAACAATAAAATTCCTTAGGACCATTGGCTACTTGGCAAATGAGATCAATGAAAGGGCAAGAGGAAAGAGCAGGCATCACCTCGTGCAGCCCTGTGACAGTCAGCATGAGCTGGTCCAGAGCCACATTGATCTTATGTCTGTTTTTCTCAATGGCTCCCAGTCTTGGGAAATGTACAGCTGGCTGCAAGATTAATGAGCCTTTGAACAAATACAACTGCCCTGCTGCTTTAAGTAGGCCTTCCTAAAGGGACAGGGGAAGGGTTGCACTAAGCCAGCACATCCATTCTTAATTAATGTACAGTTTCAAAGCACTCCAATTTAAACTTCGAGCTGTGTGTGTGTGTGTGTGTGTGTGTGTGTGTATGTGTGTGTGTGTGTGTGCAAAATTGGAAATTACTTGTAAAGTTTATATTTAAAATGGTCAAGAATAGTCACAATAATACTGAAGAAGAGAAAGTTGAATATCGCCCTCTTAAAGACATCAAATTCTATCACAAACAGTGCTGTTTGCAGTCAACACATTAATGACTTGAGATTAGCTCATTGGAGGACCGGAACAAAACAGAGTTAAAAATGGGGGCTTTGATTATGTGAACACCTGATCATGTGAACACCTGACTTATGAGGACAGCATCACTCAGTAGACTGGAAGGAGCACTAGCCTTGTCTATACGTGCTAATGTAACAGTCAGACATCTATATGGTGTCTATGGACCTACAGTCTGAAGATAGCTCCTTGCCAGGCAAATTTGATCCTCACTTCTTATCATGAACAACATCAACAACAGTGAGGCAGTTTGAGATGGATTGTAGACCTGAATGTGATATGCCTGTCAATAAAGTATTTTAGAGACAAACATCTCCATGAACTTGGAATAAAAATTTCTTAAAAATTGTGTAAGATTTGTGAGACAAACCAACAATCATGACAAACATCAGGACTAGGGAATGTATCTCAGTTCTTAAAGCACTTGTCTGGCATGCATGAAGCTCTGGGGCACCTCATGAACCTGGTATGGTAGCACTCATCTGTAATCTTTGCATTCTGAAAGAGCTGGAGGCATGAGGATCATAGTCTTCCTCAGCTATGTAGCAAGTTTGAGGACAGCCTATCTCAAAAACCAATAAAACAAATATTCAAAAACAAAAAAAAATGGTGATGACTTTAGTTCTACTATAAATAAACCTGACAAATTTCATTTATCAAACAATGGCTCATTAATAGTATAACTGAAATATTTGTAATAAAAACAAGAGCAAGTGAAGGTGACCTTAAGAAACAATGCTTGATAAAAGAAGCAACAAACAATTTTTGCAGGTGTATGTTCACTTGTTGATAAAAATATTTATTTTCATCATTAGGCATGACAGAAACAGCAAGTGACTACTACAACACCTTCAAATAGTGGGGAGTGACATAAAAATATCCTACCAATAGGAAGCAACCTATGAGACAGCTATCAGGAGCAAAACCTGAAGAGGAAGCCATACAAGAGGAGCCAGATCCTCTCTAAAAGCTAGAGGGCATTCCAGGGCAGCAGTGAAGGACATTCCTATGGGGCTTCTCACCACCCTTTTTGGACAGTCTTCCATGTGGGACCCTCAGTTTAATGATGTCTCTGTAATGTGAGTTGAGTCTTTTCCAGGATATTCAGGAACTACACACTGGACCTTGACATATAGTGGATATTCCATTATTCTAGCACCACATATTGGACAGACAATTGTAGCTGGAGAGTTTCTCTCTGGGTCCCGCCAAGCTGCCACAGTCCACAGCCCATTTGTAAAATAATTACTCGGAAGCTTACATTATGTTTAAACTGTGTGGCCATGGCAGACTTCTTGCTATCTAGTTATATCTTAAATTAACCCATTTCTATTAATCTATAAGTTGCCATGTGGCTCATGGCCTACCAGTATCTTAACATCTGCTTCTCATGGTGGTAGCTGGCAGCATCTTTCTCCTGAGCCTTCCACCTCCCAGAATTCTCCTCTCTCCTTATCCCACCTATACTTCCTGCCTGGCTACTGGCCAATCAGCACTTTATTTATTTACCAATCAGAGCAACACATTCAGAGCATACAGAACATCCCACAGCAGACAACTGTTGCACCATGCCCCTCAGCAGCACTCCCAAACTGATACCCACTGGGGCCCCAACAGTCTTAAGTTCTAGTGGCTCCTCCTAGGGAAGCTGGCCAGAGAGAGTATCACACTATGAGGGCAGTGGGCACATAGGGAGACATGGTTCAGATGGCAATGACTCATGGACCCATAGTTCATTAGACCTGGAGATGTGCCCAGGCCCTCCAGTGTCTGAGGTAAGAGGCTAGCTGCTGAGATCCTACTGGCACACCCATCAGAGCTTCAGACTAGCAGACTTGGCTGAGTCTGGTGAACAGGTCTCAAGTGACTGAGACAGACTACACAGTGGTCTGTGGTCCTTCTGATGCTGAAGCCATGGTGAAAGCACACTTGGTGAGCGTGAGGAGCTGTTGAGGAGCCAGATTTACTGACTTGCTGTGCATGTTCAAGGACATGAATTTCCCTCCTTCAAAGGTAGCAGGACCTCCCTTCTCCAGACACCAGACAAAATGACTGTACATCTGAGACCCTTCTCTATAAAATGATTATGTTATCTTCAGATGACTCTGTGTGAATCCATAGCCATTTAAAATTGTAAAAAAGAATGCATTAAAAAACTCAGGGAGCATACACCAAGTACAACCTTTTGATTAACAAGAATTTTGGGAACTTCTATGAAACCACATTTGTATCAGGTCTGGGTTTCATTGTGTAGAGCAGAACTGAAATGTAATCAGAAAGTGCTTGGTTGTTCATACAATGTCCATGCTACTATTATATCCCAATGGGCAAGTTTTGTCATTTTTGTATCTTTCCAGGCTCACAGCTGGGTGCAATGATGATTGTTTCTCTCCTCTGGTAAGGGTACCTTCCAGGACTTTTAAAGCTAGACAGCAGTTATGAAGCATCCTGACAGTACCAGCCTTGGTACTCCATGTTCATTGATTCAAGTATGTGATGCCTTCAGCAAAAGAATCTTACTGTCAAATTCTAGAGGGTAGCTCAAGAGAAATGTCAATAACTTGTGATATTTGGGGCGGTCTATGGGACCTTACAGACCATGAGAAGTAACCTATTCATGACACTGTTCTTTCTATTAGTTTGCATCTGGTATGTAATGGGGACTTGGTTGCCCTGTTATAGCATAACTCCATTTTAAACACACACACACACACACACACACACACACACACACACACACACACGTATGCATGTATGTATGTATGTATATGTATATGATGTATATGTATGTGTACATGTATATGTATATGTTGGCAACCATTAGCTGCTGGAAAACGGAGGGACAATTTTCTCTAAGAGTATATCTCCTGGTAAGTTGGCCACAATCCAGTGGAAGATCACAGCTCCAGGAATATTGGGCATCACATATTGGTCTTGATGGGTTCGGTGGTATGGAATTGGGGTGGGTCTGGGAGAAGTTGGGAGAGGTTGTGACCATGACCAAAACATATACACATATATGAGATGTTTAAAGAACAGACACACATACACACGTACACACATGCATGCATGTAATCTCTCTCTCTCTCTCTCTCTCTCTCTCTCTCTCTCTCTCTCTCTCTCTTTATAAAAGAATGTTTTTTATAATGGCCTAAGATGCAAAGAAACAACATCTGAGTCCAAAAGATCTTTAAAATACTTTACACTGAATACTTCCAATATTACCAGAAGGTAAAATGTAATTGCTTATGAGTTTCACAGTTTTAAAGACTTTATAACCATACCAGTTGAAGCTATAAAAAGCAGTGATGTTAAATGACCTGATTGATTCTGACTATGTACATTTCTCCACAACCCTAAAGAACCTGCACTAGAAATGCCTTTTCTTTCTGGATCCAATTTGTTTTTATATTAAAGTTTTATTCAATGTCAGTATATCCACAGTAGTATTGAAGGCCAGTCACTGGCCATAGAGGAGATCAGGCACACCTGAAGAATAATATGAGATCAAAAGGAAATGTCTTTCCATTACTTGAGTACAAGTTAAAGTTAATCTAAATATTCACATATTAAAGATTAATCTGTTCTTATAGGAAAAAATATTTATTCATCCATTTCATTCTCTCACATACTCTTGCTCCAGCTCTTTCTGGATAAAGCACAGGAATACATGCTAGGCACGTGTTCAACTACCCTCTGAGCCTCACACTTTATTCATGACTCCCTATTTTTTTGCCTTGGTAAAATTGTGTATTTATACATAGAAATCATACTGCCTAAGTCAATATTACCTTACAACAGCAATTGCAGACTGAAAGAGTAAGTCACTCGGCTCCCAGGGTGAGGGATTGGTTCACATCATTTCCTCAGCAGGCAGACAGAGAGATGGTTTCCAACTATTGGGCAGACAGGAAAGAGACTGTAGCTTAGCTGTCTTGCCAAAGAACAGATATACTTGGTAGCAAAAATTTGGGTTCTTTGTCTAAAGGTCAAACATGCAGCCATAACCCCTCCACTGAGATGTGTCACGGGTGGGTGGTGGGTGGGAGAGTTCTCTGGCTCCCCTAGAAGGTGCCCACTACCTGCCTTCTTCCCGTGATAGCACTGACCAATTAATCATTCAGTTTAATGTAACCCACCCTTGCATAACTCTCTCTTCACTCAGTATCACTCTGATAAATGCAGGTAAGCAGGAGCTGGGGTCACTGAAGATCCATGTATGGTCTCTACCCCAGGAAGCTTGTCATCTCAAGAGTGAAACTGGTTATAATAATTCTGTCAACCCAGACTACAATTTAGCCAGTCATCAAAGGTTGACAGAAAACTAAACAAAGAATTCCAAGAACAATGTACTCAGTGAGTTGCCATCCCCAGTTTCCTGAGCTCAGCCTTGAAGTAGGTAAGAGTTCAGCAGTGGAAAGCTGACGTGTGTTGTCTTTGCTGAAGAACCTCTCATATTTCTGCTGCAAGTGAACTGTGACTGTTTCATAACACAGGATGGTATTGACTGTAGTTCACGGAATGGGAACCACTGGCCTTCCACAGAAATGCCAGGGCAGTGATGGACCACAGCACACTCTCCTCCAAGTCAGTCTGTTCCCTCTCAGCAAGCTCCTGCTGTTTCTCCCTATAAACTCCTACTGACTAATCCCTTGTTGGCTGCAGCCAAGAAGTCTTCGGCTAGAATTTTCTGGCAACACTAAAGAGGATTTCCTGACAACAGCTTAGCCATCTTAGCCCATGTGCTCTGAGACATGTTTGGTTTCATGTGGATAGCTGGTTGGTGCAGAGAAAGAAGGCCACCACTCCATCCTTCTCATGTCCCTATCACCTCTGCCCTGGGACCCACATTTCTGAGAAATCACTATCTAGCATGAAAATCATATAGAATTTCATACCATTGCAGAGGCCTCATGGTGAAAGTAGATTCGTATTCAGAAGTTTTCACTCATTGCTGAAATTAAAGACTGCTAGGATTAGACTTCAAATCAATATTGAACTAAAACTTGGGAGTCAGGATTATGAAATCTTATCCTATTCCAAAAATGCATTTCTGAAATGTTCCGTAGATTAAAACAACCACAACCAAAGAATTTGGTGAGCATCCAGGATTGATGGATGTCCTAAGAAAATGTGTTCATCAATTGAATCAGCCAGGCACAAGAGATAAGTATCTAGGAAATTAGAATTCAAGGTAGACACATTCCTCTGTGTATGAAAACAAGATGACCTTGAGTTTATGTCTAGAAGAAGGTTGGATGTCTCACTTGTGAATTAGGAGGAGACAGAATAAAAATGTGTTTGTGGGAATGTCTGTGAGGGGAATATGTTGCTGTGTGATGTTCTATTTATGCTTTCCTTTGTCAGACATTTGTAGAGATTCCTGGTCTTGGCTTAGGTGAAAATATAGAAATTGAAGTAACTTGCTATTAGAGATACCCAGCTGTGGTTTATTGTAAGAAGCATGTAAGAGATAAGTAATCAACCATTAGTCTACCTACTGATAGACTACTGAAAGTTCTGATAGTAACACTGGAGTAGCTTGCTGGAATGACTAATTCTACCTCCTTCTGAGGATCAGACTTGAGGGAGTAAAGGAGACAGATGTTTGCTGAGGACATTGAAGGTAGACACCTCCTGCCCCAATGCTCAGTGACATTGCAGATGAGTGGGACATAAAGAATAAGGGAGAGTGTAAGAGTCCGATGAGGAGGACTGCTGTGAAATGCTGTCTTTTGGATATGCCATGGTGAAGCTTTAACTAATTATTCTCAATCAATGAAAAATCAAGAGTCAGACATCGGAATAAGAACCTGAAAGATCAGAGAAGCAAGGAGCAACCACCAGTGACTTCTTACCTCTTCTATTCCTTCCTCCAAAAGGACTGAGATTCTCTCTCAGCCCCACCTTACTACTTCCTGTCTCCTATCTGTCTACAGTCCTCCAAACATCTATGGTTAATTTTGGTCAGCTAGTGACTAGCTCTGCTCTCTGACTCCAAGCAAGCTTTATTTGTCAGAACATAATCAAAATGTCACACAACACCATGGCTGTTGCACATACCAACTCACAGTAGCTGCAGGAGATTGCACCAATTAAAAACTTCCATCTTGGATGAAAGAGAGGCTATAAAGGCCCAGCGACTGCCTGAGCTATTGGTAGTTGACAGCACTAGGAAAAGGAGAGTCATTTTTCTTCTTTGAGAAATGGCCACTGTAAAGGTTTACAATGCCACATTCAAGGGCTTGACAACAATGCACATATGGACAACATTAATTATACTCAGTGGATTGAAATAATAATGGTAGCAGCTAGATCTTACACATCCTTCACAAGGGCCCACCCAAGAAGGCATATCTTGTAGTTTTCCTCGACCCATTTTCTCCATATCAGAATCAGAATTAACAGAATAAAGCCACATAGCCAGATCTCATAAGCATGCCCCTAATCCACCAGTACTATAGAAACACCATCTCTCTGGGTCTAGCAATATCCACTTTTGCTCAATTTAAGTGGGACGTTTTGTGATTTATCTTTCTTATTGGATTATTATCTTCAATACAAAAAACTATTCTGGCCAATATCTGTATATATTAAATATAATGCACTTGCTACACAGAAAATATGAAACAAATAAGTGTTATTTGAATGAATAAACTCTCATGAAACTGCAAAAACAAAAGGAATACTCACCAATAAGAATTACCTAAATAAACACCATTTAAAAGAACCTGTTCCTCATACTGGGCTGCTTTGCCTAGCTTTAATACAAGGGAAGGAGCTTAGTCCTACCTCAACTTAATATGCTGTGTTTTGTTGACACCCATGGAAGGCCTGCTTCTTTCAGAACAGAAACAGAAGGGGAGTATATTGGGAGAGGGGCAGAGGGGAAGTGGGGGGAGGGAATGGGAGGAGAGGAGGGAGGGGATAATGCAGTCTGGATGTAAAATAAATGGATAATTTAATTAGTAAAATATTAAGAAAATAAAAGGACAATCATAAAGTTTATGAGAGGATTCAAGAAGTTTAAAGAAAACACAAAGAAATAGATTAATGAATTAAGTTTTTGTTGTTGTTGTTGTTGGTTTTTTGAGACAGGGTTTCTCTGTGTAGCTTTGTGCCTTTCCTGGAACTCACTTGGTAGCCCAGGCTGGCCTCGAACTCACAGAGATCCACCTGGCTCTGCCTCCCGAGTGCTGGGATTAAAGGTGTGTGCCACCACCGCCTGGCATAGATTAATGAATTTAAAGCAAAAGAAGTTAAATGAGAATAAATGCCTGAGTGATGTCAAAGAAAACATAAACATAAGGCTAATGGAAATAATGAAGAGAATCTAGGAACTGAGAATAAATTCATTGTGGAGATATAAACATTAAAGATGACCCAAGGTGAAATGGATACAGAATTGAAAAAAAAATTAGCTATTGTGTTACCTTGAGGTACTGTCTATTCTTGATGGTAAGGTGAGGTGTATTGTTTCTGGGATGCAGCAGAAAAATGGGTCATGTTTTATTTTCTTTCTCTTTTCTTCTCTTTCCTCCTCCTCTTCTCCCTCCTCTTCTTTTTTCTTACACAAGGTGACTCTGTAGCTCTGGCTATTTTGAAACTTCCTATGTAGACTAAGATAGCTTTGAACTCACAGAGATCAACTGGCCTCTGACTCTGAGGTGCTGGAATTAAAGGTATGTACTGCTACCACTGGTGGGTCTTGTTTTCTCATCTAATCTAATAGTCTGTGGTTTTGTATTGGAGAAATGATCCCATTAATATTGAGAATTACCAATGAATGGCCAGTGTTTATTGATTCTTGTTATTTTGTTGTTAGGTATAGGTTTCCCCACCTCTTTTGGTATGGGATTATTTATTCCTTGTGTTTTCTTGGGTGAGGTAACCTCTTTAGAGCAAAATTTTCTTTCTAGGGCTTTCTGTAGAGCTGGATTGGTTGATACATAACTGATCAAATTTGGTTTGATTATGGAATGTGTATTCTTTCTCTGTCTATTGTGATTGATAGTTTTGTTGGGTATAGCAGTGTGGGCTGGCATCTGTCATCTCTCAAAATTTGTGTAACACCCATCTGGCACTTCTGGCTTTTAGGATCTCCATTGAGAAGACAGGCATTATTCCAGTGAGTCTGCCTTCATATGTTACTGGGTCTTCTTCCCTTGAAGCTTTTAGTAAGTTTTCTTAGTTCTGTACCCTTAGGGTTTTTATTATTCTGTGTTCTTGGGAATTTCATTTTTGGTCTAGTCTATTTGGTGTTCTGTATGCTTCTTGTGCCTTGATATGCACCCACTTTTATTTTGGTTGGGGAAATAACCTTCAATGATTTTGTTGAAAATATTTTCTGTGCCTCTGGCACCAGTTTCTTTGACTTTTCTAGTCTTCTTATTCATGGAGTTGGTATTTTCATAGTGTCCCAAATTTCCTGGGTGTTTTGTGCCTGGTTAATGCATTTACTTATTTATTTTTACATTTAACGTTTTCTTTGACTGGGCATTCATTTCTTCTACCTTGTCTTCAATGTCTGAGCTTCTCTCTTGCATGTTTTACATCCTGTTTGTGAGTCTTACTGGTAAGGTTTTTGTCTACCTTCCTAAATTTTTCATTTCCAATTTTCTTTCACTTTGGGTTTTCTTAAGTGATTCTATATTTTTGTTAGGTTCTACTTTCATGTCTTGAATTATTTTCATTATTTCATCACACTGGTTGTTTGTGTTTTCATAGACTTCATGTGGTATATTCTCATATCTCTTGGAGATCCTTGAACTTACTGAGTAAGATGAATCAAGCAGAAGATAGAATATCAGAACTGAAAGTGCATATGATCTAAATAGAATAAACAGAAGCAGGAAGGCCCAGAAACAGAATAGAATCAAACATGAAGAAAAAAAATGTCAACATAATGATCCCTAATGATATTCTCCTCTACTCATGGATTGTTGACTACCCTAATCGTCATCAGAGAGCCTTCATCCAGTAACTGATGGAAAGAGATGCAGAGACCCACAGATAAACATTAGGTAGAGCCCAGGTAATCCTGCTGAAGGGAGGGAGGAAAAATTGTATCAGCAAAGGGGTCAAAGACATCACAAGGAAACCCACAGAAACAACTAGCCTGGCATCATAGGAGTTCACAGAGTTTGACAATGAGGGAGACTGCATGGGACTGACCTAGACCCTCTCTGTATATGGGACAGTTGTGTAGCTTGGTCTTCATGTGGGACTCCTAACAGTGGGAGCAGGGGCTGTCCCTAATACTTTGGCTGGCTTTTGGGAACTTATTCCTCATACTGGGTTGTCTTGTCCAGCCTAAATACAAGGAGAGGTGCTTAGTCTCACTGCAACTTGATATTACTGCTTTGTCGATATCCATGGAAGTCCTTCCCCTTTCTAAATAGAAGCTGAGTTGGAGTGGAGAGACAGAGGGAATTGAGAGGAGAGGAGAGGGGGGAAATTGATGTCATGATATTTAAATAAATAAATTTATTTATTTTAATTTAAAAATAATAAACAATATAAAAAATTTAAAAAGCACAGCAAGGCAACACACAAGAAACACGAGACATGAAAAGACCCAACATGTGATATGTAAACATAGATAAGGGACAAAAATTCTAAGTCAATGCCATAGACCAGATCTACAATAAGATGTTAGAAGAAAACTTCCCCAAACTAAAAAGCACACCCATATAGATAAAAGAGGCACATAGAACACCAAATAAACAAAACAATAAAAGAAAATTCCCTTAGCATATACCACAGTTAAATTAATAAATGGACAGAATGGTGTATAGAATAAGAATAAGAAAGTATATTGAAAGTTACAAGATAAAAAAAAAATTAAATGTGCAGGAAACTCCATCAGAATAACAGTTGTTTCTCAATGGAAACTTTGAAAACTAGATGAGCCTAGAGTAATGTATTCTAAATCCTAATGAATTCAAATAATTCAATAAAATACTTCAAAGTAAATACAAATATACATCACAAGGATTAACCAACATGTCCATGTTAACTTCATCCCAGAGATGTGCCATTTTTGGGATACATGTAAGTCAATAATTGTAGTAGAGTAAACCACCTAAAATGATTCCAATGTAAAAACCACATGATTATTTAAATAGATGAATAAAAAGCATTTGACAAAATCCATCATGTTTTTGTGATAAAAAATACTAAGGAGATTAGGAACAGAGAGAACATTCCTCAACATAATAGAAGCTATACACGAGAAATCCACAGTCAACATCATCCCATATGAAGAAGAACTTGAAGCAATTCCACCGAAGTCTGGAACAAGCACAACTGCCCTCCATTCACACTCTTTTTCAATATTCTACTCAAAGCACTACCTACAGCAATAAGGCAACAGAACAAAATTAAAGGGATGCAAATAGAAAAGGGAGATGTTAAATATGACATGATATTATACATCAGGGATCCCAAAAATTCTACCAGAAAATGTCTGGAAATGATGGACAATTTCAGCAAGTTGACAGGATATAGAGATTGTGTGCACAAATCAATAGCTTTTCCACAAGTCACCAAGAAACATACAGGGAGAGATGTCATGGAAACCTCATTCATACTAGCCTCTAAGAAAGGAAATTCCTCTAACCAAGGAAACGAAGGACCTTTGCAATGAAAACTTTAAATATCTGAAGAGAGAGACAGAGGAAGACACTAGACATTCCATATACATTAATTATAGGATTAATATTGTGAAAATGAGAAGTCCATCAAAACACACTTACAAGCACAATGCAATCACAATCAAAATCCCCATCTTACTCCTAACAAACCAAAAAAAATGAAAGTATTCTAAAATTCATATGGAGCCCACAAAAGATCATGTATGTGTGTGTGTGAGATGAATTACCATTCCAGACCTCAAGATATATTACAAAGCCATAGTAATAATAACAATATGGTATGGGCACAAAAACAGACATGAAGACCAATGGAAATAAACATCAAAGTCCCAAACATGAGTACATGTAACTATAGACATCTTATATTGGACAAAGATGCCAAAAATATACCCTAGAGATAAGAGAACACCTTTCACAAATGACACTTAGAACACAGGATCTTCACATGCAGAAGAATAAAATTAAACTCTATCACCTTAAGCAAAAACTTATTTTAAATGGATCAAAGACTTAACCATGAAGCCTAAAACACTAAAGCTGCCAGAAGAAAACACAGGCAATACGCTATGAGACATAGTGCTGTGGGATAATGCTCTTGTACACTGTAAAGATTTGTCACTTGAATTTGTTTAATAAAACACTGATTGGCCAGTAGCCAGGCAGGAAGTATAGGTGGGGAGACCAGACTAGGAGAACTCTGGGAAAAGGAAGGACAGAGTCAGAAGTCGCCAGCCAAACACAGAGGAAGCAAAATGAGAATGTCACACTGAGAAAAGGTACCAAGCCATGTGGCTAAACATACATAAGAATTATGGATTAATTAAAGTGTAAGAACTAGTTAGTAATAAGTCTGAGCCATAGGCCAAACAGTTTGTAATTAATATTAAGCCTCTGAGTAAATTATTTCGGAAGTGGCTGCTGGGAATTTGTGAGTTGCTTGTGGGACAGATGCCTCCACCTACAACATAGATTGAGGAAAGGATTTTTTGAATAGGACCACATTTGCCCAAGAATTGAGGCAAACAATTAACACATAGGACCACACAAAAAGAAAAGTCTTATTTACATCTAAAGAAAGAATTAGTCAAGTGAAAAGGAAACATAGAGAATGGGAGAAAATATTTGTCAGTCATATATCTGACAGAGGATTAATATCTAGAATATAAAAAAACTTAAAAATACAGTCAAATAAAAAGAAAAAAACTAACCCATTTAAAAAATGGGTTTGAGATTTGAACAAAGAATTCTTTTAAAAAGAAATAAAACTGACTAAGAAATACTTCAAAATGTTCATCATCCTTATTAACTTGGGAACTATCAATCAAAACAACTTTGAGATTTTGTCTTACCCCAGTCAGAAGGGTAAAAATTATCAGGACAAACAATAAATGCTGGAGAGGACATGAGGAGAAAGGAGCCCTCTTCACTCTTGGTGAGACTTAAAACTGGTCCAGAAACTCTGGAAATCAATGTGGAGAACCTTCAAAATCTATAAAATCTACCACATGATCCATCTATGCTACTCTTAGGCATAAGTCCAAAGGATTCAAACATTCTACTCCACAGATAACTTGCTCAGCCATGTTCATTGCCACTCTATTCATAATACCTAGAAAATCGAAACAACCTAAATGTCCCCCAACTAACAAATAGATAATAAAGATGTGATATATGCATATGTACTGTGGAATATTTTTCAGATGTAAAGAAAAATTAACTCATGAAATTTCCAGGTAAATAGATGGAGCTAGAAAAGATCATAGTTAATGAGGTAACCCAGACCCAGAAAGACAAATGTTACATGTTCTGTTTTATACGTGATTCCAAGCTACAAACCTTCAGATGGCAAAAAACAGAAAAGTAAAAGAGGACCATGGAGGCTGAGGGGAGAGAGGGGATAGCATGCACATATGTGCGTGCACACACACACACACACACACACACACACACACACATGTATGTATGTATGTATGTATGTATGTATGTATGCATGCATGTATGTATGTATGTATGTATGTATACATTTCATATATATATGTGTGTGTGTGTGTGTGTGTGTGTATAATTTTCCCATCTGGGCTAACAATTCTTCCATTCCACCAGAGCAATAGACTAGCTAATAAAAACCCCAACAGCACACATGAGAAGCTCCCTTTTGAACTGTTGGTTGGAGTTCTTCAAGAGATTCCCAAAATAGTATATGCTATTGCTGTTGCCCCTTCTTGCATACCAGGGGCATAAGATAAATCCCCATTGCTAAAGTTACTAAGTAGAATGTAAACACAAGGCAAGGCATTGGAAACATAAAAGTTTATACAGCATTTTGTTTAGATTCAGGTTTTGAGGACAAAGCTCCCACCTGCTGAATTTTTCTAATTAAATATACTTTAACTGATACATAAAAACATGAGATTTGTAGGCATTAATGGTATACTATGTGAATTTTCAACGCATATGTACATTTCCTGGATTTTTATTCTGGCTGCCATGGGCCACACTGCTACTCTACTCAAGCATAACAATACATAGCATACTGTAGGGGAATACCTTGATTAACTTTCCTTCTATAGGGAATTTGTATTGCTTGTCCATTCTATAGCATCTGCAGAAAGCCATGAGGTGTCCAGTATTGATTATCTGGGTATTCACTATCAAACTGAATTGTACCAGTAATACATGTTTTCAGTGAATTAACAAATTCCAGGCATGTAGTCCATGGCAACGACATGGTACTAATTCAAGGGCCTCACAGAGACCTAAACTTGTGATTTTGCTGTCATTAATCCAGATATAAACCATCAAATCTCACTTGGTAGTCATTTTTATGGCATTTTTATTTATTTATTTTTAAATAATGGTAGTCATTTTTTACATGCAGTCACGTGTCTCTAATATTAGGCCTCTGAATTCTTTATCTAGTCCTCAGAAAAACACCTTGACCTAGCACAATTTCTGGCCTTCTGCTAGTCAAGGTTGTCTGGCCAACACTAAGCCAACCACATGATCTTTTGCTATCATTCTGGTTCTGACCCCAGCTCTACCCTGTCACTCATTCACTGAGGTTAAGAATCTGCCCTGGATGCTGATTAGATAATATCCTAACAACAAGACCACTCCTGAGCCATAGACCCACTGCTGCTGGCTCTTCCTGACATCACAGCTGAGTTTTAGGCCATACTCTATGTTGCAGCAGTGAACTGATGACAATCATTGGGGCTTTAGGATGTCACACTGTGCCAAGTGATTTTTTCCTGCTACATCTTGAACTTCACTTGGGAGAACTTTTAGCTATACCATTGCCATACCTATTTGGCTACCATTCACGTTCAGCCAGTTCAGCTCAGTGTTGGCAATAGCCCTAAATGTCTTCTCATTTGATCAAGAGAGCCCTGTTACAATATCTTACAATTCTCCCAAGACCTGCTCTGATGGTTAACTCTGACAAATCTGAAGATAAGATTTAATCACATGAAGTAACTTGTCTGTTTAAACCCACCTCACCAGGCACTTGTCAGACTCCCAGAGGTTCATGCAATCACATATGACCTGAGGAGCCAGGCAATCCCCAGTCTTACACTGACCTTTAAGATATCCCAACCTTTTCATCAGTTTAGGAATTGAGATGGAGAGACTGCCTAGGCACATGGTGGTAGTCTGGGAATCTATCCTGAATGTAAGATCTTATGTTGTCTTCTTGTTCAAAATTCTTAAACTTCAAGAAGCTGTAAGGTCCATTGATCATCCTCACAAGAAAAGCATCCATGAAGAATGAATAATGGAGCACAGGTGGGTGTGAGTGACAGAAGACAGTGTAGGAATCAATGTCTGACAAAACTCTAATGACAATCTGATAATAGAGCCTCAAAATTAGCATCTTCTTCACAGATATTGTAAATTGTGCAATAAGGGAGGAAGTCTTGGCTGAATTAATCACTACCTGGGAGACAATTTCACAGTAGAATAAACAAGTAGAGATAAAAAATGATAAATACATTATCCCATCCAGGTCCGGGCTGGAGTCAGTTCTTTGAAAAGCAAAGGAAGGAAGAAAGAATGGAAGGCAGGCAGGCAAAGGAGGGAGGGAGGGAGGGATGCAGGCATCGGTGACTAGCTAGCCTTGCTTAATCAAACAGGAAAAAGGAAAGTAGGCTCTTATAAAGGATATTCTGAGATGGCAAATACTTAATGCAAAGCCTTTTTTTTTTTTTCAGCTGTTGGTTCCCGCAGACAAGCACAAGCCAGTCTTGTTCCACTTCCTGATCAGAGGACAATAATTGGTGGAGGATATTAGAGGAAAAGTGGATAGCATATTGGGAACTGTGGGGTGACTATAAAATACAGTAGAAAATAGAGAACACACACTTATTTTCAATGCAACTGGCCCATTCTCTCCATGGATTTGTTAACTTCTTGTTTTAGAATTTTAGGCATCATTTTGAGGAGATTGCAGGAGCAAATCAATTGGCAGGACATTGCCCTTGTTTCTCAAAAACAGTGACTGTCCTTCATTTCTCTCTGCTGGAAGGTTGAATTTTCCACATTAAAGCTATATTATTCAAAAAACAGAACTGAAACTCTTCTGTCATAATATGATTGGGTTTTTTTATCACTTTAGACCCATAGTGGGAAAATAAAAGCCTGTTATCCCTCGCAAATCATGTTGGCTTCACGGAACACTGGATACTCTGGTTGTGACATTTAACTGGGAACAGTGGGAGCCAATCAGATGGTACCCTTGGCACGAAAGACTTTGTAATAAACTAGGATGACTGCATTACATAAGTGCCCTACAGAGATGTGTCCTCTAAACGTGCCCAGGGTTCCTTGACACAGTTTAGAGTCTTCTGATACTCTATAATTTAACACACTCATCTGTTTGTTTCCAGGGGCATGCCAGAGAATGTTCTAAGAATCAGTGATGTGTGCAGCCAATCAAATTTCTCTCTAAGCACACTGCCAAGATATCTCAGATGACTCAAGGATTACACTAACTGCTGGCTTAATACAACAAGAATACTTCTAAAGAGAAAAATGATATTTACTAATCTAAGCAAAGCCAGTTTTATTGAGAAATGATATATATTAAAGTGAGTTTTATGTATTTAAACTAGACTGTAGATTTTTAAGTTTGTGGAGTCCGATTCCTTTGGTTATTCATATGTATTATAAGTTATAATAAATTTATCTTATAACATATGGCATGTTATATATTGTACATTATATATTATAATAATATAATATATGGTACACTTTATATATAGCATTTTATATACATGCATAGATAAGTCCCTAGGACAATGCTGCACTACCAATTCCCTGTCTTATTGTTATGTGACTCATGGGAAGAAGGACTCATCACATTGACGTACCCAGGTACTTCTTTGTTTTTCAAGGTTCCATTTTTAGCCTAGCTTACTAGGTAAGACACATCTCCAAACATTTTTTTCCAATAGTCATATTTTTAAACCTGCTTCAGGGCTAACAAGGTTAATTTAAATCTTACAGATAATCTTAAAATCTTCAATCATAGTAATATAATTGGGACAATTATCCATCTCTGAATTTTTAGTTTAAAGATAAGGATAAAATAGTTTGGGTACAGTACTTGTTAAACAATTTACATGCTCATTACACAGGTAAACAGGTGGCTCAGGAGGAATAAAGTAAAAATAACATCAAACTTTTTATTCTGCTTTGAATACCTCATTTAAAAAAATCTAGTTTGTAAATTGACAAAAATTTACTTTAAATCTTCCAAAAGAAACTCCATATTGGGCTACCTATATTTTAGATCCAATTTCTTGTCACCAAAGAAAACAAACTTTTTCCTATTGAAAACATATATAGTATATTATATTCCTATTAAAACATATACACTTATAAACTAGGCCTAATCATTGTTACTACTAGGAAGACACAACAAATTCAGCACTGTAAATGGCCCTATAGTATGCTTATGTGTAACAAACAAAGTAACTTTAACTCCATTAATCCTTCCTAGATGTACTTGGTGAATACTTGGTGAAATCTTCTTATCCAAATTATACAAAAGACATCAGTCCCTATTAACAACAACATTCATGATGTCTTATTTTATGGTTTAGAATTATATATATGTATAAGAGGCTTCATCCTGCAACTGACATAAACAGATATAGACTCACAGCCAAATATTAGGTGAAGCTTGGGGAGTCCTACAGAACAAGGAGGAGAAAAGTGTGTAGGAGCCAGAGTGGGTCAAAGACACCACAAGAAAATCCACATAATCAAATAATCTGGGCTAATAGGAGCTCACAGAGACTGAACTGACAACCAGGGAGTCTGTATGGACTGACTTAGGCCCTCTGCATATATATGACAGTTGTATAGCTTGGTCCTCTTGTGGGACTCCTAACAGTGGGAACAAGGGCTGTCTCTAACTCTTATACTGGCTTTTAGGACCCTACTCCTCATACTGGGTTGCCTTGCCCCCAGCCTTAATTCGTGGGGAGGTGCTTAGTCTTACTGCAACTTGATATGCTATGTTTTGTTGATACCCATGGGAGGCCTGTCCTTTCCTAAACAGAAAAGGAGGAGGATGGGATTGAAGGATGGGAACAGAAGGAGGGTGGGAGGAAGACCTGGGAGGAGAGGAGGGAGGGAAAGCTGTGACTAGGATGTATGTAAAATAAATACATAAATAAGTAGACCAAAAGGAACATACACAGGTACGACTCTAAACCCAGTTAATTCTTGACACATGTATAATGAGAGAAGAAGGAATTAAATTAAAAGTTTGGAGACTGAAAGATTAGGAAGTTTATATTTGACAGTGGAAAGCAAATTCCCCTAGCTTTTAGTTATTATGTCAAGTAAGGTAAACCTTCTGAGAGGAATACTATGATATCCCTTCAATAATTCATAGAACAAGTAGACAGAAATACAGTGAAGATATGGAATGTTTGAAATACACTCTCAACCAACTTGATGAAACTGACAGTTATTGAATATTATACTTCTAATAACACAGTAAGCATTCTTTTCTGTTGTACCTAGAATGCTTTTCAGCATGGAAGATATTGCATGCCAATAAAAGTATCAATCAATTCAAAAGACAGAAATCATATCAAAAACATAACTTTTTTGGCTGATGAGCTGGCTCAGTGGGTGAAGGTACTTTCCATCCAAGCCTGGAAATTCAAGCTGGATTCTTAGAACTCACGTAAGGGTGCAAGGGGAGAACTGACTTCTGAAAGTTTTCCCTGACATCCACACACATCCCATGGGATGCTTGTCCATACACACACACACACACACACACACACACACACACACACACACACACTCTTTAAATAAAAGCTGTCTTTTAGGCACAGTGGTATTTTATCATAATCAATGAGAGAAGTTTATCTCAAATTTTCCTATTGCTTAGAAACTAAATACTATCCATAAAAGTAATAAATACTTCATGTCAAAGAAGAAGTCAAAACAGAAGTGAATACTACTTTGAGCTAGATGAAAAGGAAAGCACATTATCTTCAAAGCAATTTGAAGACAGACAGATATACTAGTTACTCTTCTCATTTCTGTGACCAAATTCCTGGCCAAATCCATGCTTAGAAAGGTTTCCTTTGGTCTCCAGTTTGAAAGGACACAGTCCATTATGTCAGGAAGGAGTGGAGGCAGGGAAGTGGTCATATTGCATCTACAGTCAGGAACCAGAGAATAAACAGAGAGTGGGCTCAGGTTCAAGGCCTGTTCACAATGACAAGCATCCTACAGTGAACCTCCAGCTACTTATGATTCCCCAATATTCCTACAAACCATCACTAGATGGGGAACAAATGTTCAAGTATGTGAACGTATGGGGACATTTCACACTCCAACCACAACCACAGGGTATAGATCAGAAAGGAAAACAGTGGAGCAGAAAGCATTAAGAGAAACAGAGATAAAAAGCTGGATCTTTGATAAGATCAAAAACTGTCATTGAAAATTTCCACAGATTATTCAGGAAAAGAAGAGATGGCACCATGAGAGATTACAGGCAATAAAAGGAGAATGATAAACTGTTATGAACATTAAATTGGGCAATTTAGATAGGGTAGACAAATTCCTTGAACAATAAATTCTACCAGAGACAATGTAAGAGTAATTACCTGACTTGAATATGCCTACATCTACCTGAGAAAATGAATTTTCAAAGATATTCCCATAAAGAAAATTACAGGCCTGGGTAGTTTGACTACATAGTACTTCAAGGAGAAATTATAACAAATATTCACGTGCATTTTACAAAGTAGAAAGGTTGTTTTCCAATAGATTTGTTGAAGGCAGAGTCACTTTCATGCTAAAACTACACTAAGACATCAGAAGAAATAAAACTAAAAACTTACCCTACATGAACACAGAGTCAAACATTTTAAATGAAAGTACTAAATTAATAATGTATCATGACCTAAGAGTTCATCTGAGAACTGTAAAATACTTGACTTAACATTATATCTGAATATAAATAATTTAACTGTCCTTTCCCCTGGTGCCTGTTAGGAGACTTTAAATTTTGGAGCATCCTGAGTAACACACATCTATGCAATTCACTAGCCTCTGAATCATTCCTTAATTATGCTGAGAGACGAAATGGTTCAGGTAGGAGCTATTCACTAGAAAGATCAGCCTTATGATAACAAGGTGGGATCTTGAAGACAGCCTGAGCTCTGAGAGGCAACAGAAGTGAGGAGGTAGAGTTTGAGTATCTGCTTGAATGAATCATGGGACTCAATGGCATGGTCTCGAGTATGAAGTCCAGATGACAATCATCAACTCTGAAGCTTTCTAGTTAAGCACATGATGTGCCAGGACAGGATGTTCACTGACTCCATTGGGAGGGAACTTGGCTGGGCGCTTCACCGCATGTATGTCTGGCCCTAGCTACTTCAGATTTATATCCTTCCAAAGAAAATGATGATTATGGCACTTTACTCAAATTTGTATGGCATTCTATTTAGAGATTGGACTTGAGGGTGACTGGGGAATTCTCTGCATCTGCTGTCATCAGATAGAGTGTGGTTGGCCTGAAATGTGGTTGGTTTATCAGTAAGGCCAATCTTGGGGAGAGTCCCTATGTTGGAGGTGGCTACCATACAATACATTCAAATACAATTAAAGCAACTAGAAAAACCATGTTATTATCTCAACTGAGCCTGAAAAATATTTACCCAAGTATAGCATTTAATCTTAACAAATATATTCAGCTATCAATCTAACAGAATCCATGAGAAATCTATTCTATACTCAGTTGTGAAATACTGTGAATTTATTACTGAAACTGGTAACAGGATAGATTCTTATCCCCCAAAAAACTGGGAGCCTCCAAATTATTATGAAAGCAGATATTCATCCCTCGCCATATTCCCTCAGCTACCCTGGCCTCCTCTCCCCCACCCGAATTTAACCCTTCCTGGGCCATTATTCCTTTTATCACTTTGTACTATCGCCTTCAGTGTCTTCTGAACAAAGCACGTATAAACTTGCAGCAGTTATGACAGCATGCAAAAGAGCTGTGTAAGCTGAAGACCAACACAACTGACGCTGAGTGTGGAGAAGCGAGTTGGAGATGAAGCTCTGCTGGTAGCTAAGGAGTTTTGGCAGTTCTTAGCTGCTGGGGACAGTCAGTTTTCTCTAAGCATGTAGCCTCTTGTAAGTCAGCCTCACTCCCTTGGAAGGCCATATATTCAAGAATATTTGGGCAGCACAAATTGGTCATGATTGATTTTCAAAAATAAAGGACACAAAGTTTTTCTACAAAGTAGGTAGAGAAGGGTGTGTGGATCTGGGTAGAGTTAAGGAAGAGTGAGTATGTATGATCAAACACCTTGTATAAAGTTCTCAAAGAACTAACTTTTACGAGCAGAGATAATTGAGTAAAAGACAACCAGGTTAAATAAAGGGAATGGTAAATCTGCCTATCTTCATAGATGACGTGTTTATCAAAGTCAGAAAACTGAAAACTCCATCATGGATGCACATTGAAAATATTAAGTATGCTTAGCAAGTGTGTAAGATACAAATTCATTAAATAAAAATTGATTGCACCTTTTTCTAATGTTTTGATTTTTAACTATCATTCTCAAAAACAGAAAATAGTTGGTTCTAATACTGAGTAGCATCATAAGTAAAGAAAGTGCCAAAATATCAAAATGAAAAAGAAACAAATAGGAAAGCATCTATGAGGAAATGTCAAGGGGGCATGGGAGCCAAGTTAAAATGCTTGTAATGGTCAAAACTAGGATGAAATTGTACAAAAATGTAAGGGAGTACATGCTAAGAAAAGCAACATGTTAAATAAGTAGGTAATTGAGAAGGTGTAACAAAAGCCTTACACAGAAGAGTTCCAGGTACTTTATGTAAATATTCCATTGTTAAGCTGGGGTGACAAAGCCTGCTTTTGAAGTGTGGGCACAGCATACTAATTTCATTCCAGAAATTCACTGTGTTGAAATCTGAGAAACACCTTCTGCTGGGAGATCAAGGTTAACAGCAATAGTGATAACTCACAGTGATCATTTCTATCCTTGATGTGATGTGATGAGAAAGGCAATTTATTTTTGTGGTCATCCATCCGTCCTGAAACCAAAAACCTCAGTCTAATCATGAGGAGAACAGAAAGTCCGCACTGGGGAATATTTTATAAGATGCTCAACTAGTTTCCTTCCTGACAATGAAGGTCATCCAAAACAAGGAAGGTCTGGATGACCGTCAGCAGGGATAAGAAACATGAAACCTAAATGCCATGAGGCATTATGGAGCCATGGAACTGAGACAGAATAAACTACAAGCTTTAGTTAACAATAATGTATCGATAGAGGTCCATTACCTGTGAGAAATCTACTGTGCAAGACATTTATAATAGAGAAAATGAGTGTCATTTTATGACACTTCTCTGTTCTCATTTTATTAACAATTGTAGAACTGTTTGCAAAAAGTCTACTTTAAAGTACATATTCCCAACCCAAAATTTTGGCTTTGTAGAACTATCAAATAATATTTGGGATTTAAAATGTTTAAAATGTTACTTAGGATGTTTTAAAATCTATGAAAGACTATTAAATCAGATGAAAGATATACAGTATTACATACTGAAACTATTTCATAGTACTTCTCTTGTTTTTGAGATTGTAATAAAATTTCCTTTTCCTTTCCTTTCCTCCCTCCACACCCTTCTGTATCCCTGTTCTCTTTCAAATTCATGGTCTCTTTTTCATTAACTGTTGTTGTCTGCATATGTGTATATAAATACATTCCTAAATACATAAACACACCCCTCTCAGTCTGTATAATATACTTATATATATGAAACTACTAAAGAATTGCTGAACAGAATTAAAAGGGAAAAATTAAAAGAGGAAATACAACATCCCATGGGTCATAAGACTCAGTATTCTTACCACTATACCCCAAACCAATCTAGAGATTCGATGCTATCCCAAGTCCTAGCAATATTATTGTACAAACAATTGAATAACTTTTATTAAACATAATTGGTTTTTGTGCTTTATAATTGACAAACCAAATGCAAATTTGTAACATACAATAAACTATTTTGATATATGGATCCATTTTGAAATGGCTAAATCAAATTAGATAATTTATTTTGAATGACAAAACAAAATTTAAATTCATAAGGAAAGACAAAAATCAAAGCTGAAGACCCAGATTCAAGATGGAATAGAAAGCTGTAGTGCAATAGCGAAGTCTTGTCGTAAATATAGGCACCGTGTTCTGCGGGAAGAGAACAGAGCCCAGAAATAGAACGTGTATCCTGAGGAGAGTTCAGAGGAAAGTCAATAGAGAAAAAATGGCTTTTCAACAAATGAAACACCTGGCTATCTATATTTTTTCAATGCCCTTGTGACCTCATATATAAAATGGCTCACAGTGAATTGTACCAGCAAACACATAGCTGAAAAGTATACAATCCTTAGGAAAACACATTAGAGAAAACAGTTGTAACTGGGCTAGCTTGGTGCCTGTCACTTGAGCTTCAGATAACCTACCCCTCTGCTGTGGACTATTCTTAGGGATAGAAGTGACCTGAGCTTTCTCCTGAGCTCCATATAAACATCTACCCACTAGTAGGGAAAAGCATGTGTCATTGTGTTCAACTTTGCAGTCTCCAGTGGCCCTAAGCCAAGGCAGATCTACCATTAGGAGGGATGCAGCTAGGTTTTGCTGTAGAAAAATGATTTCTAATTCATCCCCCACAAAGCCTAATATTTGCTTCTCTTGTGCCTGCCACTCACTGTTCAACTGTGCTCAGAATGCAGCTGACCTCATCAGTCAGGGCTCCTGCAAACTCTGGGGGACATTGCCAAGGACCTAAGTGCTAGCCAAGCTCATGTGAATGCTTCAGGGTACATAAACACACATTTTGTGTGGCAATGAGGGGAGGTGAGGGGAGGGCACACAACACAATAAATACTTCATCTGTGAAACTGATTTCCTCTTGACCATCTTGATTCTCAGATCTGTATTCCTCATTCACCCATAGCCCTATCAGTGGTTACCCCTGTAAGTAAACATCTCAATTCTGTTTTCCTAAATATAATGATTGCCTGCTTTATAGCCATGCAAATTTAATAATTAAAATATCTCGGAATCCTGGGGTTATAACTGCCACTATTTAACCATAAAATGTCAAAACTGGAGAGGACTCATGGCTCATGGTCACGGCTCACTCCAAATGCTTTGTGTCAGTTGAATGAAAAGTGAGACAGTGTAAGTTTACAAAAGGCACTCCAGGTGAGTGGGCAAAGATGGAAGACACTCAGGTGTTCTGGCTCCAAACAACCTACACCGGCAGTCTGAGCGTCTACACTGTTTGGCTGACTTATTGCCACTGGTAAAATCATCAGTAAGGAAATGAGGGCCACATTGCCTGTTGATCAGTGTAGCAGTGGCAAGTGCTTAGGCAGATGGAGAAGAATCTACCGAGTCACTTGGTTGGGTGATGATAATGACGCCACACTCCACCATGTTCTTCAGGCAACTGAAACTTCATGGGTCCCTGTAGTGCAGACACATGTATACATGTAGATTTTTATAGAGCCACCTGGTAAACAAAACTATCTGTTTGACTTGGAAATACAAATGTATTTAATTTAAAGTGCATTTAATACAAACATTAAGCATTAGCTAAGAGGTTGGTGACTCTGGTAGCCTTAGTGGTATAATGGGATACATGAGCCCCTTAATAAATCCTACTGGGAGTTACCTCTTTGGTGGAATATGTGGCCAGATGGCCAAGAGTACAAAACCTATAAGATCCTTAACAGGCATTTGAAAAATTTCAGAATCTATAGCCTAGAATTTACTGGTAATGTATTCATATCCTAGGAGTGACTATAACTGACCACATTCACAGACATGTTCTCATCTTTCTTTTCCTTATTCCATTTTACACTCTGGTTAGTACACAATTGCGCTCAATTGTCTGTCTAGCTCATGATCTGCCTGTGCTTCTCAGTGCCCTCTGACACTTATCCCCAACACTTAGCACTGCACACTGGTCTTGCTTCTGTGTGGTCAGCACTGAAGGGTAACATCAGCCTCACTCTGTGAGAAACTCTTATGCACTTGGTCCTGTATCCAAGTAAGCCCAGCCATGGTCCTTCAGAGGCTTTGACAAACATGAACTCAGGAAGAGTATTCCAATGAGGCAAAGGAAAAGGGTGATTCAGAGAGACCAGCTGGGACAGGCACTGCTCGTCCTGGGGCAGATCTATCTCCACTTTCACCTTTCACAGCATTTCTCCCAGCCTCCCCAGGACCAGAAAACCTGGTATCACAGGGATAATGTTGATGTTGTCAGCTCTTTTTCCTTGGGTTCATTTCCTAAGGAGCCAGCCTGATCATGGAGTTTGCTAATCTAATTATTCCTCAAGAGCACCAAGCAGAATAATACAAAATCAACATATCTCATTACGTTTTGCTGATGAATTTACTTTGGAACAAATATGAACTTCCTCTCTCTTCCCTCGGGCCGCACTCAGTGATGCCATCATGGATGCTGGAGAGTGCAACATTTTTCACCAGGCTCTGACGTACTCTGGCAGCAGCCTGGCTCTCATCTAGTCTGACCTGGAAAAGTATTACAAGACCCCATCAATGCTGGTTTAACTATAGTATTATACCAGACATGGAGAGTCATGAGGGATCCTGAGGGCCTCAGGGAGAGTTCCTGTCTAGACTCTTCCCAAGAGCATCAACAAACTAGTTTCCATTAATACAATCTAATTGTGTAATTAATTGTATTTGGAAATAGCCTCCACATTCTGCCAGGAGCACTATCAGGGGAAGGGAATTTGTATCTGTAGTCTGGACCTCAGAGAAAGCTGCCCCCAATTCAGTGCTAAATATGACAGATGGGTCTTGATTCCATGCCAATCAGCAGAAGTTGTTTATGCCAATGTTTCCCAATATAACCAATACAAGGACTAAGGAAATGGAAAAACTAAGTGCCTGAAAGCACATGTGTTCCTCACAGTGCAAGAAGCTTGGAAGAGTAAAGGAACTAAGCCATTTTAGATCTATGGAGGCCAAGCAGTTTACTCAAGGTCACGAAATGCCAAGGCAGAAATTCGGATTTTTCCCAATCCAGCTAACCTGCAGACGTTTCTGTTCATACCCGTGTTGTGCATCATTATTCAGCCTCAAAAGGATGTAGTTCATTCTAGGGAAACACCTCTGTCAGCAAAGTGCTCACTATGCAGACACGAGTTCAAAACCCAGTAGCCATGTACAAGAAATCTGGGCACGGCGGCCTGTGCTTGTAATTCCAGTGCAGACATGAACAGATCCCAGGACCTGGCTGGAGAGCCAACATAGCTGAATTGGTGTCAGTTCAAATGAGAAACCCATCTCAAAAGACAAGGTGGAAAGCACTTGGAAAGTGGTATACAAGCTTGATCACTGCTGCCATACTCATCTGCACATACACAATTCTGTACACACAAACACATACATAATACAACTTTAAATTTAAATTATTTTTATTTAAAAAGATAAGCTTCATAGCCATTAATTGACTTCCATTTGTTTCCCTGATGTTTTCACTTCCCATTCTCACTACAGGCAGGAATTCAGCCATTGCTTCCACTTCCCTGCAGAAGGGACATTTCTTAAGACATGAAAGAAAAACTTGAAATTCAACAGGTCTGATATTTATTATAGATTTTTTTGTTGGTAAAAAAAAAATTACACCATATGCTTGTGTAGGTTGGCCAACAAGTGAAGGTTCTAGAGGATAAGAGAGGAAAGAGAATGGTAAGGAAGCAGTCTCCTGAGAGGAAGTTGAAAGAGCATATTCACATCAAACAGAATGTTCCAGGCACATCAGACATTTGCCTCCTTAGAAATGTTAACAAGGTTACATTAAAATTAAAACACAGTGTCTATGATAGTAAGTGTTAGGACACACTCCTACTGTTAGGTATGTGTTTCTGCACACCGTAGTAGTCTAAGTCCCATGAGGACAATGTCGTACTTTCCCTAAGGGTCCTCTCTAATCACATGAAGCCCTACCATCTAGGGTCTGTCTTAAGTCTAGTTAGTTGTAAAAGGACACATATAAGATACTGATTAAATGATGATTCAAATGGTGATAGGGCCAGCAGCACAGTGATAGATAGATAAAACACAGCTGGCATGCATTAAGGTACAACACAGACACCAAAGAAATGTGCACATGCAATGACATACAATAATATGGAGTAAAAGGTAAAAGGAGTAGGAGAGAAACAGAATCCAAACTGATATGCACCTATGCAAACAATGTCCTAGTCAAACCTAGAGCGTGGACATATACTCATAATCCCTATGAGAAGACATTTGGAGTGGGAGGAATGTGAGGAAATAGGAACAAAAAATAACATACAGAACAGCAAGAGGAGGATACTTATCAAGGTTAAGTGAATGCCACAGTCAGATGGAGCAGAGCAGACTCTTACCCCCATGACAGGTCCATTCTACTGACCTGTTTGGTACCACAGACAAGTATAAAACCTATTATAATGTACAAGACATGTGTCTTACACTTTAGAAGCTAGGCTGGGTAGATCTGTCCATCCTGGACTCCTATGAACATGGACGACAATGTGTTATTGAGTTTTTGCCATGCCTAGCTGAGGTCTAACCTCAGCTACATTTAACACAGTCAACAAGGGAGGAGAAGTGATGGACTCCAGAGAGAGCGCCAGGGCTTTACTTCTGAACTGTCACTTCATACTCCATAGCCCAGGGTGACTACTCAAGGGGCTTTGAAGGTACAGATTAAAAGTGTGATGTGAGGAGTAGATTAGACCCCATTCCTCTGGGCACAGAAAAGCCCTATCACTGTGATCCATAAATATGGGAGACATTCTTCCAAAGAGTCTTGCCTGGCCACTAGCCTCAATTCCCAGATGAGAGTCCAGTTCTCAGTACCTGTGGGAGCCACGACCCCTTGGAAGCTACAACTCCCAACTCTCATTGCTCCACCTTGAATGTGACCAAGATCCTATGTCTTAGGAACTGTGTCCTGTGTGATCTCTGAGACTCAGTTCACTGTTTTAGTTATTTTTTCTGTTGTGCTGTATTAAAACACAATGACCAAAGGCAACTTAAGTGTTTATTTTAGCTCACAGCTCCAGGGAGACAGAGTCTATTACAGTAGGGAAAGCATGGCATGACAGCTGGATCTGGAAGCAGAGAGCATATTTTACTCACACACAGAGTGCAGAGAGAGAGAGAGTATTCAGGAAGCAAAGCCAGTCTATAAACTCTTAAAGTCCATGCCCAATGACATGTTTCATTCTGTTTTGGTTAAATGAGCTTTTATTACAAAATTACTAATAGCATTTGTAATTTTCTTACTATAGATTGAAAAGTTGGAAATTCCACACACTGAATTAAAAATTAAAGGCACTAAATATTTTTAAAGCATAGGGGACTGGACCTGCCTGTTTTAAATCCACGAGGTTTAAATGAATCCCCAGGGGAGTCTTGGCCCTGGAGGAGATGGGAATAGTGGGGAGGGGATGGGGGGAAGGTGGGGATAGGGGCAGAAGGGGGGAAGACAGGGGAACCCATGGCTGATGTGTAAAATTAAAACACAAATATAATAATAAAAAATGAAAAAAGCATAGGCAAATAATTATAAAGCTTATAAAGTAAGCAAACTCTTGTTGATTATGACATTAAAACCATTAGTGAAGAGTCTATAGATTTGAATACAAGGTGTTTTTCTAGCTTTATTGGTATTTAATTGACAAATGATAGTTTTAAATGCTTAAGTTGCACAATAAGATATTATCATATAGTATATGTTACTTAAGGATAATCATAGTCATACTCATTAATATCCCAACACTTCACAAAATTATTCTTTCTATTGGGAGAAATTTAAGATCCACTCATTTAATTTGCAAATATGTGCTGAATTATTATTGACTATGGTTAATGATCTCTAGAACTCACTCCTAGATGAAACTTTGTATCCTCTGGTGGCATCTTCCTATTCTTCACCTAGCAAGGCCTAAACCACAGTTCTTCCCTTTGCATCTCTGAGGTCATCTCTTAGTTTCCACATGTAAGATGAGGCAGTTTTGTCTTGTGCTTGGCTTTTCATTTAACATGATGTCCTCCAGGTTCATCTGTTCTTTCGCAAATGACAAGATTTCCTTCTTTGAAAGACATTACTATCCCATGATCATATCTTATATTGTTCTGATACGTTAACTATTATCGATAACAGTATAATGAACATGGGAGTGCAGGTGTCTGTAACATACTGAGTTAATATCCTTTGCTATACTCCCAAGGCAGCCTAACATACTGGATAATCCGGCAGGACCATTTTTAATATCTTTGAGACTTGTCTATCCTTTTCCTTCACAATGACTGCTACTAATCTACCTTCTTAGTAGTAGTAAACAAGGCCATACCCAGTAAAGATGTTAACCCAAAAGTATCAAGAATTTAACATATGTCCTGAAATTATACTTCTTGACATTGGTCTGGGAAAAGATTTTCTAACTATCTTCAAAATTATTTAATCTAATTATTCTTTTTTAATAAATACATTTATTCATTTATTTTACATCCCAGCCATAATTTCCCCTCTCCCCTCTCCTTCTAGTCCCTCATGATCACTGTCCCTCTGTTCCCACCCCCAATCCACTCCTCCTTTTCTGTTTAGAAAAAGGCAGGCCTCCCATGGGTATCAACAAAACATGGCATATCAAGTTGCAATAACACTAAGCACCTCCCCATGTACTAAGGCTGGACAGGCCAATGCAATGTGAGGAGTAGGGGCCCCGAAAGCCAGTAAAGAGTCAGAGACAGTCCCTGTTCCCACTGTTAGGAGTCCCACAAGAGGACCAAGCTATATAACTGTCACATAAATGAAGAATGTGTAGGTCAGTCCCATGTAGGATCCCTAGTTGTCAATTCAGTCAAATGTCCACTTATGAGTGAGTATATACCATGTTTGTCTTTCTGGGTCTGGGTCACTTCATTCAAGATGTTTCTTTTACTTTTCTAGTTCCATTCATTTGTCTTCAAATTTCCTGGTGTCCTTGTTTTTAACAGCTGAGTAATATTCCATTGTGTAATATTTTCTTTATCCATTACTCAGTTGAGGAACATCTAGATTGTTTCCAGGTTGTGGCTATTACAAATAAAGCTGCTATGAACATAGATGAGCAAGTGTCATTGTGGTATGATAGAGCATCCTTTGGGTCTATGTCCAAGAGTGGTATAGCTGGGTCTTGTGGTAGATTGATACCCAGTTTTCTGAGAAACCACCGGACTGACTTCTAAAATGGCTGTGCAAGTTTGTGCTTCCACCAGCAATGGAGGAGTGTTCCTATTGCTCTACATCCTCTCCAGCATAAGCTGTCACTTGTGTTTTTGATCTTAGCCATTCTGACAGGTACAAGATATAACCTCAGTCATTTTGATTTGCATTCCCCTTATGGATAAGGATATTGAACATTTCCTTAAGTGTCTCTACACCATGTGAGATTTGTCTATTGAGAATTCTCTGTTTCAATCTGTATCCTTATTTTTATTTGGATTATTTCATTTTTTCGATGTCTAGTTTCTTTAGATTTTTATATATTTTGGAAATCAGCCCTCTGTCAGATGTGGGGTTGGTGATGATCTTTTCTCATTCTGTAGGCTGATCTTTTATCCTATTGATAATATCCTTTGAATTACAGAAAATTTTCAATTTCATGAGATCACTTTTATTAATTGTTGATCTTAATGCCTGTGCTGTTGACATTTTGTTCAGGAAGTTGTCTCCTGTGCCAATGCATTTGAGATTATTTCCCACTTTCTTTTACATCAGATTCAGTGTATCTGGATTTATAGTGAGGTCTTTGATATATCTGTATCTATATATCCACTTGGACTTAAGTGTTGTGTAGCATGATAGATATGGATCTATTTGCATCCTTTTATATGCCAGCATCCAGTTAGACTAGAACCATTTATTGATGATGCTTTCTTTTTCCATTATGTAATTTTGTCTTCTTTGTTGAAAATCAGGTACCCATAGATGTGTAAATTTACATATTGGTCTTCAATTAAATTCCATTGATTTACCTGTCTGTTTTTATTACTATAGTTCTGTGGTAGACCTTTGAAATCAGGGATGGTGATACCTGTGGGATTTCTTTCATTGTACAGATTGTATTAGCTATCCTGAGTTTTTGTTTTTCTATTGGAAGTTGAGTATTTTTCTTTCAAGGTCTCTAAAGAATTGTTTTGGGGATTTAATGGGGATTGCATTGAATCTATAGATTGCTTTTGGTAAGAAGTTTATTTTTAATATGTTAATCCTACCAATCCATGAGCATCTTCTGATATCTTCTTTAATCTTTCTTCAAAGACTTGAAGTTCTTGTTATATAGGTCTTTCACATGATTGGATAGAGTTATCCCAAGACATTTTAATTATTTGAGTCTCTTGTAAAAGGTGTTGATTCTCTGATTTCTTTCTCAGCCTGTTTATCCCTTGGGGAGGTTACAGATATTTTTTGAGTTAATCTTTTTTCCTGCCACTTGATGAAAGGTGTTTATCAGCTGTAGGAGTTACCTGGCAGAGTTCCTGGGGTCACTTCTGTATACTATCATATAATCTGCAAACAGTGATACTTTGATCTTTTCCTTTCCTATTTGTATCCCCTTGATTTTCTTAGTTGTCTTATTGCTCTAGAACTTCAAGTACTGTATCAAATAGGTATGTAGAAAGTGTACAGCCATATCTTGTTCCTGATTTTAGTGGTATTGGTTTGAGTTTCTCTCCACTTAACTTGATGTTTGCAATCAGCTTGCAGTATGTTACTTTTATGATGTTTAGATATGTTCCTTTTATCCCTCCCTGATCTCTCCAAGACTTTCATGATGAAAGGGTGTTGGACTTTGTCAAAAGGTTTTTCAGCATATAAGGAGAAAGTCATGGGGTTTCTTCTTTCAGTTGTTTATGTGGTGAATTATACTGACTGATTTTCATAGGTTGAACCTTCTCTGCATCTCTGAGATGAAGCCTACTTGGTCATGGTAGATGGTCTTTTTGATGTATTCTTGGATTTGGTTTGTCAGTATTTTATTGAGAATTGTTTTATTGAGTATTTTTTGCAACAATGTCCTTGAGTTAAATTGGTCAGTAATTCTCTTTCTTTGTTGTGTATTTGTGTGGTTTGGGTATCAGGGTGATTGGGGCCTCATAGAAAGAATTTGGCATTTTTATATTTTGTGAAATAATTTGAAGAGTATAGCTATTAGCTCTTCTTTGAAAGTCTGGTAGAATTCTGTGCTAAAATCATCTGGCCCTGGGCTTTTTAATTTTTTTTCCTTGGGAGACTTTTAATGACTAATTGTATTTCTTTAGGGGTTATCAGTCTATTTAAATTGTTTATCTTATCTCGATTTAACTTTGGTAAGTGATATATATGAAATTTGTCCATTTCTTTTAGATTTTCCAATTTTGTGGACTACAGGCTTTTGAAGTATGACTTAATTTTCTGGGTTTCCTTGTAATCTGTTGTTGTACCCCCCTTTCTTTTCTGATTTTATTGATCTGGATATTCTCTCTCTGCCATTTAGTTAGTTTGGATAAGGATTTATCTTTCTTGTTAATTTTTCTCAAAGGATCAAGTCTTTCGTTTCATTAATTCTTTGCATTGTTCTCTTTGTTTCTATTTTATTTCAAACCTGAGTTCGATTGTTTCCTGCCATTTATTTGTGTTAGGTATGGTATGTCCTTAGTGTGAGATCTATCTATACTCTTCATGAAGGCACTTAGTGCTCTGAACTTTCCTCTTCTTATCATTTTCATTGTGTCCTGCTTGTCTGGGTATGATGGGCATTCATTTTCACAGAATTATAGGAAGTGTTTGCCTTCTTTCTGTATTTATTCCTTGACCCAATGATAACTCAGTAGAGAGTTATTCAGTTTCCATGAATTTGTAGGCTTTCTGTTGTTTCTGTTATTGTTGAAATCCAGCTTTCATCCATGGTGGTCTGATAAGATACAGGGAGTTATTAAAAAAATAATTTTTTTGTAGCTGTTAAGACTTGCTTTGTGTTCAAGTATATGGTCAATTTTGGAGAATGTTCCATGCAGTAATAAAGAGAAGTTATATTCTTTTCTATTTGTTCTGTAGATATCTGTTAGATCCATTTGAGTCATAATGTCTGGTAGTTCCATTATTTCTCTGTTTAGTTTCTGTCTGGATGACCTGTCCTTTGGTACAAGTGGGGTGCTAAAGTCTCCCACTGTTATTGTGTGAGGTTCTATGTATGACTAAAGCTTTAGTAATGTTTCTTTTACAAATGTGGCTGTGCTTACATTTGGTGCATAGATGTACCAAACTGAGACATCATCTGGGTAGATTTTTCCTTTGATGACCATGAAAAGTCTTTCTCTACCTTTTTTGGTTAATTTTGGTTGGAAGTCTATTTCATTAGATATTAGGATAGCTACACCAGCTTGTTTCTTAGGTCCATTTGATTAAAAAATCTTTTCCCAACCCTTTACTCTGACATAGTGTCTCTCATTGATGTTGAGGTGTGCTTCTTGTATGCAGCAGAATGGATCTTGTTTTCATGTTTATTCTATTTGCCTATGTCCTTTTATTGGGGAATTCAGTCCATTGATATTGAAGGACATTAGTGACCAATGATTATTAATTCCTATTATTTTGTTTTTGGTGGTGGTAGTATGTATGTGTGTGTGTGTGTGTGTGTGTGTGTGTGTGTGTGTGTATGAATGTTTGTATGTTTCCCTTCTTTGGGGTTTGCTGCTGTGAGATTATCTATTGCCTATGTTTTTGTGTTTGTAGTTAACTATCTGGGATGAGAGTTTTCCATCTAGTACTGTCCTAAGGGTTGGATTCATGGACAGGTAGAGTTTAAATTTGACTGTCATAAAACATCTTGTTTCCTCCATCTATGATGAGCGACAGGTTTTTTTTTTTTTAAATTATATTTGTGTTTTAATTTTACACATCAGCCACGGGTTCCCCTGTCCTCCCCTCTCCGTTCCCCCTCCTCCATTCCCATCTCCTCCATGGCCAAATCCCCTGGGGATTCATTTAAACCTGGTGGATTCAGTATAGGCACCTCCAGTCTCCTCCTTCCAGGCTGAGCATGTGTCCCTGTGTAAGCCCAAGGTTCCAAACAGCCAGCTCATACATTAAGGACAGGTCCTGGTCCCACAGCCTGGGTACCTCCCAAACAGTTCAAGCTATTCAATTGTGTCACTTATCCAGAGGGCCTCATCCAGCTGGGGGCTCCACAGCCTTTTGATTCATAATTCATGTGTTTTCATTCATTTGGCTATTTGTCCCTGTGCCTCTCCAATCTTGGTCTCAACAAGTCACGCTCTTACAGTCCCTCCTCATTCTCGACAATTGGACTCCTGGAGCTCGAAATGGGGACTGGCTGAGGATCTCTACACCCACTTCCATCAGTTATTGGACGAGAGTTCCAGCATGACTGTTAGGGTGTTTGGACATCTGATCACCAGACTAGGTCAGATCAGGCTTTCTCTCCACCATTAACAGGAGTCTACAGAGGATGTATCATTGTAGATTTCTGGGGACCTCACCAGCACTCTGCTTATTCCTGTTCTCATGTGGTCATCATTTATCATGGTCTGTCATTCCTTGTTCTCCCTTTCTGTTCTTGATCCAGCTGGGATCTCCTGCTCCCCTAAGCTTTCTTTCCCTCAAATCTTGCTCTTCATTACTCCCACTGTTGTCCAGGTTGTTCATGTAGACCTCATCCTTTTCTCTGTCATTGGGTGATCCCTGTGTCTTTCCTAGGGTCCTGTTTTCTAGGTGGCCTCCCTGGAGTTGTGTAGCAGTCTAGTCATCTTTGTTTTACATCTAGTATCCTACTATGAGTGAGTACATACCATATTTGTCCTTCTGAGTCTGGGTTACCTCACTCAGGATGATTTTTTCTAGATCCATCCATTTGCCTGCAAACCTCATGATGTCATTGATTTTCTCTGCTGAGTAGTACTCCATTGTGTATGTGTACCACATTTTTTTTTTTAACCATTCTTCAGTTGAAGGGCATCTAGGTTGTTTCCAGGATCTGGCTATTACAAACAAAGCTGATACGAATGTAGCTGAGCAAATGCCCTTGTGGTATGATTGAGCATTCCTTGGGTATATGCCCAAGAGTGCTACAGCTGGGTCTTGGGGGAGATGGATTCCCAATTTTTTAAGGAAGCGCCATATTGATTTCCAAAGTGGCTGTACAAGCTTGCATTCCCACCAGCAGTGGAGGAGAGTTCCCCTTGCTCCACATCTTCTCCAGCATAAGCTGTCTTCTGTGTTTTTGATCTTAGCCATTCTAACAGATGTAAGGATGTATCTCAGAGTCATTTTGATTTGCATTTCCTGGATAATTAGGGATGTTGAGCAATTCCTTAAATGTCTTTCAGCCATTTGAACTTCCTCTGTGGAGAATTCTCTGTTTAGTTCTATAGCCCATTTCTTAATTGGACTGTTGGGCATTTTGATGTCTAATTTCTTGAGTTCTTTATATATTCTGGATATCAGCCCTCTGTCAGATGGGGGTTGGTGAAGACATTTTCCCATTCTGTAGACTGTTGCTTTGTCTTCTTGACCATGTCCTTTGCTCTACAAAAGCTTCTCAGTTTCAATAGGTCCCATGGATTGATTGTTTCTCTCAGTGTCTGTGCTACTGGTGTTATATTTAGAAAGTGATCTCTGGTGCCAGGGCATTCAAGAGTACTTCCTACTTTCTGTTCTATCAGGTTCAGAGTAACTGGATTTATGTTGAGGTCTTTGATCCAGTTAGACTTAAGTTCTGTGCACGGTGACAGATATGGATCTATTTGCAGCCTTCTACACATTGACATCCAGTTATGCCAGCACCATTTGTTGAAGATGCTTTCTTTTTTCCATTGTACATTTTTGGCTTCTTTGTCAAAAATTATATGTTCTTAGGTGTGCAGATTAATGCCAGGGTCTTCAATTCAATTCCATTGGTACACATGTTGGTTTTTATGCCAGTACCAAGCTGTTTTTATTATGGTAGCTCTACACTAGAGCTTAAGGTCAGGGATTGTGATGCCTCCAGAGGTTGTTTTATTGTACAGGATTCTTTTGGCTATCCTGGGTTTTTTGGTTTTCCATATGAAGTTGAGTATTATTCTTTCCAGATCTGTGAAGAATTGTGTTGGTAATTTGTTGGGGATTGAGTTGAATCTGTAGATTGCTTTTAGTAAGATCACCATTTTTACTATGTTAATCCTGCCTAACCATGAGCATGGGAGATCTTTCCATTTCTGACATCTTCTTCAATTTCTGTTTTCAGGGACTTAAAGTTCTTGTCATATAGGTCCTTCACATGCTTAGTTAGAGTAACCCCAAAGTATTTTATATCATTTGTGGCTATTGTAAAGGGTGATGTATCTCTGATTTCCTTCTCAGCCTGTTTGTCTGTTGTATATAGGAAGGCTACTGATTTTTTGAGTTGATCTTGTATCCTGCTTTGTTGCTGAAGGTTTTTATTAGCTGTATCAGTTCCTTGGTTGAATTTTTGGGGTCACTCATGTATACTACCATGTCATCTGCAAATAGAGAAAGCTTGACTTCTTCCTTTCCAATTTGTATCCCCTTAATCTCTTTATGTTGTGTTATAGCTCTGGCTAGAACTTCAAGTACTATATTGAATAAGTATGGCAAGAGGGGACAACCTTGCCTTGTTCCTGATTTTAGTGGTATTGCTTTGAGTTTCTCTCCATTTAATTTGATGTTGGCTCTTGGCTTGCTGTAGATTGCCATTATTATGTTTAGGTATGTTCCCTGTATTCCTGATTGCTCCAAGACCTTTATCATGAATAGGTGTTGGATTTTGTCAAATGCCTTTTCTGCATCTAGTGAGATGATCATGTGGTTTTTTTCTTTGAGTTTGTTTATATGGTGTATTACATTGATAGACTTTTGTATGTTGAACCACCCTTGCATCCCTGGGATGAAGTCTACTTGATCATTGTTGATAATTGTTTGGATGTGTTCTTGGAGTCTGTTTGCCAGTATTTTATTGAGTATTTTTGCATCAATGTTCATGAGGGAGATTGATCTGTAGTTCTCTTTCTTTGTTGCATCTTTCTTTGGTTTAGGAATCAGGGTAATGGTAGCCTCATAGAAGGAGTTTGGTAATATACCTTCTGCTTCTATTGTGTGGAACAATTTAAAGAGTATTGGTATTAAGTCTTCTTTGAAGATCTGGTAGAATTCTGCAGTGAAACCTTCTGGTCCTGGACCTTTTTTGGTTGGGAGACTTTTAGTGACTGATTCTATTTCCTTAGGCGTTATTGGACTATTTAAATGGTTTATCTGGTCTTGATTTAACTTACATATGTGGTACCTATCCAGAAAATTATCCATTTCTTTTAGATTTTCCAGTTTTGTGGAGTAGAGTTTTTTTAAGTATGACCTGATGATTCTCTGGATTTCCTCATTGTCTGTTGTTATGTCCCCCTTTTCATTTCTGATTTTGTTAATTTGGATGCGCTCTCTGTTTTTGGTTACTTTGGATAAGGGCTTGTCTATCTTGTTGATCTTCTCAAACAACCAATTCTTTGTTTCATTAATCCTTTGTATTTTTCTCTTTATTTCTATTTTATTGATTTCAGCTCTCAAATTGATAATTTCCCGGCATCTGTTCCTCCTGGGAGACTTTGCTTCTTCCTGTTCAAGAGCTTTCAGGTGTTTTGTCAAGTCACTAGCGTGAGATTTCTCTAGCTTCGTTATGTGGGCATTTGGTGCTATGAATTTCCCTCTTAGCACAGCTTTCATAGTGTCCCATAAGTTTGGGTATGTGGTGTATTCATTTTCATTGATCTCTAGGAAGTCTTTAATTTCTTTCTTTATTTCTTCCTTAACCCATTGGTGATTCAGTTGAGCATTATTCAGTTTCCATGAGATTGTTGGATTTCTGTAGTTTTTTCTGTTGTTGAAATCTAACTTTAAACCATGGTGGTCTGATATAACACAGGAGGTTATTCCAATTGTTTTGTATCTGTTGAGATTTGCTTTGTGGCCAAGTATGTGGTCGATTTTAGAGAAGGTTCCGTGGGGTGCTGAGAAGAAGGTATATTCTTTTTTGTTTGGGTGGAATGTTCTGTAGATATCGATTAAGTCCATTTGAGCCATAACATCAGTTAAGTCCGTTATGTCTCTGTTAAGTTTCAATTTGGCCGATCTGTCCAGAGGTGAAAGTGGGTTGTTGAAATCTCCCACTATTAATGTGTGGGGTTTTATATGTGATTTAAGCTTTAGTAATGTTTCTTTTACATATGTATACATATGTATACATAAATGTTCAGAATTGAGACTTCATCTTCGTGGATCTTTCCTGCGATGAGTATGTAATGTCCTTCATCATCTCCTTTGATCGATTTTAGTTTGAAGTCTATTTTGCTGGATATTAGGATGGCTACACCAGCTTGCTTCTTAAGACCATTTGATTGGAAAGTCTTTTCCCAGCCTTTTATTCTTAGGAGGTGTCTGTCTTTGAATTTGAGGTGTGTTTCTTGTATGCAGCAGAAAGATGGGTCCTGTTTTCATATCCATTTTGTTACTCTGTGTCTTTTTATAGGTGAATGAAGTCCATTGACATTAAGGGATATTAATGAGCAGTGATTGTTCGTTCCTGTTATTATTTTTATTTTTTGGTGGTAGTATGTGTGTACTTCTGTTCTTTGGGGTTTGCTGCTGTGGTGTTATCTATTGCCTGTGTTTTCATGGGTGTATCTGCCTTCCTTAGGTTGGAATTTTCCTTCTAGTGCTTTCTGTAGGGCTGGATTTGTGGATAAGTATTGTTTAAATCTGGTTTTGTCTTGGAAGGTCTTGTTCACTCCATCTATGATGATTGAAAGTTTTGCTGGGTATATTAGTCTAGGTTGGCATCCATGGTCTCTTAGTGTCTGCATTATATCTGTCCAGGTCTTTCTGGCTTTCAAAGTCTCAATTGAGAAATTGAGTGTTATTCTGATGGGTTTTCCTTTATAAGTCACTTGGCATTTTTCCTTTGCTGCCCTTAATATTCTTTCTTTATTCTGTATGTTTAGTTGTTTAATTATTATGTGGCAGGGGGCCTTTTTTTTGGGGGGGGGGTCTAGTCTGTTTGGTGTTCTATAGGCTTCTTGTATCTTCATAGACATTTCGTTCTTTAAGGTGGGAAAGTTTTCTTCTATGATCTTGTTAAATGTATTTTCTGTGCCTTTGTGTTGGTATTCTTCTCCTTCCTCTATCCCTATTATTTGTAGGTTTGGTCTTTTCATGGTGTCCCAAGTTTCTTGGACATTTTGGGTCATGACTTTGTTGGTTTTAGTGTTTTCTTTGACTGATGAATCTATTTCTTCTACTGCATCTTCAACACCAGAGATCCTCTCTTCCATCTCTTGCATTCTGTTGGTTATACTTGCCTCTGAAGTTCCTGTTTGTTTACTCAGATTTTCTATTTCCAGCATTCCTTCTGCTAGTGTCTTCTTCATCATTTCTATTTCCCTCTTCAGGTCTTGGACTGTTTCTCTTGCTTTTTCATGATTTTCTTTCAGGGACTTATTGTTTTCTTCTGCTTTAATTGTCCTTTCCTATAGATTTTTATAGTGTTCTTCCCATTTTTTGTTTGTCTGAACCTCCACTTTATTTTTGATTTCTCCTATATAAGGTTCTAGCCTCTTCATGATGTTACTTATAAGGTTGTTTTCTTTTGCTTCTTCCATTCTGTGATGTTCAGGTCTAGCTGTTGGAGAAGGGCTAGGTTGTGGTGATGCTGTATTGCTCTTTATTTTGTTGTGTGTACTTCTGCCTTGACATCTGCCCATCTCCTCATGGATTCGTTCTTTGTCTTATCAGTGTACTTGGTCCAGACAGAGCTGACAGATTTAGGGAGCCTCTCTCTGGTCCAGGTGGAAGCTCTGGGCCAGATGGGAGCTCTGGTCCAGATGAGAGTGCTGGCTGGATAGGAGCTGGGGGGGCAGGACTCTGAGTCTCAGGAAGTCCCTGGGGTCTCCTTATCTTGTCCAGATGGGAGCTCCTCTTGTCCTGATGGGAGTTCCGGGACAGGATGGAAGCTCTGGTCCAGATGGGAGTTCCGGGGTGGTTGGTAGCTGGGGACTCTCTGGTCCAGATGGGAGTTCCAGGGCAGGATGTTATGCTGGATGCTGGTCTCTAAATCTCCGGAAATGGCTGGGGTCTCTGGCAGATAGGTGTGGGGGCAAGGCGTTGAGGTTGTAGTGTCCACCAGAGGTTCTCTCTGGTCCAGATGGGAGTTCTGGGGTGGATGGGAGCTGGGGGCTGGTCTCTGATTCTCAGGAAGTGGCTGGGGTCTCATGCAAATGGTTGTGGGGGCAGGGTGTGGAGACTGTAGGGTCTGCCTGCAGTCTTGGAAAAGGGGAGCCTTCCTGAAGGGCCTGACAAATGGCTGGAAACCGGGGCCAAGTTGGGCAGGTCTTCCCGGGATGGCTGGTGCCCAGGGGTGGGACCCAGAGGTGGTTGCCTCTCTGACTATAACCCCAGGCACTCACCTCTGGTCCATATGGGAGTTCCAGGGATAATTGACAGTTTTGCTGGGTATAGTAGTATGGGCTGGCATCCATGGACTCTTAGAGTCTGCAAGACATAAGAACAGGCCCTTCTGGATTTTAGGGTCTTCATTGTGAATTTACGCATGATTCTTATAGGTTTGCCTTTATAGGTCTATATTACTTGTCCTTTATTCCTTTCCACTTTTAATATTCTTTACTTGTTTTATATGTTTAGTTTTTTGATTATTATGCATTGAGAGGATTTTCTTTCCTGACTCAAAACTATTTGGTGTTCTGTAAGCTTCTTGTACCTTTATAGTCATGCACTTCTTTAGGTTGGGAAATTTTTCTTCTATGATTTTTTTAAATTTCTTCTCTGGGGTTTTGACCTGGATTTCTCCTTCTTTTTCTATTCCTATTATTCTTATGTTTGATCTTTTCATGGTGTCCCAGATTTCCTTGACATTTTGGGTTAGGAAGTTTTTTAGGTTCAATTTTTTTTTTTTAACTAATGAATCTATTTCCTCTATTGTGTCTTCAATGTCTGTGGTTCTCTCTTCTATCTCTTGTGTTCTGTTGGTGATACTTACATCTGTAGTTACTGTTCACTTACCCAGATTTTCCATTTCCAGAATTCCCTCTGTTTGTTTGTGTGTGTGTACTTGTTTGATTTTTATTGCTCTTATTTCTATTTTCAGGACTTGAACAGTTTCCTTCACCTGTTTGTTTGTTTGTTCTTGGCTTTATTTTATGGATTTATTGATTTCTTACATTTTTTGTTTATCTTTTTCTTTATGAGATTTTTCATATCTTCTTTTAGGACCTCTATTATCTTCAAAAAGTCATTCTTAATTTTGTTTTCTTGTGTTTCAGCTGTGTTGGATTGTCCAGGTCTTGCTGTTGCAGCATAGCTAGGTTCTGGAGGTGACATATTGCCCTTTCTGTTATTGATTGTTTTCTTATAATGGTATATAGGTATCTATGTTGGGGATAGTTACAGACCTAGGTGTTGATTCTTAGATTTGTCTTATTGAGTGGGTGTTTTATTCCTTGGTTTCTCTTTCTTCTCTGGTCTTCTGGCCTAAATGGCCAAGGGTTCTGGTGACTACATATGTCTTCAGGTACAGTAGATTGTCCCTCTGGGGTTTAGGGGGTCTAAGGGTCCTTAGTTCCAGCATGGCCTCTGGCAAAGCCTGTGTTCTTCCAAAGTTCTAGACCAGGATACAGAGCCTAGGGAAGAGGGTGCAACCTGGGATCCCTAGATCTTGTCAGGCCTCTGGGTTCCATAGGATCAGCCTAGCCTCTGGTACAACTACTGGGGCTGATGTCCCTAGATCCAGTCTGTGTTCTAGTAAAGCCAATGTCTGCTTCTGAAGTTGTAGGACTGGATACGAAGGCCAAGGGGAAGGGTGCATTCTGGGTTTCTTAGATCCTGCCTGGCCTCTGGTAAAGCCAAAGACTTCTTCCAAAGCAGTAGGCTGGGAAATGGAGCCCAGGGGTGGGAGTATAGTCTGGGGTTGTACATAGAGTCTTACCTGAAGTTCCTAAACCAGCTGGCTTCCTGTAAGGCTTCCTGGGCTGTGGACCCTAGAATAGATCCCAGGGGAAAGGGTGTTGTGGTTATTGGTTGGGTTTTAAAGCATGTTAGCTGGTGGTGAGTGGTGTCTTACCTGGGGTTCCCAGAATCTGCCTGGCCTCTGGTACAGCAGAAATATTTTTCCAAAGCTGTAGACCAGGATATGGAGCCTGGAGGATGGGGTGCTATAGATAAGAGTTTTCCTGCCTGGCCCAGTCAGGACAAATCTCTCTTACCCGCCAGTCCCACAGTCGCTCAGACCTAACCAAGAAAGTACACAGAAACTTACATTGTTTAGAAACTGTATGGCCGTGGCAGGCTTCTTGTTATCTGCTTCTTCTATCTTAAATTAACCCATTTCTGTTAGTCTATACTTTGCCACATGGCTTGTGGCTTACCAGTGTCTTTACGTGTTGCTTTTCATGGCAGTGGCTGGCGGTGTCTCTCTCCAGCCTTCTACTTCCCAGAATTCTCTTCTCTCTTGTCCCACCTATACTTCCTGCCTGGCCACTGGCCAAACAGAACTTTATTTACACAGAGCGATATCCACAGCAGGGTGCAGTTTGGGGTTGTTTGGCTAACTTAAAGGTTTTTTGTGGGCAGTGGGCAGTTTCTTACCTAGGGATCCTAGGACCAGCCTGGCCTTCTGAAAGTCTGACAGGGCTGTGAGACTCATTATGGAGCCCACAGCAAGGGGAAGAGATTTGTTTTTAATATGATACCAAAAGTAATGGCATGAAAGCAAATGCAGAAATAAACATGAAGCAAAGTTACAACAAATTAAAAAACCTCTTACACCAAAGAAAGTAAGCAAGAGAATGAAGGGACAGTCACTGGGACAAGAATAAGGACTTCCAAATCATACATTTGACATTAATTTAAAATTTTTGCACTTTAAAAACAGGACATCTGCTAACCCTGAGTCAGTTTTCTCCAGTGGGGTGACATTGGTATATCAATCACATGCTGGGGCAAGCTTCATGCCCAGGAGTCCGCTCAAAACAGATCCCATGTTTGTTTGTTTTTGTACATGCCTTTTTGTTTTATTTTGTTTTGGCCTTTTTTGTTTTATTGGTTTTTGGGTTGTTTTTTTTACTGTGAGAAAGAACACAAAGTTGGGTGAGTAAAGAGTTGAGGATCTGGAGGAGTTTGGGGGAGGAAAAACAATATGATCAAAATATATTATATGAAAAAATTAACATAATAATAAAGAACCAAAAGGTAAAATAAATGGAGCTAGAAAGTAATCAGGCTAGGAAGAACATTTGAAACAATCATGAAAAGTTATACATTGTCATCTTCCCTGTTCCACTATAGAAAGTACTGTGACAAAGCGTGGGGAGGAGACATAAATGCAGGGTGAGCACAATTGGCCCAAGACCCATAGCCTATGTTTGAAATCTTTAGGTCTCACATCACACTACCATTAAAGCATTTGGCATCATATCAGCTTCAGCATCAGCTTGACTCCAAGGTCTATTGCTTGCCAGGGTTGATGTAGACTGAGTCTCTGTCTGCAATCTGAATACTCTGAAAGCTTTCTACCACAAGCCCCATCTTGGTCATCCTAGGTGACCTGATATTTGTGGGTTCTATCTATCTGCTACCCACAACCTCAATCTTTGCTACCTACTAGGGAAACCTATCATCAGCGCCAAAACATGAGACTAGCTATGGCTTCTTGATTGTTATAATTAGTGGAAAATTTCATAAATTTGAATGCAAAGTAGTTTTCCAGCTTTATTGATATATACTTGACAAATGAAAGTTCTAATTATTATGTCATGCAATGAGATGGTATCATATATATATATATATATATATAATATATATATATATATATATATATATATTATATATATATATATATGAATTATATAAGGATTACCATGGTCACATTAATTAACACCCCAACATCTCATAACAACTCTGTCTACGGGAAGAATATTGGTCATCACTGGCCTGAGCTGGATACTTTATTCCATGAAGTCTCTTTATGCCATGAAGGTAGGAAGCTGGGGTGTGAAGATGAAACTAGGGAGAGCCCAAGAAGAGAACATATTCCTTTGAGGTATCAGGGTCTGCAGTGGTCCACCAGGGAGTCTTCCAGCTGCTTCTTAAGAGTGCCTTACAATTGTGAAAGGGAGTGCTGGGAAACATGCATGGAAAGTTTCTGGTGATGGCTAACTAAAGCAACTCTCCAGGAAAACACAAGGAGGAAGAACTCCAATGGACCATTTCAGATCCTGATGGGTCTGAAACATAAATCCCATATCTTCTGCTTCTGGGAATTCAGGGAGGAGTGGTTTCCAGGAGAAGTCATCAGGGTCAGTCAAGAAACATTGATTGAGCCTTGGGACTGGCAGCAGAGCTACCTGAAACCAATCTGAAAGATGACTGCCCCAGCTGTTCTACAGCTCCCTTTACTAATCCTAACTCCTAGGCAGGATTCATGTCTTTTACTGGCTATGGCCAGGTATATCCATTTGGCTGTCCACTCAGTGGGGTTGCAGGTGGGAGGAACATGGAGATTTCATTTCAAGTGTCCACACAAAGCAATGGTAAGAAACCTTGGGGCTTATTCTCTTTATTATTCTACTTATTCTCTTTTTAGACCCAAGTGAGCAACTGTGCACTGTCCTATTCTCCCCTTCCCTTTATTCCCCTCCCTTTTCCCCTCCTCTCTTCTACTGTCCTTTGTATCCACACTAATGACTCATAAATAATTCTACTGAACACTACTATATTTTCATCTAGAGGGGAAAGTGACATTACAAAATAACTCAATTGCTCCCCCATTGCCATCTCTGCAAGTTTCTGTCAATGGAGGAGTTTGATGATAATTTGAAAAAGTAATGTTAGATCAGGGAAGAAGTGGTACATGAGAGTTATGATGAACAAGTTAAAATCCCATCATCATTTTCTTTTCAACTCTCATTTGCTCATACTCACCATCAGCAGGGGGACAGCATTTCTATACAGAAGAGTTGAGTGAAATCACTGCTGTATAGAAAATGCAAATAACATATTAAACAACACAGGCTTGCCTGCATCTTCATCGCCACCCAGCTATGCATCTGGACATTTAGCATCTGCAACCTCTGACATACATTATCTCAGAGCTTCTAGCCCCACCCTTCAGAAAGAGGAGGGGTCTGCTGGTGCCCTACCTAGGCACAAACCCTAAAAACTTCCTGGCTTAGCATGTTATTGACACTATTTCTGAATACCACACACAGGAGAAAATTAGAAACAAAAACAAAAACAAAAAAACAAACAGATATTTCTTTTTCCACGGTTCTGGAAGTTGCGAAGTCCAAAGTTAGTATCTGGTAATCATCTCTTACTTCATCTCTCCATGGAGAAAGTTAGAAAGGCAAAGAGATGAGAGAGGAAGAGTGAAGCCCTCTTGACTCTCCCTGTCATTACATCGCTGTCATGATAATGTCTGTTCCCTTCACCTCTATTGACACGACACCTCTCCTGTAGGCATACAGAGCACAAGATCAACATCCTGGTGTTTTTGGTATCTAAGGAGATTTTCTTCATAGTTCACAGATGGTCCCTTCTGTCTGTGTCCTCACATGCTGAGGAAGGTTGTCTACACTTTAAGGACACTAATTATATCCATAAGAGTTTTACTTTCATGATCTAATGACTTTCAAAGCCATCATATTGAAGGCTAAAGTTTCAACATAGAAATCTTAGAACGTTAAGTATTCAAACCATAGGGCTAGCCCAGGAGGCAGTGGTACATGCCTTTAATCCCAGTACTCGGGAGGCAGAGCTAGGCAGATCTCTGTGAGTTCCAGGACAGCCAGGTCTACAGAGCAAGGTCCAGGACAGGCACCAAAACTACACAGACAAATCTTGTCTTGAAAAAACAAAAAGAAAAAAAAACCCATAGGGCTTTGCACCTGTACCCCCTTAAAAACAAACAAACAAAAAAACAAGTGCCCTTCTTTCATGCAGAATATATTCATTATATCCTAATGAGTCTAAATGTCTTAACTTATTCCAGCATCAAATGCAATCTGGAGACCAAAGTATCTAGAATGAATTTTTATGTAAGTGGGAGACAAGGATCAGATTCACTCCAAATCAAGATCCCTCCATTTGTATACTATGGAAGCTAGCAAGGTTTTTGCTTCAAAAATATAGTGATGGGATAGAATAGACATTCCCACTCCAAAGTGAGAAATAGGAAAGAATAAAAAGTTATCATGTTCCAAGCAAGCCCTGAACCTAAAGCTTCAATGTTATGTTTTCCAAGTCTACTGGGGTAGGAATCCTTCTTTTTGAGCATGCAAGGGCAGTGACTTTGCCTTTCTGATTTAAAATATCCTGTGCCAACAGATAGTCTGTTCCTGGGTTTTTCTCCCATGGCAGTTCTCTATGGTGGCCTCACCTCTACAATGACTAGTTCATTCAACAGAGTATCCTGGGGCCTGTCATCCCCTGTTCATGCCTCATTGTTACAACTTCACTGGGTATTGCCCTAAGCAGGCACTGTTACTTTCTGTGCTTGTGATGGAAGGGATACCCCTGATGGGTTATGAATTGACTCAAGGTTATTCTTCATTGTCTTGTTCAAAAGGTTTTTACCTTTCATTTTAATGGCTGGCTAATTTGTTCACTGTCTGGATGACTATCTTTCAGCTTTCATTACAGACTGACATAAATATTCAGTCCTAACAGATTCTTAAGATTATAAATCCCCTGAGGGCAGAAGCCCAGGACTAGGAGCCCTGGTGTCTACACTGGAGTCTTTGGAATTAAGAAGGTAACATCCTATATATCTATATAAAGAGAAAGCATCTTCTCTGGGAAAATGCATCAAATGGGCCCAGAGCTATGGAGATGATCCTTGAGTTTCCTTACTTCTCCTAGGGGCCTCTTTGGTCTGGTGACATCTGAAGTACACTTCAAGCTGGTATTTTTGGGGGGATTTATAAGCTAAGGAGTTAATAAAACAACAAATGTCAGTGAGGTTAATTACAGTCTGAAAAAATACCATCACTGTATTAATTGTTCTGCCCAAAGAGCTGTGTCATACACAGCAGCAAGCATGAGCGGTACTATTGGCTTTGGTTCTCTATAGTCCAAAGCCATTCTCTGTTAGTTAGCTGTCCTTTTCATTAGTCTCATCTGGATGTTAAAAGGGATTTGAGGTGGAAAATATCATCTACCTTTACTTTACCCTACCTTTATTTTACTTTAACTTTCCCATTTGTAGGAGAAAATGCGGGCATGACCTAGTGGCCAGTCTACCTGGTACACTGTGCTTCTAAGTAAGAAGCATGGTACACCACGTTCCTTAGTACTCCTGGAGTCAGAACTCTGAATTCTGAAGTTGAGTGAGTAGCCAGTAGCTGTCCTGCTGATAAGTCTGCACTTTCCAAGCCTCCTTTTATGTGCTTCTTCTGAATTAAGATCCTGGTGATATGAGCAGTCACTGTCCAATCCAAGGTACTTTGCTAATCAAACACAGTCAATAGGCTTCTGTTATGTAAGTAGTTGCTCACATGCAGTAAAGTAGACACCATTCCCTGAAATCATCTCCAGAGTGGTTCATCTCCTTGCTGTTTATTGACCTACAGACATTGCAGTCTTGTTGGGGGACATCCCAGTAAGAACTGTAACATCACCCAGCCAAGCAAGGATGCTTCCATGGGTATCTGTGGCAGACTCCTGGGCTCCTTGGGGAGTTCTCTTTGTAAAAAGTCAGAATATGCTGTGTACTGGAGTTACTATGGTTGGAATGTGACTTTTAGCTTCCTAGCTTCAAAATGCCAAGAAAATGAATTTCTGTTCTTTACAACTTCCCTAGTGTGTGATCTGTTACAGAATTACAAAACAGGCTACGGCAGGAAGCCTACAGGTATGTGTCTAGCTCTCATACCCACAGAAGCTCCCACTATTGGGAAGTAAGACTATGTGAGGGTAGGAGATGCTCTGAGTTAGCAAGTGTGATGACCTGTACATACTAAAACTCCAGCTACATGGAGGAATGATAGTACTGTCTAGTGAGCAGCTTGGAAAGACTGTGTGTCAGCCTGGAGCAGATATGGACAGCATGCCTTGGACTGGATAACAGGTCCAGACCAGACCACTGGGTATGTATGGTTGCCATTTTCATTGGTACATCCTTCCCCAAGGGGTAATATGGGGCCTGGGAAGAGAGCTTAAGGGTGAGCTACCATTTTCTTCTGTAACATGATCTTAAGGATGGGAAGAACAGAAGCTTTTATCAAGTGTGGTGAATGACAGCCATGATCTGTGGCCAAAGTATCATGCCCTCTGTGTCCTCACACACAGATGTATACCTTATGGACAAGCAAAGAGTGGTTGATGATGGTTAAAAATGACCAGCAAAACTTATTGTAATCACCAATTAATTCTTGAAGGATCTCCTCCCCTAGTAGTGTTGGAGAGCTAAGTTTTCAAAATTCAAATAAAACTGAAAGTTTGACTAGTACTGAGTCCTTTGAGTAGCCACTGTCCACTATGGAAAGCTCCTGTCCCCTGTGGAATCTACAGCCCCAGTAACCTATGGTAGGAAACACGATGCTCAGGGGGCATTTGGACAGAAATCAAACTTGGACAGAGCTGGAAGCTTCCTCCCAACTGAATGATATTTTTCATGCTGAAAGCTATTACACAGGCTGCTGGTGGAGAATTGTCATCAATGATCCTGCTCAGCGAGGGACCTCCTTGTGTGTTTATGCTGCCAGCATGTCAGGCAAGATGTACAGCTTTTACAGAGAGTGGCCTAGATCTTTGAAGGCCCGCTATTTACTCCTAGCAAGTGGGAATTGGTCTTCAGATCTAGCAGCTAAAGAGAAACTGAAAAGCAGCAACAAAACGAAAGCTGTTGGCAAGGTCTTACCCTCTGTATCAATTGCTATATCAAAAGAGCAATCTCTGTACCACCTCATGGATGGGAACACATTGGCGGTCCTGTTGGGTTCCTGTTTATGTGTCAAGAGTTGTGCTACTTGGGAGGTTATAAAGAAATGTCTGTTCCCACCAAATAGAGCAATGACAGATCAAATAAAGGACTCTGTCAATGTCTATCCTGGTGAACTAATTAGTTCATTGTGGTTAATTACAGAAACATGGATGACTTAAACCAGGCCATCTTGCCTCTGCACCACTGAGAAGTCCCTCTCCCTGGTCAGCCCTCTGTCTTTTGTATATGCAAGTACTCCTAAGACCACATTCAGGTGGAGGCATTGGGGATGGAGAGTGAAATTTCAGCTGAGGGCCTGGTGATAAGTCAAATTTTCATTATTTTAAGCAGTTGCATTTTTGAAAATCTGTTATAACATTACTAAGAAAACAATACAAATTTGGTAAACAACTCAAATACCCATGGACATATTAATAAATTAATTTTGATATAGACATACAACGAAAAATAATTTAGTGTTACAACCTAGCAATCTGTTAGCACATGTGATCACACAGATTGATTCCAGAAAAACCTACTAAGTGAAGGAAGCCAGTTGATAATAGTCCATGCACAGTCCAGCTAAGAGGAATGTATGAGCACATAGATTGGAACATGGAACTCAAAATGGAAGGAGCCTCTGAGAAAGGTGCTGCAGGCTTATTCACAGGGATGGTTGCATGTTAGTATATATAATAGCATGTTGAGAACTTCCTTGACTTAGTGTTAGAAATCCACTGATGGCAAGGCACACCTGGAAAATCAGATAATCTCCACACAGTGTGGAATTAGGGGTCCAAGAACTTCTTGGGTAAAGCTGACATGTCCCTTCTTCATTGGAGCTCTGTGGAAATTCAGCAAACCATGAACTTCTCTCTATGCATTTAATACTCAATAAAAGTGTATTAATGTATTTAAAACATACATATGTTGTTGATTTTTTATAGAGCTCTGTAAAGAATGTCCTTAGCCATTAAGCTGTCAGAGTGGAATGTTAAAAATGGCTATAGCCATGTGGAGAATCTCTCCATAAGCCAAAGAGATTTGAATAATTGTTTTGGTGTCTCAGGGTAGCCAGAGCTGAGGATCCTGCCACGTCCTAGATAAGACTGTATATGTGGAAGGAGATGGACTTCCTCAGATATGAACCCTGGTGGACATACAGTACCAGTGGCTGTACCATCAGAGAAGGTGTTTTCTGCTACCACTTGATGCTTCCTGGCAAATCTCCACTAGCAAAGTAGTGAGGACAATGTGAGGTGGAAGGTCTCAAATTCGACAGTGTGCTATCATATCCCCATTGTTGTTCCCATCACTCATGCCTGAGTGACAGAACAGAGGAACTTTCTTAAGGTCAAGCCCTGGTACATATTGTAACAAGCTGGCATGGAGGAACAGGTGAAAGACACCCAGTGTTCAGCCTCTGAAACCCTCATTGCCTGAGAATGATGATCCTGAGAGGCAGGGATAGTTCAGCCTACAGCCGACCTGAGTTAGCAGCAGCAAGCCTCCTCTTTCATTAGAAAGGCTCCTCCTTTAGCATAAACTGACACCTCTTCTGGGGTCTTACGGATGCTGATGATTTAACCTGCATGACAAGTTAGTCACAGTCTGAGACCACAGATAGATTGTAGGGCCATGGAAGGAAAGTCCCTGACCAGATTTTCTTCTTTTGGTCCTTCTGCTGTTCTGGTACCATATTCCTTTGTGGCACCCCATATGCATGAAAAGTTGGCACACCAATTCCTAACTGCCTTTCTTTATGTGACTCCTGCCATGCAGCTCTGTAGCTGGGTACCAATTTTTCCCACATGAAACCTATATGTGGTTGTTGGTACCCAGTTTACTTCAGTCATTGCCTTGGCTACAGACTATCTGATCTGGATCTCTCCTCTTGCTCTGCTCAGGTCTGACTCCTTCTGTTTCATGCTCTTTCTTTAGGAGAGGTGAAATGATTCCTGTGGGTTGGTAAATGAGTGTGGTTGTTTGAATGAGAAAGGCCCTCAGAGCTTCTGAATACTTGGTCTCTGGTGGAACTGTTTGGGAAGGATTGGGAAATATAGCCTTGTTAGAAGACGTGTGTCATTGGAGGAAGGCTTTGGGGTTTCAAAAACCCATGCCATTCCCAGTTAACTCACTGCTCCTTGCTTGTGGAACAAAGTTTAAGCTCTCAGCTACTGCTTCTGTGCTGAGACTGCCTGCTTCCATGAACTTCATCATGATAGTTATAGACTCTGAAACTGTAAGCTGTCAATAAACTGCTCTATATGCTGACTTGGTCATTGTGTCACTTAACAACAATAAAAAGTAACTAAGAAAATAAGGATATTACAAAGGATTAGTGTGGTAAAAGAGATTTCCCAGAAGCCCTGGAGTCCCATTCCCACATTTCCATACCCTAGAGCTGTGATCCCATTGGAATTACCAGGTTTCCTTCATACTTCCCCAAGAGCAACAAACAAAGGGAAAATACCCCAGTTCCAGGAACCTAGCAATAGGATGAACCCCCAGTTTTTCCGAGTTTGACCCACAGAGTGTTGCACCAATAAAAATAAGTATAAGAAGACTTTAGGGAATCACAGTGAGTGCCCTGTAACAAACAAACCCACACTCTGTAATGTATGCTGCTGGCTCATTAACAAAAGTCAAATGCACTGGAAGCATTAAAATTAAGACATCAGGTCCAATTATCCCGTCAACAGCAGTTGGAGAAGTTGTGAAGGGTTTATTTATTCATTAGCTTGGAGAGAAATTTAGTTGCTCCTTAATTATGCATATATATATATATATATATATATATATATGTATGTTTGTGTGTGTGTGTATATATATATATATATATATATATATATATATATATATATATATATACATCCCTTCAACCTCTTCTAGTGCATTAAAAAGGAAACCACAGGCAGTTTTACTTTTCCATATGGCAGTGGCCTGAGTTGGTGAGTTCAGACAAGAGGCCTAGGAATCCCCTTTCTTCTGTACACTCTGTCCTTAGACGCCAGTCAGGCCCATGGAGCTGTGGTGACTGGAAGTTTGAGAGGACTACTCATCTACTGGATGGTCATATATGCACAGGTCCTCTTTATGAACCCAGGGAGCTGAAGCCTCTCTACTGCCCAATGCACTTCTACCCACCCCCAAACATCTCAGCCAGCTTACAGCTATGGGGTCAGCTGTGTTTCAGGAAAAGATTCTCCCTCTGTACTGTCTGCTATAGCGCCATCCACAGCTGTCACAAATTTCAGGAATGCTTAATTCCCTTAATGTGGTGCTGAGAAAATTCATGGAACCCAGGCTATGGCCAGGTGGTACCTGAACTGTCATGATGGTCAAAGCTTTCCCATCTTCAAGGAGAGGCTGTGATGAAGTATTCTTTTCTGGATGCTTCTGTCCTGACCCCCCCTTGTTTTTCTAGCTTTTCTGTTACTCTCCCATTCCCTCTCCTCTCTTTGGGTCTCTATGGCTAACCAAGAAGCACCACGATCTCTAATTATCCAAAGTACCCTGGAGTGCAGTGGAGACATCATTCATGCCCAGCTTAAGCACTGTCTCACAAAGGAACAGCAATGTGGTCACCCCCATGGTGCTAAAGGTTGTAAGGAGTCGTGAAAGAAACCCGAGTCTAGGAAACCTGGGTTCCAGCTATATGATACCTCTATGAGCATCAGCTTTGTTTCTGTAAAATGGGTCCCATCACATCAGCTCATCACATGAGCTCCTCAGATTCCTCAGGAAACTCAAATGAGTCCCTGCCACAAAACTACCTCTCTGTGAACTGTTCTGCAGATAATGGAGTACACAGAAATGCCATCTGTGGTGGTATTGTGTTCCCTAAAATATTGTGCACCCTAATAAATTTATCTGGGATCAGAAAACAGCCACTAGATACAGAGGCTAGAAAATAGTGGCACTCACGCCTTTAATCCTAGCATTTCAGAGACAGAAATCCCTCTGGATCTCTGTGAGTTCAAGGCCACATTGGAAACAGCCAGGCATGGTGACACATGCCTTTAATCCCATGAAGTGAGCCTTTAATTCCAAGGAGCAATGGTAGAAAGTAGAAAGGTATATAAGGCGTGAAGACCAGAAACTAGAAGCATTTGGCTGGTTAACCTTTTAGGCTTTTGAGCAACACAGTTCAGCTGAGACCCATTCAGGGATGGACACACAGAGGCTTCCAGACTGAGGAAACAGGATCAGCTGAGGAACTGGTGAGGTGAGGTAGCTGTGGCTTGTTCTATTTCTCTGATCTCCCAGCATTCACCCCAATAACTGGTCTCAGGTTTGATTTTATTGCTAAGACTCTTTAAGATTTCTGCTACAGCCATCAGTAAATGTCTATTGGCAACCATTCTTTAGCCACAGAAGCTAGTCCTGCACAGAAGGGCCAAGAGACTTTTCCTAAGCTCTCTTAGCATACTGTGTGCCATGCTTGCTGCTAGAGACAGTGAAAATGACATTGGTGCTCACATCTGCCCTTGCTCCAAGGCTCACAATGGCAAAAGAAAATAAGGCATGAACCCAAGATCTCTGGAATCAGTGGTTGGATCTTCAGCGCTGACCAGTATCCTCAAGACACATTGTTGCTGACAGGAATGGAGAAGAATCAGGCTCAATCCTTAGTTCTGAAAATTCAATCTCAACCATTGTTCATCTCTTCAAGGCATCAAGACTAGGGGTATTCAATAAGCTTGACCCCAAGGCAGAGGTAGCTCCTGAACAGAGGGACAGGCACCTTTGTATTCCATGTTTGTGACCTGAACTTAGAGTGATGTGTATGTACTATAATTTCCAGAAAACACACACACACACACACACACACACACACACACACACACTTAAGATTCTACAAAGATGATTGGTTCATTTCATGATTGTGGTGGGTTGAAAGGCACAAAAGATTTTAACTTGAGCTATATTTTGTCATCTTGATAATTGATTCATTGTCCACCTCTGTGTCTATACTAACACCCCTGAGGCTTTCAGGTGATAACCTTCTAGACTGTAGACTGTATTAACTTTATAGGCCACTAGCTTCCACCATCTCCCATGCTGTCAATCGTTGGAAACCTATAGAAGATATTCCTCTGCTTTCCTAGAGCCTGCCTGCCTGCCTAAAGTTCCCACCAATGTAACTGAAAAAATACCTGATGTATGACTTTATTTTGCTTTGTAACAATAAAAACCTCACAGAACAGTTTCCATGTTAGGACATCTTTTGAGGGACAATCTGAATTAATGTTCCATGGCTGTGGTCACTCGTACTTGACTCAGTGATAAACTCTTATTTTCTTTTATGTGAGAGCTGCGTTTTGAGTAGACAGAGGGAACAAGAAAGTATAGGAGGCTCCTGTGCCTGCTACCTTAGGACTGGGAAGAAGATAGGAGAGCTTCACCATAGGCTATGGGTTCACTTCCTTCCCAGCACACAGAGGTTATTCTCCACAAAGCCCCTGGAGAGTGGAGCTCATGTGACCCTCAGGTAGGAACATATGAAGATTTCCCTTTCTCTCTCCCTGCTTATCAGGCATCCTCCACTGAGGACTATCCCTAAACAACTAGCATCTGTGCAGTCATGGAGGGAGTCTAACGGGAAACAGGGGGCTCTGCAGGAGTAGAAGGGGGTGAAAGAGGAATGGGGGTGGATACAGTCACAGTGCATTGCTGACAAGAACAGTGCTGTCAAAATTCAAATAAATTTGAAAGTTCTGGAATATGTATTTCTTTGAGCATATTTTGCAAATCTTCAGCTAGTAAGTCTGTATTTCTTGAGAGCCTTACACTTTCATTTCTCCTTCTGAGGCAGTAATAACACAAACGTTAGAGATTTTTTTCACAAAGGTATTACAGTGCCTGGGACTCCGTTTTGCTTACATCTGTGTTTCCTCCTGAGATCATTCCTACTCTTCTTCCTGTGCTTCCTGCAGAGGTCCCACCTTCCACTTCTCCTACTGTGCAGTCTACTCACTTGAGTTTTAATTTCCGTTATCATATTTTTCAGTCATAAGACATGTATTTCACTGTCTTAGACCCATTGTCTCCTTGGGGAGGTTTTCTACTTCTTTGCTCAGATGTGCTAGTTATTTTGACTTATTCATAACTGCTCATGGAAATAATCTTATAAGGATTGATTTCAGCCTTGGCCATGTTATTAAAATGTTTCTATCACTCCTATATTATCATCATTTGATGAATTTTTTTGCTTACTTGGAGATATTTCTGCTTTGATATAAAAACTGTTTCTTTTAATTAACAGCTGACACTTTTTTGATACTATGTTATAAGACTCCAGATCTTATTTTCAGGCAGAAGCCAGGGTAGGCAACACCTTTTTGTTTTGTTTTAATGTTTTGTGGTGTTAGACTGTAATACTGTTGCTATTTTCTTAATAATCTTTATTATAAAAACCTGCAATCAAATAAAAACATCACGCACTAAATTATATCCAATGTCTACACAGTTTAATGAACTTACATCCAGGTAGAACTGACATTCAAAATTGAAGCTATGAAGTTTCACATTAAATTTTACACTTTCAGTACCAAACATAGTTTATGCACTTATCTGTCACCAACCCCCCAAAAGCAAAATATGATAGAATTAGAATTATAAAAACAATTAGCTTTATACTCTGTTTGATATCTCTCTATTTTCTAAGAGATCTCTGTTTGACTGGACTTTCCTTTTTTCCCCCTTTGGCCAGAAAATAAGATCCATGCAATGTTCTTTGCCAACTCTAGGTCTGAAATATCTGAGTAAAAAAAAGAAATCTATACTTGTCAAAACATTTTTTTCCTTGATTTCTAGGATTCTCAAACCCTTCTCTTTTCTATTTGTTTTCTTTGTTGTTTGTTTGTTTTTTGTTTTGTTTTGTTTTGTTTTTTATGTGTTTTAATTTTATACATCAGCCATGGGTTCCCCTGTCCTCCCCCCTCCCACCCCCCCCCCACCTTCCCCCCAGCCCCTCTCCTCCATTCCCATGTCCTCCAGGATCAAGATACCCCTGAGGACTCATTTAAACCTGGTGGATTCAGTACAGGCAGGTCCAGTCCCCTTCTTCCAGGCTGAGCATGTGTCCCTGTATAAGCCCAAGGTTCCAAACAGCCAGCTTATGCATCAAGGACAGGTCCCAGTCCTACAGCCTGGGAGCCTCCCAAACAGATCAAGCTATTCAATTGTCTCACTTATCCAGAGGGCCTGATCCAGCTGGGGGCTCCAAAGCCGTTGGTTCATAATTCATGTGCTTCCATTCAATTGGCTATTTGTCCCTGTCCTTTTTGCAGTCTTGGATTCAACAATTCACACTCTTGCAGTCCCTCCTCCTTCTCGACAGTTGGACACCTGGAGCTCCACCTGGGGCCTGGCTGAGGATCTCTGCATCCACTTCCATCAGTTATTGGATGAGAGTTCCAAGACGACTGTTAGGGTGTTTAGTCATCTGATCACCAGACTAGGTCAGATCAGGCCCTCCCTCAACCACTGGCAGCAGTCTACAGAGAATATATCATTGTGGATTTCTGGGGACCTCTCGAGCACTCTGCCTATTCCTGTTCTCATGTGGTCTTCATTTATCATGGTCTGTTATTCCTTGTTCTCCCTTTCTGTTCTTGATCCAGCTGGGATCTCCTGCTCCCCTAAGCTTTCTTTCCCTCATATCTTGCCCTTCATTACTCCCACTGTCATCTAGGTTGTTCATGTAGATCTCATCCATTTCTCTGTCATTGGGTGATCCCTGGGTCTTTCCTAGGGTCCCATTTTCTAGGTAGCCTCCCTGGAGTTGTGTAGCACTCTAGTCATCTTTGTTTTACATCTAGTATCCTATGAGTGAGTACATACCATGTTTGGAAGTTCAAATGGCTGAAAGACATTTAAGGAATTGCTCAACATCCCTAATTATCCAGGAAATTCAAATCAAAATGACTCTGAGATACCACCTTACACCTGTCAGAGTGGCAAATATCAAAAACACAGAAGACAGCTTATGCTGGAGAGGATGTGGAGCAAGGGGAACTCTCCTCCACTGCTGGTGGGAATGCAAGCTTGTACAGCCACTTTGGAAATCAATATGGCGCTTCCTTAGAAAATTGGGAATCCATCTCCCCCAAGACCCAGCTGTAGCACTCTTGGGCATATACCCAAGGAATGCTCAATCATACCACAAGGGCATTTGCTCAGCTATGTTCATATCAGCATTGTCTGTAATAGCCAGAACCTGGAAACACCCTAGATGCCCTTCAACTGAAGAATGGATAAAAAATTAAGGTACATATACACAATGGAGTACTACTCAGCAGAGAAAAACAATGACATCATGAGGTTTGCAGGCAAATGTATGGATCTAGAAAAAAATCATCCTGAGTGAGGTAACCCAGACTCAGAAGGACAAACATGGTATGTACTCTGTTTGTTTTCTAAAACACCCAAGACTTACAGTTGTCCATCGAGGGGTAACAGAGGGATTTCATGTTTTGGAATTTAGAATTTTCCCTTGATATTTTAAGTGTCATTCTATACTAGGTAGATACTCCTTCTTAACTCCACTTTTGTACGTTTATGACTCTATCTTTTTGAGGAGAAAATGCACCTACACATATGTGGCTAATACCATATTACGAGGCCCACTGGAATAGCAGCAGGGAGTCAAGCTTGCATTCAGCATCCAAGGAGCGTGGATGTTCTGTTCATTTCTGTGCCTGTCTTGTCTTTACTCATCCCACCCTGAACAATCTACCTGAAACCCACAGCTTAGCTGTGTCCTCTGTAAATTAGCTGTGATGTTATTGCACCAACTCTTGCAGTGTAGCATACAAAGCACAGTGTAAAAGTTTAACAAGATGATTGCTATGGATAGTGGGGCATAGACTAGGCTAAGTTACTCCACAGACCTCAAAAAGTGAAGGAAGTGATTAGAGCTACTCCTGGTATTTACCATTCATGCAAAGAATGGTTAAGAACGCAGAGATGAATAGAGTAGGTCTGCCTTGATCTCAGTGAGTTTACATGGCTCTAGAAGAAGTGTATAATTATAGCCAAACAAATGACTAAAATTGATAATTATTGATTGTGTTATAGACTATGAAAGTAGAAGTAGAATGAAACCTACTGGAGGTAAGGGAAGAAGAGGGATTTCAAATGGATGACTAAGGAAGGGTGACACTTCAGAGGAGTGTCAACAAACAGCGAGAGGGTTCAGACACACACAGCCACAGAGAATGCCACCCCACCAGCTGGAGAGCAAGAGTAGACATCCCAGGAGGAAAAGATTTTGCATTCCTGAATCAAGACTTCTTTTGAGAGGAGTCAAATATCTGCTTGATTTCTCCAGAGAAAATCATTCAGGTGACTGCTAACAGTTCCTGTCCTGCTGAGCTGCCTTTCACAGCCTGAATGCTGATCTAGTACAGTACATGGTACATGCTGAGATGGTACAACTGAGCAGGACTGTTGCACGCCCACACCCATTTCAGACTCCACCTGCTGCTTGCTTTTTGGTTTTTCTGAAGATGTGTTATAAGTTCATCTCAGAGTTTCTTTTGCTATGGCAAGACATCATGACCAAAAATAACTTGTGAAAGAAATGGTTTATTTCATCTTCCAGTTCCATATCACATCCATTATAAAAGGAAGTTAGTCCAGGAACTCAAAGCAGGAGCCTAGAGTCAAGAAATGAAACCAAAGTTGGGAAAGGAGCACTACTTGATGACCTGTTACCTGTGGCTTGCTCACCCTGCTTTCTTACAGCACCCAGGACCTCCAACCTAGGGGTGGAACATCCAGTGAGATGGGCCCTCCCATATCAATTACCAGTGATGAACATGCCCTGTAGACTTTCCCACAGGCCAATCTCGGGGGGAGGGGGGAGGGGAGTCCATTTTCTCAACTGAGGTTTCCTCTTCTCAAGTGGCTCTAGATTTGTGTCAAGTTGGCATAAAAGGAGCTAGCACAACTGACCCTTTGTCAGCTTGAAACACAAATGCATCACTGTCATCGAGAATTTTTCCTTTCTTGTCAATCTCCAAGTCTTATATTAACATCGATATCACTATATAAAACATTATAACCTTTAAAAGTTCCAGTCTTTAAAAATTCAAACACTTTAAAAGTTCAGTCTCTTTAAAACATCCAAAGCCTCTTTCAAAGTTCAAAACTCTCTAAAACCCTAAACTCTCTTCAAAAATTCAAAGTCTCTTAAGTGGGTTCTTGTAAAATCAAAAATAAGTTACATACTTTCTTACTTCAAGAGGGAAGAATCAGAGCATAGGTACAATCAAATCAAAGCAAAACCAAAACCTGACAATGTAAAAAGTTTAGTGTTTGACATCTGGACCCACTTAGGATCCTCTGGACTCCAAAGGACCTGGGCCACTTCTGCACTGCCCTCTGTGGGACACACACTTTGTCTGCTAGGTTCAGGCCAGCTCTAATAAAAAGTTGCTATTCTTTTTAGTAAGTATGCTATAGTACTGGCATCTCTAAAATTTTGAGGTATCCAGTACACCTGGCCTACATATTCACCAATACCCTCTCCTGGGATGTCTTCAAGGACTGTAACCCTGCTACAGGACACCAAACCTCAGCTTCTCTCCATGATCTCTTAAATCTTGGGGTTTTAATTTCAACTAAGTTTTTGGATACATCAGCATCCTCTTCTGGACTTTCACAGTGCCAAGCCTCAGTTGCTTTCCATGATCTTCCATGCCTTCAAACCCTGTACCACCTGGGAAACTTTTACACCTTATAAAATTCTGGTGCCAACACAAGGTACAATCTTCACATCTTCCGCCCTGGACCATAGCTTCCATGTGCTGATTCTGAGGAAATACTTCACAGAAGGTTGGGCTTCATTGATGCTGGTCTCTTAATCACAGCTGATTTTTCAGCCCCACCTAACTAGTCCAGTAAAGCAAAGCTCTCACACTAGTGGTTCTCAATCCAAAATATCACTCAAATGTCCCTGATTGAGTCATTGCTTCTCTCTGAAACTTCACAAAGCAAGCCTCTATTTTCTGCACTGATGATCTAGGATTCTTATCTCCCACACTCCCACCAAACAGCCTGAGGAGTTCTGAACACTCAATAATCTTGCCAGTCCCAAATTCAAATGTCGTGACAATCTTCCCCAAAACATACCGTCAAGTCTGCCACAACAATACCCCACAATCCTGGTACCAATTTCTATCTGAGTTAGGGTTTAGATTACTGTGATAAAATTTCATGACCAGAATCAATCTGAGAAAAAAAGGGTTTATTGTTCCTATACTTGCACACCATAGTCCTTCATCCTAGGAAGACAGGGTAGGAACCTGGAGGCAAGAAATGAAGTAGGAGTCATGGAGGAGTGCTGGTACTGACTTGCTCCCCCTGGCCTCCTTATCCTGCTGTTTCACAGCCCTCAGGAACACCAGCTACAGTGACCTGGGCTCTAGTACATCAAGCATCAGTTGAGAAATTGTCCCCACAGGCTGGGCCCACAGGCCAATCTAGTCAAGGCATTTCTCCATTGAGGTCCCCTCTTCCCAAATAAGTCTAACTTGTTTCAAGTTGACATACAAGCAGGCAGCAGTAGGTTGTTAATTCAGTTTAGTGTTTCCCACCTCCTGTGGTTCTACCTCAATTCACCTTAGACTGAAAAATGAAATCATAGGGACTGAAGAGAATATTTTTGTGTAAAAGCCATGACTAAGTCAATTCCTCCAAATCCACAAAGGGATGACAAGTACTTTATATTTCTAGCTGTACTTTCTTCCCTTGCAGACAATGGGAGGTGGTAGGCAGCCACCCCAAACGACTCCTGACATCTTTTTCTTCTGGTTTTGAGACAATCCCCTCCAAGTTTAACTCTCTACAGAAATCATTTCCAACTCAAAAAGGCAGATACTCCAAGTGTCCAGCATCTTTGTTTTGAAATTTGTTTGGCTGCTCTGTTTTGAACTCTGTATTTCCCCTAACACCACACTTAAATTTAGTCTATGTTTCATTATGGTGGAAATGGCAATTAATTACCAAAGGCCACTTTAAAAGAAAACACATCAATTATGTTAAGAAAAAATAATGAAAAAAATTGAGGGATGGAATCTCTTTATCTCCTTGGAATGCTATGAAGCCCCCAGAGGAGGTAGAAAGGTAAAAACTGTTCAGGACAAGCTTCTCTATGCCAAGGTGAAGAATGGGCACCACATCCTTCAAATACAATCTTCCAAATAGAATCCTGAATAAAAACAATGAAGGAATAGTCCAAGAAGCTAAAATCAGGGTTGCTGTGATCACCCCCGCCCCCAAAGGGGGATTTGAGCATTCCAAGACAAGTAGATTTTCTCTAATTTCTTGTTTTCCTAAGAATCAGAGTAAATTTGACATCAAGCAAAAATAATTTCCCTCCTGACTTTCTTTCTGACTATGACTTCAAGCTGTAATATAGAGGCAGTTGATTTGTAGGTCTACAGAAATGGCTGCGTTAGAATCAGCAACCAGAATAGAGACTTACCTGTGGTCTCATGGTGATTTCTATCAAGTGTCTTCTTGTTCCTTTTTGGGAGGGTTGGATCCAGTTATTAAGAAAAAGTTGCGAGAACAAGAACACACCCCATTGAATAGCACATGCTTCATTAAGACTGATTGAATCCATGTATAGACAGCCTGAGACTGCTCACCTACAGAGACCTCCCAAGGGAACTAGCTAACTCCTTCCTCTGTGCTGTACATAATAACACATTAAAGTTCAGGTTGCTCTATGGTTGGTGTGAGTCCATTGAAGTACACATAACCTACATGACCCCAGATTTTCTGTACTTTTTTGTGTGTGTGTACCTGTTCTTTCTTTATTCCTGTACCACCCTAGTCATGTTGGCCCAAACCACACAAGATGCAATAGTTGTCAGTCTTTAATATCAACAGGTACTTAAGTTATCAATCAATACCTCAGAAGGAGAAGAGATGTACCAAATGGGAGTGAAATGTCTCTGCACTTCCTAGACTTTAAAATTGTGGGCAGTATATTGCTATGCTTTATAAATTTTCTGATCTAAGACATTTTACTATAACCGGATAAGTTGATTAAGACAAAAAATTACCATTAAGGATTAAATAATGCTAAAACAAACAAAACTAAAATAATAATGAGTTTTATAACAGGTAAGGCAGATAATTTTGGGTTCGTGCTAATGAATGTCTGAATTGTCTTAGTGGAAATATAAGGATGATTCTAGCGAGCATTCAGAAGGCTACACCTATTCAGAAAGTCTCAGTCTTCCTAGAGATTATGTTTGTGACCAGAGTGTTGGTGGGAATGTGGATAACAAAGGCCATTCTGATTATATGTCAGATAGAAATGGATATCAGAGGAAAGGTGACCTTTGCTATAAGTTGGTGAAAAACTTAACTGAATCATGTGTTGTGATAGTACTTTGTGAAATGTAGAGCCTCTGATCAGTGATATATTTGGTGGAATAAATATTGAGCAAATTGTTGAAGATGCATCATGATGTTTCTTAAATGCTCATAGCAAAATGCAAGAAGTAAATCAAAGACAATAAAAATCATAAGGGAAGTAAGATTTGCAAACCTGGACAACTCTTTGTTACTCTATAGTAAATAATGAGTAGGCATGTCTGGATGAAAAACACTAAAGACGGCCACTCATTTTTTTTTAACAAGGATCATCATGGATAAATTGAAGCCAGGTGTGCTTATCAAGGCAGAGGAATGCCAACTACATGGTATTTCAGACTCTTCGATCTGTCACATGCAGACAGCTGTCAATTTAGAATGGGCACTCACTAATTCCAATGCAGCTATTCCTGGCCATCCTTGCTGTGATTTAAAGGATGTCTTAGGCCAGTCTTGGAGGGTTCAAATTGTTTCCTTTGGAAAAGTCTGCTTGGTGCCTCTCCTTTGATATATAAGCATGTCTAAGCTGTGGGGGCACTGGTATCTTCCCACAGAATCCATGGGATATGCTGGGGAGCTATGAAGCTCATGCAGCTAACAAGTAATGCCACCATAGAGATCCCTCAGTAGGGTAAGATGTACATGTCCCACAGAGGTGGTGACAGGGCTATCTCTGAGACACCAGACTGGTATGGCCACCAGTGTGAAATTCCAGGCATTTATGTGTATAATCTGTGAATATATGACTGTAATACATAAGAACTATTGGATGAATTGTACCCACCAAAATTATAAAAGCATGCAGTTCCAGGGCCTTGGGGAAAAATACTCTAATAGTATGACAAAGAGTCACAGAGGATTATTCTCTAGCCATCAGACTCAAAGCTGTGGAAGGGATATAGCCCAGAGTAGAGCATAGCTCTAGCATGTATGGGGCCCAGGGGTCCATCCCTAGCACTACAAAGCAAACAAATATATAAATACAAGCATAAACAAACATATTATTGCTTGCCTTGTTAAGTTTTGGGTTTACTCTGAACCATTTAGCCCTTTATTCTTTCCTATATATCTTTTGTGAAATGGGGACATCTAGCATATGCTTTCCCTACTATAATGGTTTGGAAGTATGTACTTTGTTTGACCATATGTGGTCACAGCTAGAGAAAATATTACCTCACAGGATGAGTGTCTTCCACATCTGATTTCTATATGTAGTAAAGACTCTACTTTTAGAAGTTTTTTTTTTTTTTTTTCTTGAGCAATTGAACATTTGGAGCTACTGGGATGAAATTGATGTATTTGGTATATAAAAAAGATACTGATTTGGGTGGACTAGAAATTGAGTCCTGTGTTCTGAATATATATGAATCCAAAAATTTATATTTTGACACTTATTTCTCAATGAGGATGGCATTGATGGGGGTGTTTCTTGGGGTGTGTTAGACCTTGAAGACAGAACCCTCACTAATGTGATTAGTGGCCTTGTAAAAAGTCCTAAGGGCTGGAAGTGTTAATTCATTTAGTAAAGGACTTGTCTTGCAAAGGGACTTGTGTTTGAGCTTCAGAACCCAAAATCAAAGCCATGTATGATGGCAGCACATGCTTGTAACATAGTGCTGAGGGTGGGGAGCAGAGATAGATGAATCTCTAGGAATTGCTTCATAGCCAACCTAGTAATCAGGAGAGATTCAGTCCAATGAGAAACACTGTTTCAAAATAAGGTGGTATACTTTCCTCTAGGCTGTCATCTGACCTCTATACATGAGCACACACACACACACACACACACACACACACACACACACACACACACACACAATTTATATGAATAAAGGGACACATGGAAGATGCTAGCTATGAGAAGCAGGCCTTCATTAGACATGGAAGATGATGGAAACTTCACTCCAGAATCTCTAGCCTCCAGAACTATGAGCAGTAAATGTCTACTGTTTATAACAAGTTTTTGGTCAAAGGGAACCCACAACCCATCCAGGCTATTGACAGGGTTATTTGTTGCTCTCCACAAACTAATGGTAAGACCCCATTGATGAAGACAACACCCGCACATCTCATTAAACATAGAAAAGTCAAGCCAGTACCTGCCTAGAGCATTCACTGCTATGGGCTAGTAGTGTTCATGGTACTAGAATGTACTATACACAATACCACAGAAAAAGGTATACACTAACCTAGCTACAATCCATTTGGTCTACAATGGTGTCCTGACTATAAGATATGCTGCTGCAATGGTGGCACAAAGCTTGTGGGAGTAACCAACCAATATCTGATTTGATTTAAGGCCCACTCCATGAAGTGGAACCCATACTTGCTACTGCTATGGTGGCCAAGAACCCAGGGCTAGATATGTCAGGAACCTAGGGGAAGATGAAATACACGGGTCTGCTGAGTGAACATAGCAATACAAAGTCTCCTAACAACAACTCTTATACTCATAGATCAGTGCCTTGCTCATCCATCATCAGAGAAGCTTTCTCCTACAACAGATGGGAACAAATACAAAGACCCAAGGTCAGACAATATGTCGAGAGTGACTTAGCCCTAAATGGAATGTATCCCTGTAATCATTTCCCTGAGAGTTCAGGGAACCCCAAGGAAGAGAAGGTTGAAAGATTGTAAGAGTCAGAGAAGATGGAGGACATCAAGAAAACCAGGTCTTCTAAACACAGCATAACTGACACACATGAATTCACAGATACTGAAGCAGCATGCACAGGGCATGCTTGGGTCTGTATCAGATGGGGTCCTAGAGCTGAAAGGAGAAGTGAACACATGCCTCTACCCCTAAGCTAGAAGCAATCCCTGATAATAACCACATGCAAATGAAAAATTAATTTACTCTGAAGGAGTCTCAGTTGGGAAACAAACCTCTCTTATTGCTCAGCAGTAGATGACCAATGAAAAATGAACTCAAAGGCACCTTTGGAGATTCTTTGTCTCATAATGTTGAGTTGGGGCTTTTTCCCCCTACAGGTCCTCTGTGTATCCATTATGGCTCTGGTTTCGTGGGGTTTTTTGTTTGTTTGTTTGTTTGTTTGTTTGTTTTTTGCCAGAGCTGAGGACCGAACCCAGGGCCTTGCACTTGCTAGGCAAGCGCTCTACCGCTGAGCTAAATCCCCAACCCCCGGTTTTGTGTTTTTATAGGATTACTGTATATATGAACCTGTGTTTCTGTGTCTATATGTGTTTCTTGTGCTTTTTCTTTTGATTGTGTGCATTTCTCTATTCTGATTTTTTTTAACTTTATTTTATTTTATTATTATTCCTTAGATGTCTGATTGTTTTTTAAGGAAAGACAGAGGGTTGTGGGTCTGGATGGAAGGGGAGGTGGGGAGGAAATGGCAGGAAAGGAAGGGGAGGAAAAACCGTAGTCAGAATATGTTGTACAAAAAAAGAAAAAAATTATAATTTACCCATGGAAAGGAGTTAAATATGTAAAAGAAGAACATGAAAGGAAAGATAGTTGGGTTTTCATGCTTAGAATTCAGAACTGTCTTTTCTTTTTTAACAGAATGACTTGAGAAGCATTTGTTTTAGCTTTTCTTTAAAACGATGGTAGTATTCTGCAATGAACATCAGGACCCAGGCTCTGTCAGTTGGAAGGTATTTTTATTATTTCTTCAATCTTGTTGTTTATAAAGTCTGTTTACACTAATTATTTCATTTTAGCTTAACTTTGGTAGGACATATTTGTTGAGAAATGTATCCATTTCTTTGGAATTTCAAATTTGTTAGAGTGTAGATATTAAGGTAAGTCCCTATGGATTTTTTTTTTTTATTTCACTGGTATCGGTTATGACATCTCCCTGTTCACCTCCACTCTTAATTTGTTCTCTTTTTCTTTGATTAATCTGTCTTAGAGTTTGTCAACCTTAAATATCCTTTAAAAGAACAAATTTCTTGTTTAATTAACTTAATTTTTCTCACTTCCATTTCATCCTATGTGATTTACTTATACCTCTTTTTCTTTGTTGTCTATTTTTGAGATTCTAATTTAATTACATTTCTCTCTTCCCTTTATTCCCTCCAAACCCTCCCATATGCCCCTTCCCACTCTCCTCCAAAGTCATTGCCTCTTTCTAATCAATTGTTATTGCAAGAATATATGTATATATTCTTAAATAGAAACTGTTGAGTCCATATAATGTTACCCATTTGCATGTTTTCAGGGTTGACCATTTGGCACTAGACAACTAATTGGTGTTCTCTTCTTTGAGGAAGACCACTTTGCCTTTACTCAGTTTCCTATAGTTCCTTGAGTATGGTGGAGGCCTCTTGGGGTTTTCCCTGTCCAGCTTGGCATGTCCCTTGTTATCAGCCTTGTTCAGCTCATATTTGGGCAGTGATGTAGGTGAGACTTTACAGGTTCTGATGTTTGTAGGAGACAAAAACTCCCTGATTCTCTGGCTCATCAAGTACACTTCTCTTTGCAACCCATGTCCTTCACTAATAATCTGTTAGTTGTAAACTTTTTACAAAAGCTTCTAGAATTTCCCATTATCAAGTCAACTGTGATACAACCTGTTTGGCTTTTATATGAACACACTGAGAAAGAAATTATGGAAAAAACCCATTCATAATTGAACTATATAAATAGTGAAGAAAGAAATTGAAGGAGACACGAGAATATGGGGGAAGGGGAGCTGTACATCTTCATGGATTGGAAGAATCAATATTGTGAACATTGCTCTCTTCCCAAGAATAATCTATGGATTCAATACAATCCCAATATAAATTCTAGTACTGATTTTTCACAGAAATAGAAAACAAAGCCATATTAAAATTCACCAAGAAGCAAAAAGTAAGCAAGCAAACAAAAACTCAGGTCACCAAAACAACTCTTAGCCAAAAGAAAACCCTGAACATTTTATCACACCTGATTTCAACCTATACAACACAGCCAACAAAATAAAGCATCAGAATACTGATTCAAAACCATACATGTAAATCTATGAAATAGAATAAATGATCCAGATACGACTTCAGCCACCGAATTTTTGACAGATGTACATTGGAGAAAAGACAACATCTTCAATGCTTGGTCCTGGGAAAATTAAATAACTACATATATAACAAAAATGGATCTGTATCTCTTACTCTGAACAAAAATAAATCCAAAATAGATGAAAGGTCTCAAAATAAAACCTGAAATGGTATAGGGAAAAGTAGGGAATACTCTACTATATGTCAAGAGGTATAGGTAAGAACTTTGCAAACAGATCTCTGGTCACCCAGGAAACAACCGACAAAAGGGACCTCATGAAATTTAAAAGTCTCAATAAGAGAAAACTTCTGATCGAGACAACAGAATCTCTGCCTGAATGAGATGTAATCATTGTAGTTTGGCCAGGTCAATTTCCTGGGCAAGGAACCACCTCTGAAACACGTTTAGGAAACCATAAGTAATCCTAAAATTCAGATGGAATAATAAATTTCTTATTCAGGGATTCATCAGGACCAAATAAACCTTAGTCACTTAGCATTACAGTAATTAACATTTCTTAGAGATTTCAGAAAGTTAGAATATGCTGGCCGAGTTTGAAGAAATGAAAGTGAAATTGTGTAATAAAGAGGAGGAATTGTGAAGAAAAAAGTCTTTCAAAGAAAGCTAGACAGCCAAGGGTCAATATTCTGTAAATGGCCCTCCCCCCCCCATGTTTAAAACTTGCACATCTTTTTTGTCTCCCTCACCTGGTAAAGTTTCATTTTTCACACAAGCTCACTCTTCCCACCCTACCTCAACTGCATTCCCAGGATATGATGGCCTGGAGTAACCATCCCTGACCCAGCCTTTATTTCATTTCCTTTAAACCAATTCTTTAAAAACCAGTCAATCATGAAAGACTGTGAGGTGAGACCCCACCAAGTCAAGGGGGAAAAGACAGTCACCACATCTACTAGAATAAAAACAAGGTGAATTTTCCACCCCAGCAGGTCTTGGCACACACGTTGGAAAAAGAAATTGCCTTGCCAAGTTTAAAAACAATAAACTTTTGCACAGCAAAGGAAACTGTCAATCAATTGCAAAAGCAGCCCAAAGAATGGAGAAAAAAAGTCTTCCAGATATATACACAAAAGAACAACAACAAGAAAGGGGTGCCATGATTCTGAACCGTGAATTCTTAAAAGAAGCAATACAAATTGCTAATAAATATGGCAAAGCTGTTTAATGTATTTAGCCCCAAGAGAGATGCATATATTTATCCCCAAGAGGAATGTATATTAAAACTTCTGTGAGATTCCATATTACCTCTACCAAAACGGCTATCATCCAATACAAAACCACAAAATAAGTTGCACAACCTGTGCACAGGCCCAGCCTGAGGAGAAACCTCGGCCTTCTACCTATAGACGGCATCACTGCACTCCCAGGCCTATCTAGTACATTGCAGTCTGTGCACCAGCTCAGGCTGGTGAGTTCTGCAGAACCTTAATGCCCCACCCAACGCTGTGCCCACATTCTCAGGCTTAGCAAGCATTCTGCAGCTTGTGCATCAACCCAGCCAGGTAAGTGACCCATCCACATCATGATCATACTTCTAGGCCCAGCTCAACTAGCACAGCTTGCACACCAGCCCAAGCAGACCCAGCCTGGAGTCAAATTCCCAAAATTTCTTAATAACCACTAAAGTAAAGTTGCTTTTATTTCTCCCCCAATCAAAAATCATATTCATGTGTTTATATACATAATTTTAATGGAATTATGCCACATGAGACAATAATGCTGATAGTGCCTCCCAAGAGTCATGGCCTGTCTCACAACAACCCCAGTAGTAGGCAGGGAAATAGCACTTTGAGTTGTTCAACAGGGTATCAAGAGACTCCAAAAATAATATTGGTTATTGGTATTGCTCTAGGTTGTCTCCCAGAATTTGAAGGTAAGACCATATTTCTAAAGATAGTATATGCTTTGGACACAGAACTTAGAAGAATCAAGCAGGAACTGACCTGGAAGCCTTCTCCCTGAGGACTGGCTCTCATAGTATCTGAATGAGCTATGCAAGCTGCCAGTGAGGAAAAAGCAATAAACAGATCCATCCACCTATAAAGCCTATAAACCACAACAATGACAGGCCTAGAGAGACATTCCCAGTGGGTGACTGGACAAATGTCTCCTCAGGTAATAGCATTGCTTCTCTTATAGAGGACCTGGCTTTGGTTCCCAGCTCCTGCATGTTAGTTCACAAGCATGCTTAACTCCAGTGCTGGGGGACCTGATGCCATATTCTGGTTTTGTATGTACCAGTCATATATGTGATACAAAGATATACATACAGGCCAAGCCCTCAAACACATAAAAACAAATAAACCTTTAAAAGTGAGTTATCCCTAATGGTCCATTAGTGTCACATTTATCCTAATGTCTGTCTAACTGGACTTAAGGCAGACTTAATAGGAAGAAATTTTCTCCTGGTACTGTTGACCTAGCCAACTACATGTGGCTAGAGAGATCACTGACACTAGAGGAGAACTTACTATTACCATTTTCCTAAACCAATACAAGTATTCTTCATATGCATCCTTAGGTCCACAGATAAGCATAGGTCTCATGATCTATCAAAGAAGCTTCTTTTTGCAGCAGACGGAGAGATCATAACTTGTCAAAATGCAGAGAGCAAGTGACTAGGGGGTTCCCAATCCCAACCCCTATTGGTACATCTACAATGAAACCCCTACACCTAAGGCTTAGAAGACATCATGGAAGTGAGAATGGGAAATTGAAAGAGCATGAGGACTAGGCCACCCTCTGCTAGACAGTGTCTTCTAGACATACAGGGACAGCTATACCCATGGAATCTCTGTAATGTGTTGCCTAAAGAAGACCTGAGAGCCGTGGGATGTTCTGTATGTCAAATGTGTTGATCTGATTGATTAAAATAAATAAATTGCTTATTGGCCAGTAGCCAGGCAGGAAGGATAGGGTAGGCGGGACAAGGAGAAGGAGAATTCTGGAAAGTGAAGGCTGGGGCAGGGAGATACTGCCAGTCGATGCCATGACAAGAAAGAGATAAGGTACTGGTAAGCCACAAGCCATGTGGCAAAGTATAGATTTATAAAAATGGGCCAAATATAAGAGTAAGAGCTAGGCAATGGTAGGCCTGAGCTAATGGCCGAGCAGTTTAAATAATATAAATGTCTGTGTGTTTATTTTATAAGTGGGTTGTTGGACTAACAGGGCTTGACCAAGGTGGGAGAGAAGGTCTCCAACTACAAATGGTGCCCAATGTGTTGGAAAGAGTTTCCACCTAAAACCTGACAAAAAAGATTCTAAAACGGAGTTTAAAAGAGCTTCCTAGTTGTCTCTCTCAAGTTAATGGCAGCCTGCCTGTTTGAGCTACTATGGCGGGTTCCTGGCATATGTGTCTGACCTGCAGTGTGGCAGGAATGAGAAGTCTACAAGCCGCACTTTACTCTGCTGCATGGTGGATTTAGCCTTTGCTAGTTTAAAAAAAAAAAAAAAAAAAAAGGTTTTGGGGCTATGCACTGCTTTGATAGAACTGCTTCTGATAGTTGATGGTACACATGATACAGACCCAGAACTGGTGGTAAACTATACCATAGCCACTTTGGAAAGCTGAGGTGGGCAGAGCCAGCTATACCACTTGGAATACCCAAGGAATGCTCAGTCATACCACAAGGACATTTGCTCAGCTATGTTCATATCAGCATTGTTTGTAATAGCCAGAACCTGGAAACAACCTAGATGCCCTTCAACTGAAGAATTGATAAAGAAAATATGGTACATATACACAATGGAGTACTACTCAGCAGAGAAAAAAATGACATCATGAGGTTTGCAGGCAAATGTATGGATCTAGAAAAAAATCATCCTGAGTGAGGTAACCCAGACTCAGAAGGACAAACATGGTATGTACTCACTCGTAGTAGGATACTAGATATAAAACAAAGATGACTAGAGTGCTACACAACTCCAGGGAGGCTATCTAGAAAATGGGACCCTAGGAAAGACACGGATCACCCAATGACAGAAAAATGGATGAGATCTACATGAACACCCTGGACGACAGTGGGAGTAATGAAGGGCAAGATTTGAGGGAAAGAAAGCTTAGGGGAGCAGGAGATCCCAGCTGGATCTAGAACAGAAAGGGAGAACAAGGAATAACAGACCATGATAAATGATGACCACATGAGAACAGGAATAGGCAGAGTGCTGGAGAGGTCCCCAGAAATCCACAGTGATATATTCTCTGTAGACTGCTGGCAATGGTCGAGAGAAAGCCTGATCTGATCTAGTCTGGTGTTCAGATGGCCAAACCCCCTAACTGTCATGGTGGAACTCTCATCCAATAACTGATGGAAGTGGATGCAGAGATCCTCAGCCGGGCCCCAGGTGGAGCTCCAGGTATCCAATTGTCGAGAACGACGAGGGACTGTAAGAGCATGAATTGTTGAGACCAAGATTGCAAAAAGCACAGGGAGAAATAGCCAAACAAATGGAAGCATGTGAATTATGAACCAATGGCTGTGGAGCCTCCAGTTGGATCAGGCTCTCTGGAAAAGTGAGACAATTGAATAGCTTGATCTGTTTGGGAGGCATCCAGGCTGATGGACCAGGACCTGTCCTTAGTGCATGAGCTGGCTGTTTGGAACCTTGGGCTTACACAGGGACACTTTGCTCAGCCTGGAACGAGGGGACTGGACCTGCCTGTACTGAATCCACCATGTTTAAATAAATCCCCAGATGAGTCTTGGCCCTGGAGGAGATGGGAATGGAGGCGAGGGGATGGGCAGAAGGTAGGGGTGGGAGCAGGATAAGGGAGGACAGGGGAACCCATGGCTGATGTGTAAAATTAAAACACAAATATAATAATAAATAATAATAATAATAAATAAATAAAAAAGAAGTGCATGTCTATTAGCCAGTATACCTATTAACAGATGTGAGTAAGAACAAGTGTGGTGACCTCATCTCCCCTTTCATTCCAACCCTCAGCCAGTTATCCTATCTGTGGAAGCCTATCGGGAGCCAAGGGATACGGGATTTTATTGATGGGTTTAGCCAGGTCAGCCTCCAGGATTTACAGCCAATCATAGAAGGGTCAAGACTGGATCTGGAGGGGCAGATAAACAGGCACCCCATACACCATCGATAAGGAAAATAGACTGGGCACAAAGCTGAATCACAGGGGACATAGTTATTTTATTTTTCTGCCTCTGGGAACTATGCTTCCTAAAGTCACTTGATATGAGGATGACATTGGTTGTATTTTCCTGTATCATGGGATGATATTCTTTCCTCCATCTTTTTTTCTTCTTCTTCAGTATTCCTTATTGCAAAACACACACATTCTCTGTATTATATTGTACCCTGCTGGCTGCAGAATAACCATCATAAAGTAAAGAAAATGTGAAAGTTCAACTTATTTCAGGATCCAGTAGGTTTAAAATTAGCTGCCGCATACATGTCGATGTGTTCCTGCAGTCACAGAGGGCTAAAGAAATCACAAGTAGCAAGGACTCCTTAGGGATGCTGTCTAAAAGACTTCATTCTCCGCCTGTGGAGACCCAATAGTCCAAGAGAAATTCCAGAAGAAAGCTGCATCATAATGCGTAGGAAACACTTTCTGTTTGATATGTGGCTTCCAGGTGACAAAGTGATTTCACAATGGGAACATCTGGCCTGGGAGGTTGGCATTGTGGTGCTCAGGAGTCACAACTGGCTAAGGCTACTGCGAGGTTCTGGGTTTTTTTGTTTTGTTTTGTTTTGTTTTGTTTTTTTGTTTTTTGTTTTTTGTGTGTGTGTGTGTGTGTGTGTGTGTGTGTGTGTGTGTGTGTGTGTGTGTTGTTGTTGTTGTTTCTCTTTTCCTCTAGCAGCCTGCATAGTATTGTCCAGCACTGTGAATGCAGCTGGTGGGGTGGGGTCTTTCAGCTTAGTTCCAGTTTGAGTTATCTGTGTGTTTTGCACCAAGGGCATGATGTCTTCAGCAATAGGGTCTTACTACCTAATTTTTGTGTGTGACCAGAACAATGACAATAGCCTCCATTATTTTAGGAGCTTCTGGAAGGTTCCTGATCCCAGAAAGAGGGCCCATACCTAGCACTGATATATTTGTTTAAAGACCTATGGATTCTGGAAAGAGCATTATCCATCCATGCAAGATGCCTACATTCTAACACAAAAAATCACTTAGGTCTTTTAGTCACTTTATAACTTAGTAGGTTTCTATAGGGCTTTCTTTATACTATACATCTTGGTTGCCTGACTTCCAAATACACACCTTCCCTCCCTTGGTCCCCATGTAAACCTTTGCCACCTAGTGTTCCTCTCACTCTGTTTTCATATTGTGTGTGTTTTTACTGTCCCTCATCCCAGAAATCTGCCTCATCTCTCACGGCTCTTTACAGATACTCCAACTAAAACACAAAAATATAAAAATTCAAAGCTATGAGTCACCTACGAGAGAGAACACATGGTGTTTGCTTTTCTGGGTCTAGATTACTCCATTCAATGTAATTTTTCCATTCCATAATTTTTTTTTCCAATTTTCACTTTTCTTTGCAGCAAATGAAATTCCACTGTGTAAATGTGCCACAGTTTTCATTATCCATTCATTAGCTGAGAAGTATGTAAGTAAGTCCATTTCCTATTTATTACAAATAGAGATGCAATGAACATGGATCGAGTGTTTCTCCATCATGGTATGGAGTCTTTTGAGTGAAGTACCATGAATGGTACTGCTGGATCATATGATGGCTTTACTTTTATAATTCTGAGACTTTCCCCCATGATCAAGTAGACTTCATCCCAGGGATGCAAGGGTGTTTCAACATATGAAAGTCCATCAATGTAATACACCATATAAACAAACTCAAAGAAAAAAACCACATGATCATCTCACTAGATGCAGAAAAGGCATTTGACAAAATCCAACACCCCTTCATGATAAAGGTCTTGGAGCAATCAGGAATACAGGGAACATAACTAAACATAATAAAGGCAATCTACAGCAAGCCAAAAGCCAACATCAAATTAAATGGAGAGAAACTCACAGCAATACCACTAAAATCAGTAACTAGACATCCAATTCTATGCTCCACTCTCTTCTCTAGGAAGCTATTTCCTGTGACCCTTCAGGCCAAGAACCAGAAGGCAGTATTACAGTCCTGCTGCTGTCTTTCTCAGACTATTCCATCATGCTCACACAAATGACACATATATTACAAGGAGTCTCTTTCATAAACTCTTCCCAAACTCACTGTTTGGTTGTGACGTTTTTCCGGCCTAGATCAGTCAGTCTCTGAAGATGGCATTCTTTGTAAGGGGGCAATGGTGGTCACTGTGCTTGTCACTTTTACTGTGGCCTGTAGTCAGGAACACCCTGGTATAAAGCACATTTTATTGGTAATATGTCACGAGCTATTTGAGCTCACTGAGAAGATGGTTCTGGAAATAGGGTTGGCTCCCCTACTTCATTCCCATGAATTTTTATGTCAAGTGCTCTCCTGAATCCTCTATCCTGGTTATTTTTGTCTTTAAAGCTGTGTAATGAATAGAGATAAAACAGTAATCAGCTAAATGTATTTAAAACATTGAGGGTTTTAGAATAGTTGGATGGTGAACTATTTCTATCTGGGGTTTCTATTATCTATCTCATAATATAAAAACTTCTGTAATTGAGAAGAGAAGCTGGACACTCATTCACAGAGAGCACTCTGATTACCTCAACCTCCTCACTCAGTTTATGCTGGATGATTCCAAGCACCTGGTTTGATGATGCCATCTCTCTGCTTTGATTGGTTCTTATACTTAGAAGCCTCACCCTTCAGGGCACTGATCAGGCCCTTTGATCAAGGACTACAGATGTCTGCCTTAATGGGTATACTCCAGTCAATTTATGCTGGATGTTTCTAAGCCTCTGATTTGATTATGTTATCTGTGCTTTCTCAATCAGGCTACCCCAGTCATCTCTGCTGTATCCTGCAAGCACCTGACTTGATAATATTTGCAAACCCTTGCTGTGTCTTTGTATCAGCTGTTTGCTATTTATGCTCACTAATTCTAAACAGAAAGTATGGTGAGCATATATTATTCTCTGGACCAGCAGAAAACCTCAGGAGGAAAAAAATCATTTCACACATGGACCCTATCCTTTTCTTTCTGTCAGTTCTGGGAGAGACAGTGCACTCATAGCTGGATGGTGGTCTGAAAGAGGCAGGTGAAGAGCAATTTAAGTTTGCCTTGATGAACACAAGTTGTGGCCTCAGTATTTGGCATGCTGTGTTTAGCTCATATTTAGTTCCTGTTTAAACTTGCAGTAGGGTACCTGGCTTCTGAATATCTCAGCTTCATCCTGTTTTACAAATCATAATTTATATGTATCTCCCAAGATTAGAGTTGAGTGGGTTAATGTATGGTAAGTACTTATTACAACAATGTTCAATGTGAGCAACAAATATATGCATATATGTAGATGAATATGTTCAAGGCTCACTGAATCATAGTTGTTGGCACTTCTCTTTCTGTCCCCTTTCTTTTTTAGGCCCTCAGTTGTCTCCTCCTCCTCCCCCTCCTCTTCCCCCTCCTCCTCCTCTTCCTTCTCCACTTCTTTTCATAAATATTTTTTTTTTCAGTAAATCTCATGTTTCAGCCAGCTTTGTTCATCCTAGGAAGCTAAGAATTCTGGATTTAGGATTCAGCTGGGGTGGTTTCCAGAAGTCTGCATTCCAGCCATGACTTTCTCTCTAGCTTCTAATGAACTTGGAAAAAAGATTTCATCTATTCTGAGCCCCCCGTTCCCTTGGTTGATTACAAACCAAGAAGTGCATTTTATTTTAAATTCTGTACAGTTAGTGTGGAGAAGAAATACAAATGACAAGCAAGTATTTGCAGCATTTTAAAGATGTTCAACATTCTTATCCATCAAGGAAATGGACATTATAACTACACTGAGATAACATCTCACCCCAGTGCAGCCACTTTAGACACCAGTCTGGAGGCATTTTAAAAACTGAAAAAAGAGCCCTTCCCCCTAGTCATTGGAGCCCCAGGGACCTGACAGCTGCCTCTTCCTCTACCCTCTTGCCAAGCTTACCTTGCCCTGTTACACCAGTGAACACCATAGTCATAAGCCCACTCTGCACCAATTGGGAATAGCTGCTCCCTGAGACAGAGCCCACTAGTGCCCATTGGACTAAGACCTGCTCTCTGAGACACAGAATCCATCAGCACCAAATGGACCAAGAGCCTGGATTAGACCAAGAGCTTCCATTAGACCAATAGTATCAATCAGGCCAAGAGAGGCTCCCTCAGATACAGACACCACTTGCATGGAGTGGAGGAAGGGATGGGTAGATGCCAGTGCAAAAATACAGTCAAGAACATAAAGACCAGTATGGCACATCAGAACCTAATGGTTCTACATCAGCAAGACCCGAACATCCCAATGCAGAAGAAGCAGAAGAAATCAACCTTAAAAATGACTTTAAGAAGATGATCGAAGCCTTTAAAGAGGAAATGAAAATGTCCCTTAAAGAATTCAAAGAAAAAAAATAAAAAAATTTGAATAAATCAATAAAGAAATTGAGGAAAAGACAAATGAAAAATTGGAAGAAATCAATAAATCCCTTAAAGAAATCCAAGAAAAAAAAATACTGGGTGGTGGCACATGCTTTTAATCCCAGCACTCGGGAGGCAGAGCCAGGTGGATCTCTGTGAGTTTGAGGCCAGCCTGGGCTACCAAGTGAGTTCCAGGAAAGGCGCAAAGCTACACAGAGAAACCCTGTCTCAAAAAAAAAAAAAAATCCAAGAAACAGGTGAAGGAAACAGTCCAAGATTTGAAAACTGAAACAGAGACAATAACGAAGACACAAACAGAGGGAATGCTGGAAATGGAAGATCTGAGTAAATGAACAGGAACTACAGATGCAAACATAACCAATAGAATGCAAGAGATGGAAGAGAGAATTTCTGGTGTTGAAAATATGATAGAGGAAATAGATTCATCAAAGAAAACACTAAAGCCAAAAAGTCATAACACAGAACGTCCAGGACACCATGAAAATACCAAACCTAAGAATAACAGGGATAGGAAAAGAAGATGAATACCAACTCAAAAGCACAGAAAATATACTCAACAAAATCATAGAAGAAAGCTTTCCAACCTAAAGAAGGAAATACCTATGAAGGTACAAGAAGCTTTCAGAACACCAAATAGACTGGATCCAAAAAAAAGTTCCCTTCACCACATAATAATCAAACCACTAAACATTCAGAATAAAGAAAAATATTAAGAGTTGCAAAGAAAAAAGGCCAAATAACATATAAAGGCAGACCCATTAGAATAACACCTGACTTCTCAATGGAGACTCTGAAAGCCAGAAGGTCCTGGACAGATGTTATGCAGACAGTAGGAGACTATGGATGCCAACCCAGACTATTATATCCAGAAAAACTCTCAATCACCATAGATGTAGTAAACAAAATATTTCATGATAAAACCAGATTTAAATAAAATCCAGTCCTACAGAAAGCACCAGAAGGAAAATTCCAACCTAAGGAAGTTAGATACACCCATGAAAACATAGGAAATAAATAATCCCACACCAACAAATATCAAAGAAGAGAAACGCACAATACTACTACCAAACAAACAAACAAACAAACAGGAATTAACAATCACTAATCACAAATATCCACTAATATCAATGGTCTCAATTCGCCTATAAAAAGACACAGGCTAACAGAATGGATACAAAAACAAGACTCACACTTCAACTTTAAAGACAGACACTACCCCCAAAGTAAAAGTCTGGGAAAAGACTTTCCAATCAAATGGATTTAAGAAGCAAGCTGGTATAGCTATCCTAATATCTAATAAAATAGACTTCAAACTAAAAACCAATCAAATGAGTTTGGGAAGGACATTACATATTTATCACAGGGAAAATCCACCAAGATGAAGTCTCAATTCTGAACATTTATGCCTCAAATACAAGGGCACCCACACTTGTAAAAGAAATATTTCTAAAGCTTAAATCGTACATCAAAGCCCACACACTAGTAGTGAGAGATTTCAGCACCCCACTCTCACCACTGGATAGATCTGCCAGACAGAAACTTAACAGAGAAATAAGGGACCTAACAGAAGTTATGACTCAAATAGACTTAATAGATATCTACAGAATATTCCACCCTAACACAAAAGAATACACCTTCTTCTCGGCACCCCACAAAATCTTCTCTAAAATCAACCACATGCTTTGTCACAAAGCAAATCTCAACAGATACAAAAAAAATTGGAATAATCTCCTGTATTTTATCAGACCACTATGGCTTAAAGTTAGATTTCAACAACAACAACAAAAATTATAGAAAGTCTACAATCTCACAGAAACTGAATAATGCCCAACTGAATCGCCAATGGGTCAAGAAGAAATAAAGAAGGAAATTAAAGATTTCATAGAATTCAATGAAAATGAATACACAACAAACCCAAACTTATGGGACACTATGAAAGCGGTGCTAAGAGGAAAATTCATAGCACTAAATGCCCACATAAAGAAGTTGGGGAAATCTCACACTAGTGACTTAACAGCACAACTGAAAGCTCTAGAACAAGAAGAAGTAAACTCACCCAGGAGAAACAGATGCCAGGAAATAATCAAATTAAGGACTGAAATCAATAAAATAGAAACAAAGAGAGGAATACAAAGAATCAATGAAACAAAGAATTGGTTCTTTGAAAAAATCAACAAGATACACAAGCCCTTATCCAAAAAAGATAGAGAACATCCAAATTAACAAAATCAGAAATAAAAAGGGAGACATAACAACAGACAATGAGGAAATTCAGAGAATCATCAGGTCATACTTCAAAAACCTATACTCCACAAAATTGGAAAATCTGAAAGAGATGGACAGTTTTCTGAATAGGTATCACATCCCAAAGTTAAATCAAGACCAGATAAACTATTTAAATAGGCCAATAACCACTAAAGAAATAGAAACAGTCATTGAAAGTCTCCCAACCAAAAATAGCCTAGGACCAGATGGTTTCATCACAGAATTCTACCAGATTTTCAAAGAAGAATTAATTCCAATACTCTTCAAATTGTTCCACACAATAGAAACAGAAGGAACATTACCAAACTCTTTTTATGAGGATACAGTTACCCTGATACCCAAACCACACTAAGATGCAACACAGAAAGAGAATTACAGACTAATTTTCCTCATGAACATTGTTGCAAACATACTCAATAAAATACTGGCAAACCAACTCACAACTCCATGGAGGCTACCTAGTAAAGGGGACCATAAGAAAGACACAGGGATTGCCCAACCACAGAGAAATGGATGAGATCTACATGAGCAAACTGGGGGTGGGAGGTAATGGAGGGCAAGGGTCCGGGAAAAGAGAGCTTAGGAGAGCGGGAGGTCCCAGCTGGATCAGGAGCAGAGTGGGAGAATGGGGAGGGAGATACCATGGTGAATGAAGACCTCAGGGGAATAGGAAGAAGCAGAGTGCTAGAGAGGTCCCCAGAAATCTACAAAGATACTTCCACTGTAGACTACTAGCAATGGTCCAGAGAGTGCCTGAGCAGACTTGCTGAACACCCTGGCTGTCATGATAGAACTCTCATCCAGTGTCTGATGGAAGCAGATGCAGAGATCCACAGCTGAGCCCTAGGTGGAGCTCCAGGAGTCCAATTGGCATGCAAGAGGAGGGATTGTATGAGCGAGAGATATTGAGACCATGATTGGAAAAAGCACAGGGACAAATAGCCAAACTAGTAGGAATGCATGGACTGTGAACCAGTGGCTGAAGATCCCCCATGGAATGGACCAGGCCCTCTGGATAAGTGAGACAGGTGATTAGCTTGAACTGTTTGGGAGGCCCACAGGCAGTGGAGCCAGGACCTGTCCTTGGTGAATGGGCTGAGTTTTTGGAGTGTGGGGCCTATACTGGGACACTTTGCTCAGCCTTGGTGTAGGGAAGAGGGGACTGGATCTGCCTTGGCTGAGTCTACCAGGCTGGGCTGACTCCCCAGGGGAGACCTTGCCTTGGAGGAGGTGGGAATAGGAGTGGACTGGGGAGGGGGGAGACTGGGGTGTGGGAGGAGGGAGGACAAAGGAATCTGTGGTTGATATGTGAAATTAAGTTAATTATAAAATAAAAATATTTAAAAAAAAATACTTGCAAAACAGAATCCAAGAACACATCAAAAGAACTATCTACCATGACCAAGTAAGCTTCATATAGGGATGCAATGATGGTTCAACATACAAAAATCTGTCAATGTACTGCACTATATAAACAAACTAAAAAACAAAACAAAAAAAAAAAACCCACACATGATTATCTCATTCGATGCTGAAAAAAACCTTTGACAAAATCTAATACCCCTTCATGATAAAAGTCCTAGAAAGATCATAAATACAAGGAACATACCTAAACATAATAAAGGCAGTTTACAGCAAGCCAATAGCCAACATCAAATTAAATGGAGAGAAACTCAAAAGCAATTCCACTAAAATCAGGAACAAGACAAGGCTGTCCAGTTTCTCCATATTTATTCAAAATAGTAATTGAAGTTCTAGCTAGAGCAATAAGAGAACAAAAGAAGATCAAATGGATAGAAATTGGAAAGGAAAAGTCAAACTTTCACTATTTGCAAACAATATGATAGTATACATAAGTAACCCCCAAAATTCTACCAGGAAACTCCTACAGCTGATAAACTCCTTCAGTAATGTGGCAGGATACAAGATTGACTCAAAAAAATCAGTAACCCTCCTATATACAAATGATAAATGGGCTGAGAAAGAAATCAGAGAAACATCACTCTTTATGACAGCCGCAAATAATATAAAATAACTTGGGGTAACTCTAACTAAGCAAGTGAAGGACATGTATGGTAAGAACTTTAAGTTGCTGAAGAAAGAAATTGAAGAACATTTCAGAAAATGGAAAGGATCTCCCATACTCATGGATAGGTAGGATTAACATAGTAAAAATGGCGATCTTACCAAAAGCAATCTACAGATTCAATGCAATCCCCATCAAAATCCCAACACAATTCTTCACAGACCTGGAAAGAACAAGACTCAACTTCATATGGAAAAACAAAAAACCCAGGATAGCTAAAAGAATCCTGTATGATAAAGAAACCTCTAGAGGCATTGCGATTCTGGACTTCAAGCTCTACTATAGAGCTATAGTAATAAAAACAGCTTGGTATTGGCATAAAAGCCAACATGTGGACCAACGGAATTGAAATGAAAACCCTGACATTAATCTGCACATGTATGAACACCTAATTTTTGATAAAGAAGCCAAAATTGTACAGTGGAAAAAAGAAAGCATCTTCAACAAATGGTGCTGGCATAACTGGATGTCAACATGTAGAAGATTGCAAATATATCCATATCTGTTGCCATTCACAAAACTCAAGTCTAAGTGGATCAAAGACCTCAACATAAATCCAGTTACACTAAACTTGATAGAAAAGAAAATAGGAAGTAATAATTCAGTTACACTGAACTTGATAGAAGAGAAAATAGGAAGTAGTCTTGAGCACATTGGCACAGAATACCACTTCCTAAATATAACACCAGCAGCACAGACACTGAGAGAAACAATCAATGGGACCTCTTAAAATTGAGAAACTTTTGTATGGCAAAGGTCATGGTCAATTAGACAAAACGACAGCCTACAGAATGGGAAAAGATCTTCACCAACCCCACATCTGACAGATGGCTGATATCCAGAATATATAAAGAACTCAAGAAACTAGACATCAAAATACCAAATAATTCAATTTAAAAATGGGCAACAGAGCTAAACAGAGAATTCTCAATGGAAGAATTTCAAACGGTCTAAAGACATTTAAGGAATTGCTTAGCATCCTTAGTCATTAGGGAAATGGAAATCAAAATGACTCTGAGATACCATCTTACACCTGTCAGAATGGCTAAGATCAAAAGCACTGAAGACAGCTTATGTTAGAGAGGATGTGGAGCGTGGGGAATACTCCTCCACTTTTGGTGGAAGTGCAAACTTGTACAACCACTTTGGAAATCAGTATGGCAGTTTCTCAGAAAATTGGGAAATAATCTTCCTCAAGACCCAGCTACACCACTGTTAGGCACATACCTAAGTAATTCTCATTCATACAAGGACAAATGCTCAACTATGTTCATAGCAGCATTATTTGTAATAGTCAGAATGTGGAAACAACCTAGATGCCCCTCAACTGAAGAATGGATTAAGAAAATGTGGTACATATACACAATGGAGTACTACTCATCCGAGAAAAACAATGACATCATGAAATTTGCAGGCAAATGGATAGAACTAAAAAAATACTACGCTGAGTGAGGTAACCCAGACTCAGAAGGACAAATATGGTATGAACTCACTCATAAGTGAATACTAGATATAAAGCAAAGTATAACCAGATTGCAGCCCACAGATCCAGGGTGGCTAGCTAGCAGGGAGGACCCTAGGAAGGATGCATTGTAGTCCCTGTGTGCTACAACACTAACCTTCTGTGCAAGAAGCCCATCATTAGTATGACTGATGTGAGGTTTACCATACACTGTCTGATTGGGTTTTAGGCCTGTTCCACAAGAGGAAATTTATGCCTGGTACAATAAACCTAGTGAAAAATGTATGACTGAAGAGGTCAAAGGCCCATCAAAGTGTAAAGAATGAGTGATATTTGAGTGCTCAGCCCTAAACAGAACATATGTATCACCCACTCTATGGCTTATGGAACATGGCGGAAGAGGGGTCAGAAAGAATGTAAGAATCATGTAATAGGGAGTAGGGCTATAAAGCTTTATCATCTGGCCACTATATGTCTATTACAATCATGGATGTGCAGCATCTAGGGTTATCTGCACTGGTCCTGACTAAGAGTGGGTTTATCAGCAATCAGTCATAGAGAGATGAGGGACTCATGGGGTACTACCTCTCCTTGGGGTCCTGTGGATTAATGTTGTATGCTATTGGGGTAGAGTGGTTGTCTTTATTGTGCAGCCATAAATCTCCAATGGATAGTTACAAACTCAGGTTCATACAAACAGCCCTGGTTAAACTCAGTAGGTTACAAAAGAAAAGAAAAGGAAAGGAAAGGAAAGGAAAGGAAAGAAAGAAAAGACATGAATGTCATAAAAGGCACTTGTAGGGAGGAAGGGGGCTGAGAGAGTGGAGGGATATCTAAGAGGGTGAGGACAATGCAATATATACATCTCTGAAATTGTAAATAAATAAATATAATATTAAATTAACAAAATATTAAATATAATATTAAATTAACAAAATATTAAAGGACACATACAAGAAAAACAAATGACAACATAAGTAACCAAATTATACAGATAGGGCCTGACTTCAGATAGCAAGAAAATCTGTGAAACTAATAAAGAACAGGAGGGACAGAAAGGGTCCCTTTATGTTCTGTATTATACAACCACATTTGTATTTGATGTTGTATAAAGAACTTTGCACAGATACACTAATTAGCCCACAGTGCTCTCGTGTGTTTGTTAGCCTTTGACCTAAACGTCATCACAATGACACTCCCAGAGGAAAGTGAGTCTCAGTGGTCTTGGTTATGTTCAGTCCTAAGTATGCAGGAAGATCTTAGTAAGGGAGATATACAGAAGGAAGAAAGAGGAGACTAGAACTGGGAATCTGGGTGACAAGGCTGGCCACTTGACCAGAGGGGCAGGGTGCAACTCACCTTTCCAAATGATTAGCTTTGTTTCCTACATAATCTGCTGTCTCAAGACAGGTCTCTAGGGTGTTAATCCACTTATTTCCTCAGACTGCTAGCTTTCTGAATAAAGCACAATTTTAAAGTCTTATTTCTGTTTCTGACTATTAGAATTTAGATGACCGGCAGTGTAGGTTCTGATAGTCTAGGAGAAAACCAGCAACTGCGTGAGAAAAGGGGTGATGGTCGATCTTTCACACAGCTGTGACAAATAGACTCCAGAAGAGCCAACAGGTTTGGGCTCAAACATGTCAGCCATTTGAAAGTGGTAGTTGAGAGCTGTGACCAGTGTCTGCTCAATCTGACTTATATGCATTAGGGCAAAGCAAAAGCAGAAAAGGCAGAAATGGGCTGAAGTGGTTGCTCAGTGGTGGAACTCATGCCTCGGAGGCAAGGGACTCTAGGTTTGACCCCTAGTAATTTGTTAAGAGGCAAAATGGTGACCTGGCAAGATGACTCGGTGGGTAAAGGTAAATGTTATACAAGCCTGAAACCTGAATTTAATCCCCAGATCACACAGTAAGAGAGGACTGACTACCAAAAGTTGTGCCCTGGACTCTACATATATACTGTGGCACACATGTGCGTTCTCTCTCTCTCTCTCTCTCTCTCTCTCTCTCTCTCTCTCTCTCACACACACACACACACACACACACACACACACACACAGAAATACACAACATACACGCATAACCATATATACACAATAAATAGTAATAATATAATAATAAAAATATCAGCACTTACAAATAAAACAAAGATCAGAAGTGTTTGAAGTGGGCTGTTTTCTCTGAGCTTGAGAACCAATTAAGCATCTATTTCAGGACAAAACCAAACTAAACTGGAAATGGATATCAAAATGAACATGAAAATTGAGGGCAAATAATTGAAGGGCTCATGCAAAAGTGGGGTACAGGAACAATGCCAGAAGGACATACAGGCACAGATTGCAGCTTTCAAAATCAGCAACCACAAAGAATAAGACTTGGTTATTTGCACCCTGATGGAGTAAATGGCTTGGGACTTGCTCTTCATTCATAAGAAGAGTGTGACATATGAAATAAATGTGTTAAAAGCAGGCTGTCAGCACTGTCACCCTTCAGAGAGAGAAAGTATGACCTTTATGGCCCACCTACTTTCTTCCTTGACACATTCCTGATATAGCACAGGAAATAAGTCTAATAAACAACAACAAAATAAAAGAAGAGGTTGTGTAACTATCACAAGGCCTGTGGTCAGAATTCTAGGCTGTATCCATGGATGGAACTTGTAAGGAAGGACCTTAAAAAGAGACTGGTATACTCAGATTGGATACCCAGGGGTCTGCACCTGAACTCTCAGGCAAGCAATTCCAGAAGTCACCACTAGAACATTTGCAAAGAAAATCATGCTGTGCACACCACAATCAAGTTCCAAAAGATAAAATAAGAGAAATTATGGGGGAAAGCATAGGGAGGTCATTTATAGATAGAGTATAAAGAAATGAGTGACTGTGGGTCTACATCTGTTTTCATTAATTTTTGGATAAAGCAAGGACACCACAAGAAAACCCATAGAATCAATAAACCTGGGCTCATAGGGGATCATAGAGACTGAACTGACAACCAGAGAGCCTTCATGGGACTGACCTAGGCCTTCTGCATCTATGTGACAGTTGTGTAACTTGGTCTTCTTATGGGACTCTCAACAGTGGGAGCGGGAGCTGTCTCTGACTCTTTTGCTGGCTTTGGGAGCACTATTCCTCATAGTGGGTCTTCTTGTCCAGTCTTAATACATGGGGAGGTGCTTAGTCTTACTACAACTTGATATGCCATAATTTTTGTTGATACCCAAGGGAGGCCTGTCTTTCCTGAGCAGAAACAGAGGAAGAGTGGACTGTGGGTGGGAACAGAGAGAGTGGCAGGGGGACAGAATACAAAGACAAGAGGGAGAGAAAATTTCAGCAGGGATGTCAAGTACACAAACAAACAAACACGGGTGACACCTCATATGCATTGGTAGAGACCAGGTACAAACGAAGTCATGTTTTCTAACATTCTGTGTAATAAACAATACACTGGTAAACAACATATGCTGTTTAAATCTACAGAGAATCTGGCTCTGGAATAGGGTAGACTCCTCAATTTCAGACTCAAGTAGGCTTGTCTCAAAGTCTCTTCCCAACCCCTGTCCTGGCCCTGTGTAACAGGGAGATGGAGAAACAGCAAGCATCTAAGGCTACTAAACACATTGCACCCTTGAGAATAGCTAGAAAATAAACCTTTTCCAACAGGTAACACCATTGTTTATCACATGGTCTAAAAATGCCTGTGGTGGGAAAAAGAAAGGTGAAGCTCATCTCAGGAGATAAAGCTCACTGGGAAGCTCAGCCATTGCCCCAACTTCCTCAGAGAGTTCCTGCTAAATGTTAGTAGTTTTGGTTGTGAGCCTGGTCTTTAGTGGCTGAGCCATCTCCCCAGCCCCCTGCTAGATATTTGTAGACCCCTACTTGACAATTTTGCCCTTATTTGCTCTCTCAGTTATCTCTGTTGGATGTTATAAACCTCTGACATGATGTTTTGCTATCCATCTGCCATTCTATCTACTTGCTATTTGCTAATTATTCTTTCTTTTATTTGTTATATACTTCATAAATTCATCCATTCAAAACCAAAATATCCATGAGTTATTCTCCAGACCACTCAGAACAGACTCATCAGTCACCTACATTGCATGAAGTGAGGGAACATGAGTGCATTGGGTACTAGCAGTGAAGACACAATATACTCAGTTCTCAGAGGAGAATATCCTTCAGCTATACAGATTAAAATAAAGCATAAAACCAGTGGTGATCTAGTCAGCACATAGTTTCCAAACCACATCCAGAATGTTAGCTCCAGCTTCACTGACTGCAAAGGCACTAAGAGCATGCTTAGAACTAAGAAGAATCTCCCTTGTGTCAGCTCCAACAATCTTCTCTGCATCATTGTTTAAAGAGGCCAGGAAAGTATCGGCTCAGATTTGCCAGTGCTTTAGTGGCTAGATATGAAGATTGACTTGCTTGGGTTAAAATACAGGAGGCCATAAATATACATTTATGTGTATCATTTTGTGTATCATAATGATGCTTGAGAAGTTATCCCCATGTTGCCATGTTTATAATTTATTGATTCTCACTGGTATGCAGAGCACTGTGAATATTCCACAGTTTGTCTGTTCCTCCATTGATGGACGTATAGATGTTTTCAGCTTTGGACTGTTTTTTCCCTAGCTTTCAGTACAGATTGCAAATATTTCAGTTGTCCATATAAGTAACTATGGAACTGCTTGATGGTGCATTGTATATACAGTTTTAATAGATACTATTAAACATGTTTAATCAGTTTTACAAACTTCAAACACATATGCAGGATATGAAATTTTTTCATTGTTCTGATTCATAACAAAACATAGGTAAGAACTCTTAGGCATTAATTTTGTTGTTAATTCATTTTCAGGTTTGTTTACAGATATGTAATAGGTCTTGAAGTACTTTTCAGTTAATCTCTCTCCTATGAATAAGAAAGTTGAGAGCCTCGTGCACATGAGCACATTAGTCATTTTGATAGAATCTTCCATGAAAACCACTTGTCTGTTGTAGTCTCTCCCTTTTTTTCTTAATGGGTTACAATTCTTATGTATTCTTGTGAGTCCTTTGCTGTATATATGGGTGCATTAGAATATTTTCCTCTTTATTGAAGATGAATTTTCAAGGCCATGTGCCTTGCTTTCTTGTATATTGACATATGATCAGTAATGCAGTCTGAGATGTCATATGATGATTACTGACATCTTAGCAATCTTTCAATTTTCCAACTGTGACAATGAATTGTTGTGGAATATTATTTTAAGATGTGTTACATTTGTTTATGCTGTGGAACATTTGTCTAATGATGCAAACATGTGTTGCATTCTTTTATGTTGCACTTGTTTAACTCTGTGAAGCGGTGTTACTTTGCCTGTCTAAAATATCTGATGGTCTAGTAAAGAGCTGAATGAGCAATATGAGACAGGAGAAAGGATAGGCAAGGGCTGGCAGGCAGAGAGAATAAATGAGAGGAGAAACCTGGAAGGAGAAAGGTTGAGAAAGAGAAGGAGAGGAAGACTTCAGGGGCCAGCCACCCAGCTATACAGCAAACCACAGAGTAAGAAGTAAAGAAAGGTATATATGATGAAGATAAAAGCCCAAAGGCAAAGATAGATGGGATAATTTAAGAAAAGCTGACAAGATACAAGCCAAGCTAAGGTGAATAAGAATAAGAGTCTATTGTGATTTACTTGGGAGTTGAGTGGCAGGCCCCCCAAAAGAGAAAAGAACAAAGAGTAAAAAAGTAGAGAAAAAAGAAACAATCAACTATAATAAATTATGTCAACATTTACTTAGATTTGAAATCTTTGTTGGTATAGATAGTTTCCTGAATAATGATTTTTAATCATTTTGCAGACTTATGGCTAAGATTTGAATATCTGATGCTATCAAATCAACTTAGTTTTCATTTTTGACTTGTTATATGATGGTATGTAAGTTATGTGTTATATAGCTTATTTCTGAACATGTATCTACTATGCAAGCTTTTGCTTCTTACATCTCCATCTTTTTGCATACACTCATCCCATTTTTGTACGTTTAATGTCATGACAGTGTTCCCGTCTCTCTGTGTCCTTTTGTTGTTTGTCAGCTATGCATGGCTGAGAATAAGAAGACTGCCTGAAGCCAGATGGAAGTGGTGAGAAGTGGCACTGTCGTCCACATGTTTAGAGCCTCTCCACTCAGTGTACTGTCAATGTCCTTGTTTGGAATTAGGATGATCTACGTGATCATTAGTTACAAAATCGCTGAGTGACATATTCCATTATATGCATGTGGCACATTCTGTATCAACTTGTTCATTGGTAGACAATTGAGTTATGAGAAGTTTTATTTATTATGAATTCCTCAAGGTCATGAACAAATCTTATGGAATTGCAAAGTGTTTTTTTTTTTTTCTTTTATATTTTCTTCTGTGAGTATAATTAGACTTCCTGGTTAACGAAATAGGAGAATCATACCAGTTTGTAATTAAGGACATGTGTTTATTTAACTTTGTAAAGTGTGGCCAGATTTTAAAAGATGTTATACTTATTTACATTCTATAAGACAAGCATGTGATGTGATAAGAATTCAACCAGAACACATGTATTGTCTTATCCTAATGAATGCTTGGTAAATTCATGACTTTGTAAATTTAAAGGCTAGGTCATGTGAGGGGGAAGGCAGACTAAAAATCTGCTTGCTTTAAAGGTTATTTTATGAATGAATTTCTAGGAAATGTAAACATTGGACATAAAGTATGTGAGTGTTTTCTGGCAGTTTAAGAAGGGATATCACAAGAAGAGCTACAGGGACAATTCTTGGCATAAAGGAAAATTCAATGCCATAAGTGTGGTGATGGCTATATTACCACCTATGTTCCACAAACTCACCAATTTGTAATTTCAAATCTGTTTAACTGTGTGTAAATTATTCATTCAAAAAAGCTAATTATAAAAGTTAAAAGATACAAAGTTATTTTCATTTAGTATACAACACAATTTTTAGCTTAATATACTTTAAGTTTTGTTCATAGTATTCCATATTATAGGCTGGACATTTTTAGCATTTGGGTTAATTTTTGCATTTTTAGTTATTGTATATGAGATAGGACAGGCATGTGCATACCACAGTGCACATGTTGACATCAGAGAACAACTTATTAGCACTCTTCCCTTACACCATGCAGGTCCCGGTGATATAATAGGTCATGCATTAGCTTTGCTGGAAGGAACCTTATCCCATGAAGCATTTCACTAGCCCAGCATTTTCTTTTGTTTAAACAATTATGTCTGGTAAGAATGTAGATAGTTTTACTTCCCAGTCAGTATTAATTCTTTTACTATTTCATGTTTATTTGATTTGCAAATGTATTTTTGAGGATTTGGGTCTTTTTGTTTTGTTGTTTGGAGACACAGTCTCACTATGTCATTCTGGCTGGCCTTAGAGTCACTGTACAGACCAGGTTGACCTCAGACTTGTAGAGATTTTCCTGTCTCTACATTCTGAGTGCTGAAAGTAAAAGGGTCATACCACCATGACAGCCATTTACACACAATCTTAGCATTTACTGACAGTTCATCGATTTCGTTCTTATCCTATGCATCAGGAATTACTACTATTTCAGTTGTAGATAAGTTGACTGAGTTGAGAAGTGTACAATGACTGTTCCCCCACTTTAGTGATGCAGTATAAACCTAATGTCCCTCTATAAACCAATTGCCTATGTATTAAATACTACAAGCTTTCATACAGTGCAGATTTTATGTTTTCATGTTGACTTTTTAATTTATATAAAATAAATTTGCACCTTTGGGTACATATTGAACCATTACCTAAATCAAGATGGAAACTTTCCAAAACCTAAAAAATCCCCTCGTGCTTTCCTTAGACAAACCTACTCCTACAGATACCTGAAGCAACTACTAATGGCTTTCTGTTCCTACCATTTGGCAATGTACAAGATATCATATAAATGGAATTATATATGTTGAGTGAATTCTTTTCCTGTGTCTTACTATATATATAGTTATAGAGTTTCATTGTGATATTTTCTTTCTTAAAGGTTTTTCAAGATAGGGTTTCTGTAATGATATGGCATGAAGGCCTTGGCAGGATGGGCCAAGATGCCGCACAGGTGAGGACACACTATGCAGACACAGCATCCACATGGAGAGTTTATTATAAGAGATAGATAAAGAGGGGGAAAGAGGGAGAGAGGAAGAGAGAGATAGGGAGAGAGAAAGGGAAAGCGAAGGCTTGCACACCTCATGGAGGGAAGGGAGGAAAGAAAGAAAGGGAAGAGGGGGAGGAGATTTTTCCTTAAAGGGGAGTTTACATCAGGACACAGGATGGGTCCCCAATGGGCAAGCTAGAATGCCAACAGTTTCCCATGTAACAGTCCTGCTATCCTGTAACTGACTCTGTAGACCAAACTGACCTTGAACTCACAAAGATCTGTCTGCCTCTACCTCCTGAGTGCTGGGATTAAAGGTGTGTGTCACCACACCCTGCTCAAGTGTTTTCTTTTTTTTTTTTTTCAATGAGCCAATGAGTTTCATTGGAGTTGCTTGTAGAAACATGGGTGAGGGATTACTCTCAGGAACATGGGCAACATTCTAGTGGCTACAGTATGAAGAAAATGTGCCTCAGTGCTACAGAGGTAGCTTAGTGGTTAAGAGCACTCGCTGCATTTCCAGAGAACCCAAGTTTGGTTCTTAGCACCCATATGGAACAGTTCACAACTTTCTGTAATTCCAGCTCCAGGGGATCCATCAACTTCTTGCCTCCATGTATACCAGTACACATGTGGCATGCACACACACAGACTCACATACATACATCTAAATAAAAAATAAATACAAATCTTAAGAAAAGGTCTCTCCTGCTCCCAGCAACCATGAACTGTCTATAAATCCTGGGGGTGGAGAGGGTTATTCTGAGTCCCTCCCCACTCCATTACAGCATGCTGATGGGTCCAGTATCCTGAAGGTCTGGAACAGGTAATCATAGCCACCATGAGTTCAAGAGTTCAGTGAGAACTGGAAAGATAGCTCAGTGGTTAAGGTAGCCCTGGCTGCTCTTACAAAGGACTCAGGTTTAGTTCCCAGCGCTCATGTGGTAGTTCACAATTAGTTGTAACTCTGGTTCCCTGAATCTCACACTTTATTCCCTTCTCCATAGGCACTACATACACACATTACACTTATACCCATGGAGGGAAAACACTAGCATTCTACATACACACATTACACTTAGACTCATGGAGTGAAAACACCAACATTCCAGGATGTTCTTCTCCTTCCTCTGCCTCTTTTTGGCTCCTCTTCAAGGATATTCTTTGAGTTTTTAAGGGGATTGGTATGATGCACCATTTGCAGCTGAGCACATGACAGTCAGGAATCCTCATCACTTTGACAAATTATGTACCTCTATTGTTACCATTATTAATGAGAAAAGAAGCTCCTCTGACCAGTGCTGCTAAGGGCACTCATCTGTGGGTGTGACCATCATTAACAAAAGCAATATGATGGGCACAGCCTGTCTGTCCAGCAAAACAACAGCAATAATGTCCCCACTAGGCTGTATCAGTCTTGGACTTTTGAACAGAATTACAATACCAGAAATGAATTCCCTCTCATCTGTAAATTAGTATTAAATCTAATCAGAAAGCAGTTGATCAGCCCATAGCAACCTTGCCACTACTGCAACCAGTGAACACACTATGCCTAGCTGATTGGTAACGTTGCACATGGCCTCTATAGCTGAACATGACTGTTGATGATAATTCTTCCCCAGCAGCCTGCATTGGAACTTCCTGATGCTGTCATGGCTAGCCAGCAGGGAAGACATTTCCATTTCAGATACAGATTCAGATCTATATTCTGTGACCAAAACATGTGGAGTCTTTGGTAATAAGGCCATACTAACTTGTTCTGATGTGGAATAAGCATCAGTGGCAATTGCCTCTACTGTGAGCTTCAGGGGCCCCCATCACTAAAGACCTTAAAGAAGTGGTCCACTGCTGGCACTGAGATTTTTGTTTAATAATGCATAGGATTCTGGAGATAGGTTTATCCACCAATTAGGGTTCCTTTGTTCAAATGCATTCTATTTTTTAGTTAGCCTACCAATATCAGGTTCAGTTGTAGTTTTTTGCACAGCCTTAGTTTTGGTTGACCTTCCTGCCCTTCCCTGCCTAGAACTTTACACTCTAGTATTTCCTTTTCCACCACTGTGAAATAATATAGTCTATTATCTTATTTTTTTTTTTTTTATTTTAAGACAGTGCCTCTCTTGGTAGCCCAGGCTGGCTTCTAATTCAACATTTCACTGTACCAGGTCCAGGTAAATAACTTAGCAAGGCTGTTGGTTCCCAGGGTCTGGTGAGTACAAGAGAGCACACCTTCTCTGTACCTGGCGTTAGTGAAGGAGGTGGAATCATCCTGGGGCCCATGTGGATTCTTAATCCTCTTAATAAGATTCAAAGACTGCTCATTTGTTTGTTTTTTCAATAGATACATCTACATTTTTGAACACCTTTTTCCGGTTTCCAGAGTACTAGAGTAGTTGATTCTTACAATTGAATCATTTTTTCTCTTCCTGTTTTTGTGATTTTTCAAAACTAATATACTTTGGACTAGCGTTCTAGCTCATTAGGAAGAGGGCTCACATAGGATACACTAGACACTTGGTTCAACTCCCAGCATTGCAAAATGATAATAGTAGATGCAGTAGCCATAGGAGTGGGCAAAACATGCTTTATGATTCAGGGCATTTTAGATCTACAGAAAATGTATGCAGAAGACAGTTTATGTTCCACACTCCTGAGGCACCCATCCCTCACCTATTGCTAATATCTTACATTAATATGGTACATTTGTTGCAGTTGATGAGTCTATATTGATATGCTATTAACTAAAGGCCATAGTTAGCATTAACACTCGCCCCTGGTGTTGTATTGATGGATTTTAACAAATGCATAATGATCTGTGACCACTACCACAGCATTATAAAGAACAGGTTCACAACACTGAGAATGTTCTGTGTTCAGCCCTCCCTTTTCTCAATCCCAGCCCTTAATCCTTTTACTGTGATGAGGTTTTTGCTTTTGTGTATTTTCCAAAATATTATATTGTTGGCATTATTTAGTCTGTATGCAGCCTGTAAGGGTAGGATTATGCTACAGAATAATCTTCTTGTACACTGTAACTATGTACTACTTCCACTGGTTAAGAAAAAACTGACTGGCCAATAGCTATGCAGGAAAAGGTTAGGGAGGAATTGCAGACAAAAAAAAAAAAAAAGAGTGTGGGGTGATAGAAAAGAGCTGAGTTGCCAGGAGACATGAAAGAAACAAGATGAACATGCCATGCTAGAAAAAGGTACCACAACATGGTAGAGCATATATAAGAAATAAGGGTTAATTTAAATTGTAAGAGCTAGTTGGTAACAAGCCTAAACTATCAGCTGAGCATTTATAATTAATATTAAGTCTCTGTCTGGTTGTTTGGGAGCTAGCCAGTGGTCCCAATGAAAAATATCTTCTACAAGATTCTTTCACTAATAAATACCCAAGTAGCTTTCTTCTGTGTCTTTTCGTGTCTTGTTTATTTCTTTTTACCACTGAATGGACATTTATATTAGTTGGTTTTTATTGTCAACTTGACACAAACTAGAGTCATCTTGGAAGAGGAACCTCAAATGGGAAATTACCTCCATCACATTGGCCTATGGGCATGTCCATGGGGCACTGCCATGACAGTAGGTGAGGTTTCAGGCTACTGTGGGTGGCACCACTGCTAGGGAGGTGGGCCTGGGCTATAAAAGGCAAAGCCAAACAAACCAAAGAGAGCAGGCTAATAAACAGTGTTGACACCACAGGTTTGTTTTGAGTGTATGTCTTGGTTTCCCTGGACAGACTATATCGTGAATGCCAAATAAATCCTTGTCTTCCCAAGTTGCTTCAAGTCATGGTATTTATCATAACAACAGAAAAAAAATAGGGAGTTATTGCACAATTTTTTTTTTTTTTTTTTTACCAGCTGAATGACAACTGAGTTCCAAGTTTGGGCAATTATGTATGAAGCTGCTATACATGTGCAAGTGTGGAATGTTTGGTAAATACAAGCTTTCAATTTAGCTGGGCAAGTTCCAGATTCTAGTTACTGGAACTTATCATTAGATAATACCTGAACTTTTAAAATGCTGTCAAAGGGTTCCAAAGTGTCTGTACCATTTCACATTCCCACCAGCAATAGCTGAGACTTCCCATTGGTCCACATCCTCACCAGCACTTGGTGTTGACAGTCTTCAGCCTTTGACCATACTCGTAGTAATATCTCATTGCTTTTAACCTGTATTTCCCTGATGACATCCGATATTGATCATATTCTTCTGTTTATTTTCCCTTTGTGTATTTTGATGAGTGTCTATGAGGATATTTTATGCCATTTGAAACTGGTTTGCTTATTTTCTCAGTGTTGAATTAAAAGACTTTTGTATATTTTTTGATACTATTTCTGTTGGATAATTATTATTTACAAATGTTCTTTCCAAGTTATGCCTTGCCTTTCCTTTTTCTTAATGGTGTCTTTCACAGAGCACAAGGTTTAAATTTTACTAAGGTCCCATATGGCAATTGCTGGTGCATTGTGCTTAGAATTTAATCCTGTTTATTAGGGGAGGATTTTCTGTGCTCCTCACTAAGCCATGAGAAATCAGCCTGCCATTTTGTAAACTATAAAGGGTACCAGACACCATACTGAGCAACTCACATCCTGTACAATGCTAAATCCTCCCAATATCTTTACAGAATGGATACAGGCTTAAATCTTTATTTTATTCCATAGGAGGTTTAGGACTGATCATATTGTCTGATGTTGCAAGGATAGAAAATGTGAAGTTAATGTTCTAACCTAAGTCTGAGCTGATTTCTGCATCTGTCACTATGCTGTCCTGCTGCCTGGAAACTGAGGCATTGTCAGGCAGAGCCCAGCACCTGGAGGTGGGCAGTTCCCTTGCCCCAGGTCTTGAAAGGCTTAAAATGATAACTCATCTGAGAGTTCTGCTTTCTTTAAGCCTCTCACTGCAATATCACACTTTCCCCCCTCCACTTTATCTTTTAAATATATTTTAATTGAAATAGAATTACATCATCCCCTGTACCTCCATTTCTTCCCCCTGGCCCCTCCCAGATACCCTCCAACTCTTCTCATGCTAGCCCCAGACTCTCAAGTTCATGGCCTCTTTATCTTTGACTATTATTGTTTTATGCAAATATGTGTGCAGAAATGCAGAAATGTAACCTGCTGAGCCCATTTTTGTTGTTTGTGTGCATATTGTTTCAAGGCTGATTACTCTATTTAGGACAATCAAAAGAGGGGCTCATCCTTGATGAGAGAGACTCATTATCTTTCTCCCAGGAGTTATTAGTTGCCTATAGTTCTTTTTCTAGGGGTGAGAGCAAACTCTACCTCCTTCCATGTTTACATGCCCACTGTTATCACCATTATTCTGAGCTGGTTTATGCAGTCATTTCTAGGAGAGACTACTTCATATCAAACTTCCCAGTGTTCTGGTTCTTACAGTCTTTGTGCTCTTTCTTCCATGAAGTTCCCTGATCAAGAGCTGTTATATATATATATATATGTTGGTGCTGGGATTCCCACAAACCATTGATTTCTGCTTTGTTTCTACTTGTGGTTTTCCATATGGTCTCTATTTTCTGTAAAGAGAGGCTTCTTTGAGTAGGGGCAGTAGCTAAATTTATCTGTGGGTATATGGATAAGATTAACAACATAAGGAACTTATGCTAACCTAGGCAGGTGTCTGTAGTAGATTCTTTTCTGAGCCCTGTGGCATCACTAGCCCTAGGAAAATGGCTAGGTTTCTAGTACAAGGCATGATTTCCCACCTGTTAAGTGAACTTTAAGTCCAATTAGACAGTTGTTGGTAACCACTGACATATTAGTACCACTCATTGATCCTTTACAGATATTTTTCCATGGTGATCATTATCATGATTCATAGGTATTATAGCTGGGTAGATTGTTTTGACCCCCTTCATTGGCAGCTTGCATAGTCTTTTTTTTTTTTTTTTCCAGATTGGATTCAACTGGAATCATCTGAGTCCAGTGTTTTAAGTGTGTCATGTCTTTAGCAATAGTGGCCCATCCTCAATTCATGGGAGGTAATGAAGGGCTACATCAATAATCTATATTGTTTTGGGAATCATTTTGACTAACCTAATCAACCATTCAAATGGAGGCTTCTCATTTCATAGTGGTGGGACATTTCCTAGTCTATGGCTCTTGTGAGGAACATTGTTACCAACCACATCCCTTTTACTCCCAATGAGACCACCCATGACTAAACACATAGCACTAGATTCCCTATGCATCTGGAATAAAGTCTACCATACTCTGTGGCGCTTGAGCCAAGAAGGTCCTCCTGCTTTTTCTGCTTTTTGCATCTCTTTCCTAAAACTTTCCCCCTTATTTAAAAGTCAGAGCTCGCTCTCTCTCTCTCTCTCTCTCTCTCTCTCTCTCTCTCTCTCTCTCTCTCTCTCTCTCTCTCTGGAGCAAGACAGCCAGACATTCACCACCTCTGGACTGGGGACCTGCTAATCTCTCTGTGGAAACTCCCCGCTAGTAACTCGGCATTGTGAGTCCCTTTCTATCCTTCTAGGGTCAACGCCCTGTCCATTGAATTCCTTGCTTTGTGCCTCATCTGACTCCTCTCACTTGACATTGTGTTGTTCTCTTAGTTGCTCTTTGTTATGGTTTTTCCCTGTTAGGAAGTTCACCTGTGTGAAAACTGATCTTGCTTAACTCTGTCCTCTTACAGAACTAAATGTGTGTTTCTTTTATCTATTGCTAAATTCACAGCACTCAGTAAAGTGTCTCATACAACAGAAGGTTCTCTTTGCTGTATATTCTCTTTCCCTTCTGGGAATTCTCCACTTTCATCAGTGGGTCATTCCCTAATACTTGTCATAATAGCTTTGGGAAAAAATTCCTTCCTCCACTGAACTTTATGTAAATGTCTTTTGGTTCTTGTGTGTGTGTGTGTGTGTGTGTGTGTGTGTGTGTGTGTGTGTAAATCAGTGGCACTCCTGTACGTGTATGAGTTCTTTCTGATTATATGGAGGAAGAAACAGGCACAAGGGTTCAGGAGGTGCCCTGGTTAGTTTGTTTTGTCAAGTTGACACTCTCTGGAGTTATCTGGGAAACAGAACATCCACTGAGAGAATGTCTCTGTCACATGGGTGTGTCTGTGTGTACATTTTCTTTTTCTTTCTTTTTTTCAAATTTTATTTTTTATATGGATATTTGTGTTTTAATTTTACATATCAGCCATGGGTTCCCCTGTCCTCCCCCATCCCACCCCCAGCCCTGCCTTCCCTCCAGCCCCTCCCCCCATTCCCATCTCCTCCAGGGCAAAGACTCCTCTGGGGATTCAGCTCAACCTGGTAGATTCAGTACAGGCAGGTCCAGTCCCCTCCTTCCAGGCTGAGCAAAGTGTCCCCACATAAGCCCCAGGTTCCAAACAGCCAGCTCATACACTAATAACAAGTCCTGGTCCCACTGCCTAGGTGCCTCCCAAACAGTTCAAGCTATTCAATTGTCTCACTTATCCAGAAGGCCTGATCCAGTTGGGGGCTCCACAGCTTTTGGTTCATAATTCATGTGTTCCCATTACTTTGGTTATTTGTCCCTGGGCTTTTTCCAATCTTGGTCTCAACAATTCTTGCTCATACAATCCCTTATCTTTCTCGCCAATTGGACTCCTGGAGCTCCGTCTGGGATCTGGCCGAGGATCTCTGCATCCACTTCCATCAGTTATTGGAAGAGAGTTCTAGCATGACAGTTAGGGTGTTTGGCCATCCAATCACCATACTAGGTCAGTTCGGGCTTTCTCTCCACCATTGCCAGTAGTCTACAGTGGAGGTATCATTGTGGATTTGTGTGGACCTCTCTAGCACTTTGCTTCTTCCTGTTTTCATGTGGTCTTCATTTATCATGGTCTATTGTTCCTTGTTCTCTCTGTCTGTTCTTGATCCAGCTGGGATTGCCTGCTCCCCTAAGCTCTCTTTCCCTCAAACCTTGCCCTTCATTACTCCCACTCACGTCCAGGTTGTTCATGTAGATCTCACCCATTTCTCTGTCATTGGGTGATCCATGTGTCTTTCTTAGGGTCTGATGGTTGTTGTGGGAGGGTCTAGCACACCGTGGCCATTGCCACCACTTGAGTTGTATAAAAAGGTAGGCTGAGCAAGCTTGTATGTCATTCACTTTCATAGATTCTGCTTCAGTTCCTGCCTCCTGGGTCAGGACTTGGGTTTCTGCCCTGACGTCCCATCTTGATAGACTACAAGCTGTAAGATGAAATAATCCCCTTTATCTTCAAGTTGCTTTTGGTCATGGCCTTTAGCACAGCAATAAACTCAAGAAAATTAAACTAGAACAAGAGGTAATTTAGTTAATTGCTATAGGATGTAACCAAGTATTTGAATATTAGTGTTATTTATAAAAGAAGATAATTTATGTAAAGTATGGTTGTCATTTTAAAAATTATAATTACCCTAAAATCTATCTATTATTATTGAACTTTGTTTAGGTTGTAGCTCTGATCTACCTTGCCAGCACAAGGCATTGACACTTACCCAGAAAGAGCTACACTAAAGTTTGACTGGATCCCCAGCATCTGGGCTGAATGTTTTGCTTATGAAGATAAAGCTATGGAAACACATTCACCCCACACCTTGTTTAGTATCCTGTGTATCCACATGCACGCGCGCGCGCGCGCGCGCGCGCACACACACACACTGAAAGCCTTCTGATTCCAGAACATTTTCCAAGCTGCATCGCTAATACAATACATCCCAAAGAAATCTTTAAAAGCAGAAAGCATTGGTAATATTCTCCATCAACAAACCTTCACGGTAGGTTCTCCACATTGTACCATGGGACAAATACTCCAAAGGAGAGATCTTCACCCGTGGAAGGCAAACACACTGAGGGCCTGGGCTTGAAACATTTACCCAGCATATCTAACTAATCCTCTTTGACTTCCTGACACTGTAACACAAGAGTGTCCAGTTTGCTGCCCCAGTCCAGACTCATCTTTATTGTACACTGTATTAGCTAACTTTTGGTGCCATGATAAAACACTGTGACCAAAAGTAACTATGGAAGAAGGGAAATGGTTTACAGTTGCAGAGGGAAGTCCATAACACTGGAGGAAGAGTGGTAGCAACAATAAAGAGAGAGAAGCTAGAGATCACATCTTCAACCACAAACACAAAGCAGAGAGCTTGGACTCAGTGGGGGATGAGGCTACATACTCTCAAAACCCACCCACTGATAAACTTCCTCAGACAAGGTTCCCCCTCTTAGAGTTGCCACAATCTTCTCAAACAGTGCCACCAACTGGGGACAATATTAAAATCCCTGAACCTAAGGGGGATTGTTTTCATTCAACCCACAGTATTCCACTCCCTGGTTTCCATAGACGAATGGCCATATCATAATACAACATTAATTTAGACCAATTTTAAAATCTCCGTAATCTTCAGTAGTTTTAGCACTGTTTAAAAATACAAAATGTCTTCTGACCCTCGAGGCAATCTCTTGCCTGTGACTCCCTTTAAAAATCAAAAAATCAAATTATATACTTCTAACATGCAATGGCATAGAACATAAATTTTCCCCTTGGGGCGGGGAATTAAGGAAATACTGAACGAAACCAAAACAACACAAAATCACAAAGCTCTGTGTCTTATATCTGGATCTGGAACTTTAGTTTCAAAGATCTTGATGGATCCACTCCTTCAGCTTTTCTGCTACAGTACATCTCTCTCTCGGTCTGGTTCTATTCCATATATGCAGCTCTCCCTGGTGGATGTCTAAAGCTCCCAGAATGTCTAATATTTGCGTGTCTCAACTGCAACTAGGTTTTAATTTTGTAGTTTTACTCATTGACCTCTCATAGCCTTCTTTGAGATACTCCTCTACCACATGTTGCTGGCTCTCTGAAAGTACGGAGTAATAATATGAGCCCCCCACTTACATCTTTTATATCAACAAGCCAGTATCACATGAATGACACTGCCAAGTCTAGCTGCCAGCCTGGGATGGACCCTTGCCCCCATTGATTCACATTAGCAGTATCTTTTATATGATATTGTTTTTGTAAGAGCATAAAACTACCTAAGTCTTTTCCTTTCACATTTGGATGTTTAGCTATCTTGCTCTAAAAGTACTTACTGTTTCAGTGTAGGGCAGGATGTCCTTCCTTAGTGGCACTAATCTTAATCATTGCAGCCTCTCTTTCAGCATATGCCTTGGCTTCAGCATTGAACTCCCCACCTGTCGTTTTTCTCCAACTCATACATTTGCAAAATTTCCTTTCTATTCCAATTGTTCATTTTCATCATAGATCTACACAAGAGATATCAGTAATAACCATTCAACAGGCCCAATGTTGTGCTGTCTTGAAATTTTCTGTACCAAAGATATTAGTCCATTGCTTTTTAGGTTTAGTCTAGGATAATTCCTTAGGACACTGGAAGAGGCTGTCAGAGTCTTTGCTAAAACATCACAGCATCAGACTCTAGCCTCAGTTTTAACAGAGACTTTGTTCTCTGAAACTTCTTGAGCCAGGCCTCCTTAGTAAGTATTATTCTCAGCACTATTTTGATGTGGGACAAGGCTACAAAGTCTTTCAGATTCCTTCTAGAATAACCAATTAAACCCTGCTTACAGCATTCAAATATTTTTCTAGTCCAATGTTTGGAAGTCTTCCACATTCCTCTCCAAACCAACATGGTCAGTCTCTTCACAGCAACAACCCAATTGCTCCTGGCACTAACTTCTGTATTACTTACTTATTGTTGCTGTGATAAAACACCACAACCAGAAGAAACTTAGGTAGGAATTTATATAGGCTTATGGACCCAGTGAGAAAGAGAGACTATAATGGCAGAGGAGGCATGACACAGGTATACAGAGCAAACACAAAGCACAAGATCTGCAGTCCATGTAGTGTCAGACTACAAACTTCCAAAGACTGTCATCCCCAGTGACATATTTTCTCCACTAAGTCTCTACTTACTAGAGCTTCCATAATATCTTCAAATATCACTGCCAACCAGAGAACCAGTTTTCAAATACCCGAGTCTGTGGACGACATTTCTCATTCAAACAACCATGCATACAGACAGTGTAATATACAGCTCTCGAGACTCTTCCATGTTCAATTCCAGTACACACAAAATGAGAGTCACTGATCTGCCACGGGCTATCCTATCTCATACCTCACCCTTAAAGTACATGCCAACCCCCCTGACTTTGCTGAGTCCTGCCATATCTTAATAATAATGCTGAATACTGTCATAAAACTCCTAAAGCACACAGGAGAGACAGACTCAACACACTGGCTGTAAATGGAGCATTGATGGTAAAGATGTGGCCGTCTTGTTGACTCCTAATGTTAGGATCTGATATTGCAGTTTGGTTCAGTTCTGCCTCCTTCCTGATGTAACACTCTTAGAAACAAGTTGCTCAGGCAGGAAGGTTCTATAGATATTCAAGAAGTTTTCACTTCTGAAAATTCATCTTGGCCTAGAGATGAGGAATGTGAGCCAACTCATTATCTTCCTCTGAGCATATGTGGATGTTGGTTCCAAGCCTGTCTTCCCAGTTCTCTTTGGCTCTAGAGAAAAATGAGCATTTGAATTGCCAAGGGTTCAGGTTCAGTGTATGTGGCCCAAGGAGCAGGCACATTGAAAGTCAGTGGTTCAAGACTGGATTTAGATTGGAAAGGTCATGCTGATTTCTCAAATTTCCCTATCCCCTTCATTCCATTACATTGTCTCTGCCAATTTAAGGTCTTTATTGAGTGTCTTCTGGGCTATCACAGCCTTCTCTCAGGGAGCTCTCCCTGTCTATAGCCTGGCCTCATTCACAACATCTTTCACACTGTTCAAACTTGACTTCTGCTAATTGCAAACTATGCTGTGACAGAAGCCTCTAAGGGCCAAGCATTGTCTGAAGAATCCATGTGTAACACAGAATAATTAAAGTAAGCTAATTCTCATATTTGTCATCCAAATATTTGTTTATGGTAAAATTTGAGGTTTAATTTTAGAGGGGCTCAGAAGATGGTTGAGTCTGTGAAGCGATTGCCTTGCAATCATAGAACCTGAATTTGATCCCCCACACCATGGGCATAGTGACACATTTGTAATCAAGGCACTGCAGCAACAATGACAAGCAGATTCTTGGGGCTTGCTGACCACCCATATTCAGGCAAATGAAGGCTCTATCTCAAAGGAGGCAGAGGACATTCCTGAGGATAGCACCTGAGTGTGCTCTCTAGCCTCCACATTCATGAGTGCCCTAGTGCATACACACACAGACACAGACATACAAACACACACATTATACACGTGGATATTGAAATTTAGAAATAGTGAGTACATACTTAAAGTCACTACTATACTAATATAAAAACTATATCAAACTCAACCAAAAAAATTTGTAGCACAATCTCCCTGATAAGTACAGATACAAATATTATTATTAAAGTGCTTGCAAAGTGAATGCAAGATCATGTCTGAAAGATCATTCACCATGATCGAGTTGGCTTTATTCAAATTGTACAAGGATAGTTCAACACAGAAAAATCAAATGTAAACCTCAGTTTGGTTCCTGGTTTCTACAATGGTTGGCTAATCACTACCTGCAACCATAACTCCAAGAAATATCCTGTTTGCTTCTGGCTATCATAGTCACTCTTGAGCACATGGCGTACACACACACACACACACACACACACACACATACACTTAAAAAGTAAATGTGATTACCCACACAAATAAAACCAAAACTCAGATATCACATGATCATTTCAATAGCTATAGAAAAAGTTGTCAATAGAATCTAACATCTCCACATATTAGAGCCCTTAAAAGAATAAAGATGTAGGGGGAATCTTATTTTAACATAATAAAAAAACTGTATATGATAAACCTACAGCCAACATCATGAAAAGTTTAAGCATTTTCACAAAGATAAGGAATGAGAGATGTCTAGTCTTTCTACTATCATTAATATAGTGTTTGATGACTTAGCTGGAAGAAAATAAAAGGGATACAAGTAGGAAAAGACGTTAGAGTATCCATATTTGCAGATGGTATAATTGTGTATATAAGTAACTTTATTTACTTCACTAGAAAACTCGTAGAGTTGAAAGATAATTCCAGCAAAGTGTCAGGATACAAAATTAACCTATAAAACTCAGTAGTCAAGTATACTGAGAAAGAAATTAGGGAAATAATCACATCCACTATAGTATCAGAAAATTAAAATATCTTATAATAAACTTAACCAGGAAAATGAAAGAATTCTACAATGAGCATTTTAAAACATCAAAGAAAGAAACAAAAGATGAGAAAATGGAAGACTTCCCATGCTTTTAGAGCTGAAGAATTATCATTGTGAAGTTTGTCATTCTACCAACAGCAATCTATAGATTCAAGAAAATTTCTGTCAGACTTCCAAGGCCATTCTTCACACAGAAAAAGAAATCTTAGAATTTACATCAGGGAAATGATGGCCTAAACTACTCCAAACAAAAGAGTATGCTGAAACAGCAACACATCTGATTGCAAGTTATACTACAGAACCATAGTCATAAAAATGGCATCATATTGACATAAAATAGACAGATCAATGGGATAGAATTGTGAACCCAGATATAAGCCTACACATACATAGACATATAAATTTTTAATTAATTAAATGTGTTCTTTGATTATTTCACTCATGTACATAATACTAACCACTCTCTCCCCTACCCTCTTCCTTCCCCCACTATCCCTATCTCCTCCCTCATTCTTTTATTAACTCTTTCTCAGTTTAATGTTTATTCTTCTTGTTTTATGATCCAGTAAGTTTAACATGCCATCTGCATGACCATGGGTTTGGAGCTGTCTGCTGGAGCATGCTCAGCAGTGAAGACACAACTTATGATGTCTCCTTTCCCAGAATCTATCAACAGCCAATAGTTCAGCAGTAAGAGTAAAGATCCATACCCCACCCCTTCCAGCCTGTGACTGATTGAGAATGGCTTTTCACAATCCTTTACCCTATCTTCTGGCTCTTACATGTTCCCCTCCCCCTCTCCCCCTGTAGCCTAAAGAAGTGTGGTATAAATGTCTTATTTAGGGATAAGACTTCAACTGTCACTTATTCTTAGTATCTTTGGTATCCAGGAGTCTATTCACCACCATTCCTTGCAAAGAAAGTTTTCACTGAGTAAAACTGGAGCAGCTCTTGTCTTTCTATTGATAAACACAGAGATTCAGAAGCATTTTGACACTTTATAAATGCAAACAAACAACAGTAGTAAATCCCCTCCCCAACACTAAGCTTGGGCCTATGACCTCCCTAGTTATGGGTCCCTCCAATGAAGGAAACACCATTTCCAGTAAAGGAGGTTGATTATCTGAACAACAGTCACGCCAGTATGTATAGGTGAGCACAACACTCCTGGCAGATGGATTTTATGCTTTATCAGGTTCATAGCTGGGTAAAACTGCTGAAGCTTTCCTCTCCCCAGGAGCGTATATAGTGTCTACAAGTACTGTGAAGGCCAGACAGAGGGAGGAAGTTCCCATCTCAGTCACAGCCTGATTTCTCTCTATCTTGTAACTGTCTGTGGTGTCTTCAGCAAAAACTACCTCAGTTTTCTAGTAACCAAGAGCACTGTCAAGAGTCTGGATTATCTGGGGTCACTCTGGGGACTCTCTGGCCAGTTTCAGGAGTATTCTGTCTTCTGGGACTACAAGTTTTGTTTAGTAACCCACTGGATTATCTAGCTATGCAAGAAATTCCCTTAGGTCTCTTTTGTATTTTTTAATTTGGGTTATAAGAAATTAGGTTTCCATAAACTTCTCCTAATCTCAATTTCTCCATCTTTTTCCCTGTTTAAACATTTCCATCCACAGCGGTCCTCTACTCTACTTCCTTTTTGTCTATGTTACACTACCCCTTCCCTACTTTAAGGCAACCCTCACAATGACCCCTTCCAAGTTTCCTGGCTTCTACATGTAGCACTCATTGTTATTGTGAATAGAGTGTCAGTGAACATGGATGGGAAGGAATCAATGTGGATAGGGTCCTTTGGTACATGCCTAGAAATGGCGTAAGAGGGTCATAGGATAGTTTCATTTATAGGTTTCAAGAAACCTCCAGATGTATTTCCAAAGAGTTAACACTAGTTTACACTCACACTAACAGTGTGTAAGGGTGCTCTTCTCCCTATATCATACTAATATCCATTATTATTTGAATTCTTGATAATAGCTATTCTGGTAGGGCAAGATAGAACCTAACAATAGTTTTCATCTGTATTTCCAAGATGGTTAAGGATGTTGAACATTTTTTTAAATGTTTACTATCCATTCTTATCTATCTATCTATCTATCTATCTATCTATCTATCTATCTATTTGTAGAAATCTGTTTTGTTCCATAGCCCATTCTGTAATTGGTTGGTTTGTTGTCTTGGAGTTTAGTTTGGGGTTCTTTATTCTTCTCACAGGCATGTAGTTAGAAAACATTTTTCCCCATTCTCTGGGCTGGCTTTTCACTTGACTGGCACTTTCCTTTGCTGCAGAGAAGCTTTTTGGTTTCATGATGTCTTGTTTATTTATATATATTCTTATTTCCTGCATTACCAAAGTCCTGTTGAGGGAGTCTCTACCTGAACCTCGCTGTTGAGGTGAGTAGATGAGTGCCCTCCCATTTTCTCTAGTAGTCTCAGAGGATCATATTTGATGTTGAAACTTTTGACCCATCTCCAGTTTATTTTTCTGCAAGGTGAGAAATAAGAATCTCATATTGGTGAAATTATTAAGGCTTCTCCACGTAGTTAAAAGGGAGGTTTATTTTGTGGGGTAACTTACAAATGAAGGGATAGGTAGGTTGTAGGGTCTGGCAAAGGTATGGTGCAGTCTGGCGGTGTTCTTTGGAGAACTCTGCTCCATCTGCCTCCAGTGTCCAGGGTCCAGGAACCAAAGATATCCCTCACATCTCGATCCTGGGTCTTCAGCGTCCTCTCCCAGGCCCACCTTGTAGCCTTGTAGGCGTGACCATTAGTGAAGCCTCAATGGGGGTTGGAACTTCCAGGCCAAGGCTGGAATGGCTACCCACTACAATCTTATTTCATTCTTCTGTAGGTTGCTATCCAGATTTCCCTGCTATCCAGATTTCCCAACACCAGGTACTTGATTTTCAGCAAAGATGCAAAAAAATACACATTAGACAAAAAACAAACCAGCATCTCCAATACATGGTGCTGGCATGCTGAGCATGAGCAGAATGTACTTTATATGTGCATGAAATTATCTAACAACAAATTAATTTTTTAAATATCAGACTAAGTTCTAATAAAAGTTTATTTACAAACACAGGTGGTAAATAGGATGTGGCCTGTGAGCAATAATTTACTAATCTCTGATCTATTTCAAGGTCAGAGCTCCTGAAAGGCATTCTGCAGTCTTTGCAGAATTTTATATACTTTTTGCTCTTTACTGTGTTGATAAATGCTAAAGATAGATAGATGATATATAGATAGATAGACAGATAGATAGATGATTTCTTACAGCAATAGCCATTATGGAAAAGCTTTGAAATATGAAAAAACATAATTGTAGATATTTATAAATAGTTCTAAACTGCTAGGAGTCAAAACATCAAGTATTTGGCCATCATTCCCTAATTAGTATGTGGATTCTCAGAAACGTAGCTCCCAAGAAGCCTATCTTGGAGATGTTGTGCCTTATGAATTATGCCTCACTGAATCTCCATCTGTGAGATGTAAATTTAGATATGGGGTAGATTCCTTTTGTTCTAAACTACAGTTAAGTAATTCAGGAGACAGAAGAAACAAGATCAAACAAATCATATATATTAAATATCCAAAACAATGAAAAGATGTGATATAACAAATATTTTTGAGATACACAATCAGATGATGCTTATCCAAAGATGAGAATGTCTTGCCCCAGGACATGGGCACATGTTAAATAACATAGGAGAGAAAAGTTAAGATTGTGACTAGATTGTCATTACTAAATTAGTTGGTTTTAACACTGGGCTTGTCCTGAATTATTTGTGCTCTAGTTTGAATGTAGTCTAAATGTGCCTCCTAAAGCATCATGTTCTGGAAGCTTGGTGTTAAGTGCTGTAGTATTGAGATGACTGGACAGTAAACAGATAGGTTTACTGTCACAGGATGGATGGCTTTTAAAAAGAGTCATCTGTACACAATGAGCATTTTTCAGCCATATAGAAGAAGGATATCATGTCCTTTGACAGAATGTGGGTAGAATTACAGTAGACAAAATAAATTAGACTCAAACCATGAACATTACATGTTTTAGTACACATGTAGAATCTAGGTTTAAAAAAAATAAAGCTGGATGTGTCAACACAGGCCTTTAATTCCAGCACCAGCACATTCTGTGAGTTTGTGGCCTACTTGGTTTACATAGTGAATGTGAAGCCAGATAGGGCTGGCTACATGGTAAGATCCAGCATCCCCCCCCACAAAAAGAACAATGACAGTAGTAGGGGGATTATCAGGAAATAGGAAGAATGGACCTTGCAGAGTACAGAAGATAAGGGTCCAATGTGGCTAAGGTGCATTATAAACATGTATGAAAATGTAACAACAGAATCTATTACTTGAAAAATTAATATATGATAAGAATTTTTAGAGGTGTGTGGTGATACTTTATTTGTGATGAAATGTGGTATTTTATTTGTATGTTAATAAATAAGTTTGCCTGGAGATCAGAGGTTATAGCAAGCCATAAAACAGAAGTGGTAGCACATGTCCTTAATCCAATCACATGGCAGGAAGAGTCTCTGTGTGGTCAAGGACACAATCAAGCGTGGTGATACAAGCCTTTCATCCCAGTACCAACCATAGAGACCTGGAGGTCTGTATAGACAGGCAGTGACAAGTAAGTCATATGTCTGGGCTTAGAGCCAATGAGAAGGCAAAACAGGAAGGCAATAAAAGCACAGGTAAGACAGGAAGAAGCTTTCTCTGGGCAAGCTACAGTGTGGTGGTAAGCTAAAACTAGTCATGGCTATTCGCTGTTTCTCTGATCTCTTCAGCTATTACCCCTGTGTTGGGCTCTGTGTTTCTTTCTCTTTCTTTCTTTCTTTCTTTCTTCCTTTTTTTCTTTCTTTCTTTCTTTCTTTTTACATTGTCATTATTTTTTCTCCTTTTTTATTCATTATATTTGTGTTTTAATTTTACACATCAGCCATGGATTTCCCCTGTCCTCCCCCCTCCCGCCCATGCCCCCACCCTTCCCCCAGCCCCTCCCCTCCATTCCCATCTCCTCCAGGGCCAAGACTCCCCTGGGGATTCAATGCAACCTGGTATATTCAATACAGGCAGCTCCAGTCCTCTCTTTCCAGGCTGAGCAAAGTGTCCCTGTATAAGCCCAAGGTTCCAAACAGCCAGCTCATGTACTAAGGATAGGTCTGGGTCCCACTGCCTGGGTGCCTCCCAAACAGTTCAAGATATTCAATTGTCTCACTTAATCCAGAGGGCCTGATCCAGTTGGGGGCTCCATAGCTTTTGGTTCATAATTCATGTGTTTCCATTACTTTGGCTGTTTGTCCCTGTATTTTTCCAATCTTGGCCTCAACAATTCATACTCTTACAGTCCCTCCTCTTTCTCGACAACTGGACTCCTGGAGCTCCGTCTGGGGCCTGGCCGAGGATCCACTTCCACCAGTTATTGGATGAGAGACAAGGCTCTGTGTTTCTTATTTAATAAGACTGTTTAGAAATTTGCCTACAGAGGTGAGTTGGGAAGGCCATGATTAGCTCACAAGCGTACATCTTCAGAGATCAGTGTAGAACTTGGCTGGTTCTGCAGAGGTGACTGGCTATAAGGGATTCTGACTATGCCAGGTGCTTCCCTTACACATTTGCCATTTTGGTGCCATCACCAAGAAGCCTCACAATAGCATGAACTTGAACCTCCCAATCTGTGAGTTAATAAGCCCCTTCTTTCTTCTCTCCCTCCCTTCCTCTGCCTCCCCCATTCTTCCACCCCTTTCCCCCCTCTCTTCTTCCATTTGTCATTCCTTCCTTCTTTGTTCCTCTCATTTTATTTTCAGCTGTTGTTACAGCTCCCAGGAATATTAGTCCTGGTTGCAGACAAACTGACCACTGAGCCACAACCCAGTCCTAACTTATACAATTTAATGTAAGAACAGGAAATGGATTAAGACAATCACAATGACACAAAAGTGATTAGAAGAGACTGAAGTCAAAGACAGGGGTGGAGGAATATCAGAATCAGAATGAGGGAGATTTAGCCTGGAAATTTTGGCTTTATAAAAAGTGGAAGGGGCCTCCACCTAAGGAGTGAGAGCAACTTGCAGGAGCTAGAAGGTTCCTTCTAGGGATCAGATCACCCCGTAGAACCTCCAGAGAGGTCTGGTTCAGAAGCTTCTTCATTTTCAGCTCTGAAAAACAGAGAGAGCCATAAAGATGACAGATCTGTGTTGTATTAATGTTAGTTCTGTAATCTGGGTTATTTGCTGAAGATGAAGTAGAGCTATGTAGGCAATATCTGAAAACCTTTGTTTCAAGAGAGGATAAATAGATATCCAGACATGTGAAGTAAGTACAGTCCTAATGTGTTTCCAAAAATCTTCTGAAGTGTTGTCAAACAGACCTAACCACTGAAGAGAGAAAAGAAGTCTTATTCTCTTTTCACAAATGATCTTAGATGTTCCCTTAAATACAAAATTAAAAAATAAATGAAATAAAATTAGACCTTTTCAATTACTCTTAAAAAATAACCCAGCTAGGAAAATATCATAATACTTTATCAATAAAATGGTCATGTGGGCTAGTGTTCTCTAAGGCTCGCTGGCCAGTATGAAGGGCACATAGCTTATAAAACACCAGCCATAAGGAAAGCATCACTTTGTCTAATAAACAGAAGGACAGCTATACAAACTGATCAATGATGCTATCACCAAGGGAGATATTTGCAGCCTATAATTCCCTGTATTTACTCTCAAATGCAAAGACAGCTGCTTATGATAAACATATACAGTAATGTGGCTTCTTGTTTGTGCCGCTACCTCTGTTTTTTGCATGACTAAAACAGTTCAAATCCTTCAAAGTAAAGTGTATGAAAAGCAAAGCAAGTACAAATTGACCTGTTCAAAGCAAAGAGGAAAGAGAGGAAGGGAGGGAGGGGAGAAGGAAGAGAGGGAAGAAGGGATGGAAGGAGGGAGGGAGGGAAGGAGGGAGGGAATCTGGGATGCTATGACCTCCACTCCAGCCTCCTCTGAGGACTTCATGAATCCTTCCTAAGTCCTTTCAGACACTTTTAGACTGCTTTAGGGGAAGGGCAGGTACCTATATTTGACTTGTTGGCTACTTGGTCATCATCTAGGGGTTACCTATGTAGCTGGCCTCTTTCTTACACTGTGTCTGGGTCTCCATTTCTCAAAAGGCGCTGTCCAGTTAGCTCAACTTATGCTCTGGAGGAAAAAGAGCCTCTCTTTTCTAACTGTACACTTTAAGTATTATCCTAGGTGCCACAGAAGACAGACCACCTCAGAAATTCTTTAAAGCACATATAGAAATATCAAGTTGATCATTACTATATCATTCAATAGGCTAAGAGTGCTTAGGATAAAGCTATGAAATAAATTTGCATTTCATTTCTTGAAAGCAATTAGCTATCATTAAAACATCAGTTTTGTTTTGTTGTGCATCTAGGAGTATTATTTTCTAGTTAAAGATCATTCATGAAGCTTAGCAAACATTGCTCAATCTGTGGAAAGCTAAAGCCACCTCCAGCCCTCCACTGTCAAATCATCCCCAGCTGTGACAAGCCTCAGGGTGGTAGGTCTACCTACTCCGTGGTTATGAGGACAGTGTTTGACAACAAAGCCGCACCCTATAGGGTTAATCCAACCTATGGGGACCTTCTCTGAGTCCCATCTGGATCCTCCCAGCTGCCTAGTGCACTGCTTCCCCAGCAGAGTCTTCATGGAGCCCCAAAAGCTCCAGGTCCTGAAGCAGAGATCCAACGCCCTTGTCTCAGCAGAAGGCTCCATGGCAGGCTGTTCAGCTTCTGGACAGGGGGGAGGATAGAACCAAAGGCAAGAAAGACAGGCTAAGGAGAGTCTTGAAGCCAGATTCTTCTTCAGGAAACTCATTCTCACATGAGGTCTTGTCTCCTTGGTCCTGGCTGCTTACAAGAGTGGGGAGACAGGGCTGAAGGTAGGAAGATCCAGCCTGAAAGAAGGACATTCATTGAGGGGTCACTCTATAGGGAGAGAGTTTTGAAAAGGACCAGAGGAGATGAGTTGAGCCAGCAGGTGCTAGTGAGCTCAGTGGAGCAGCTTTGCCAGTCTTGCTGGGAGGCAGTAAAAGGGAAAAGGAGACCAAGTTGGAAGGCCCAAGTGCCTGGTGATGTGGAAGCCTACTTGGTTGTGGCTGGTTCTCTCCTTTCAAACTTTCAAGCACTGGAACAGTCTATAGAGAATGGAGGGTGGCATATACTAAGAACCAGCCTTGAATACAGGCTCACAAACATGGGAAACAGGACGTGTGGCAGCAAGGGCAACATGCAGGGGTCCTCCTAGACTCTGTAAAAGGCCATTTTCATTGAGCTCTAGATTGTCACAGTCTTCCCACTCTCTTTCCCACCAGAGCATGACATTGTTGGAGGATGGAGTCCAAATGCTTTGGTCCATCTCAGCTTCAGTGTTCCACTGAAAGAAATGTCTAGTCAGTGCTGCTGCTGAAGCTGGGACCTGAGATGTCACAGCAGGCCCTGGCCTCCCTTCCTGGGGGCTAACACACCAGAGTACAGAGAATCTGTTCATGGGTCTGGCCTCTGGATGCCACTCTTGGAGAGCAGAATGGGACCACTTCTTGGCCCTTCTCTGTGTTGAAACCATTGTACTAAAAGAGGAGCATGGGCTATCCCTGGACACCCTTCTGCTGGGGCACCGAACAGCACTTGGGAGCAAAACTCATCTCACAGAAACTCTCTGCTAATTCTAAGGAGAAACAGGAGGAGGACAGAAAACAGGGAAGTGAAGGGAATGAAAACTGGGGGAAATAACTAGTCCAGAGAGGAAATTCTGGCTTATGTAAGTATCACCCTGGCGAATGTCAAGGGAGCCACCTGTTTGACAAAGCCTTCTCTGGGAGAGACAAACTGCTGCTCAGCAGAGATGGAAACAGTCCATGATTGGCTGGATCTGCATCCATCCACAGATGCCCTGGGCTGAACTGGCTGGGGTTTTTTGGTGTGAGAGCCAAGCTGGAGGGTGAAGATTCCTAAGACATTCCATCTACAGCAGTGCACTGTCATTGGCACTGTGAGTCTGGTTCTAACACAGCAGCCCTGCTTACAAACAAGGAATTTCTCCACAAAGCTTCTGTGGAAATGTATTTATCAGAGTGAATGAGGCTGCCTGAGCCCAGTGGTCCAGACCTGGGTTCCTCCAGGCCTCAGGTGGAACTCTTCTTTCTGCCACAGCCTGTATGTAGAGCATTCATGGGTGCTTCAACTCGGCAAAACAAACATTGCCATGCTTTGACAGCCAATGAAAAGACTGCTGGCTCATCTTTGACATTAAAGTCAGACTCTTGAAGTACCACCAGTCCTCAAGTCAGATGAGAAAAATATGGAGCAGCTGTCTTTATTTAATTCAGTGCACTGAAACCTCAAAACACACATTGCCCACTGTGGTAGAATGGTGGCTCATAGTTCCTCAGCTGAGAAGATCCATACAGGGTCGTGTTGTGCCTTAGAAGCATACCATTGGGGCTCAGTTGACATGCACAACTACTGTCCTCTGTTCTGGCTACTTTCTTGTCTTCATGAAAAAAATGCATGCATACATATGGGCCCATGTGTGCATGGGTGGAAGGAGAACACAGGTGCATATGCATGCTGAAGTTGCAGATGCAGAAATCTGTAATGCCAATCTCCTTTTCTGTGTTTGAGACACTGCATCAAAGTTGTTCTCTTATATGTCATAAGAAAAGAGCTCTGAGAAACTTAAGATGAGACCTTTGTTGTCCCCATTCCTTGCAAACATGTATTTGTGACAATGCATCTAAAATCAGCATTTGAGGGATGAGAATTTTAGAGAAAGCCAGACTGGGGGAAAGGAATGAGTGACTGTCATTGGTCCTGTCTGGCAGCTGGAAAGGGAGGCAGATGATCCTGATGGGAAGGAAGCACAGGGTGCAGTATGTTCTGGAATCAGGAAACACTAGGGTCATATTTTCACAGTAGCAGAGCGCGGGTCTACCACACCACCTTTCTTGTGTTTCCTTGGGTCAGATCACTAGTATGGGGCTTTGAGAACAGTCAGCACACAAGGTGTGTGTGTGTGTGTGTGTGTGTGTGTGTGTGTGTGTGTGTGTATTCATGACACCAAGTCCTAACTTTCCAGAGAAAAGTGTGCTATTATCTAAAGTATAGTAAAGCACATACACTCATTTATGTATTTTTCTTCTATGTCTTTCTTTTCCCATTCTTTCATCTCTATCTATTGAACATCTACTATCAGCTGCTGCATTGAGATGTGGGATACATACTTTCTACTCCCAAAGAGCTAGCTGTCCAGGATTGGGTGAGCATATGGAATACATAACATCACATGTTATAATCAAAACTGATGGACTTATATAAAAGTATATACACAATAAGATTATACACTCTGAGGGCAGATCTTATGGAGTATGTGTGTGAGTGAGTGTGTGTATGTGTGCTTGTGTGTTTGGGTGTGTATGCGAGAGAGGGGGTAGAGGCAGTACTTAGGACTGAACTTTCTGAGAAGGTAGCATTTATTCACCCACATTCAAATTTGACACGTTTGGTGAATCTATGTAAGATGCTGACATCGAGCCATGCCCTAAGCCTTTTAATTTCCATGTCAGGAGCAGAGGACTCAGCCTCAGATCCTAGGAAGCTGCTGGCTGATAGCTGAGTCTAGCTCATAGGACTACCTCAGTTAAAGGGTGCTGTGGATATCACTCTGTATAAATAAAGTGCTGATTGGCCAGTAGCCAGGCAGGAAGGATAAGGTAGGTGGGACAAGGAAGAGGAGAAGGCTGGGAACAGAAAGGCTGGGAGGAGACACTGCCAGCCACTGCCATGAGAAGCAACATGTAAATACGCCAGTAAGCCACAAGCCATGTGGAAAGGTATAGACTAACAGAAATGGGCTAAATATAAGAGTAAGAGCTAGACAATGGTAGGCCTGAGATAATGGCCAAGCAGTTTAAATAATATAAGTGTCTGTATGATTATTTTATACATGGGTTGTGGACTAACAGGGCTTGGTGGAACCTGGAGAGAAGCTCCCTAACTACAAATGGTGCCCAACGTGTTGGCAACAGTTTCCACCTAAAACCTGAGAAAAAAAGATTCTAAAATGGAGCTAAAAACAGCTTCCTAGTTGTCTCTCTCAAGTTAGCAGCAGCCTGCCCGTTTGAGCTACTATGGCGGGTTCCTGGCATGTGTGTCTGACCTGCAGTGTGGCGGGAATGAGGAATCTACAAGCAGCACTTTACTCTGCTGTGTGGTGGATTTAGCCTTTGCTAGTTTAAAAAAAAAAAAAAAGGTTTCTGGGCTATGCACTGCTTTGATAGAACTGCTTATGATAGTTGATGGTACACATGGCTCCGACCCAGAGCTGGTGGTAAACTGTACCACCGCCATGTTGGGAAGCTGAGGTGGGTGGAGCCAGTAGCCACAGAGGCCTTTCAGTCTTACAAAGATGGATATTACACAGAGAATCTGGTTTGTCTTGTCTTTGGGATTTTTAACTGCAGAAAAAGATTTGATCGTAAAAGCTGTTGAGTTAAACAAATATGTAAATTTTAAAGGTACCTTGACTTCAAAATTTGGATATAAGGATATGCTGCTTTGGAAAAGTGTCTCTGCTTTTGTTTCCACAGAAAGCCAGAGGCTATGGATTTGTTCCAGAGTAAGATACATCAGGTTTGATCAGCCAAGACCTCCTGAAAGGTCTCTGATGACACCATGGCCCAGATGATCCGACATCCAGAATGGTTTCAAGACAACTGGCTCAGAGGTTTACCCTCACAGAGTACTCCATAATCCTAAAACTTTCTTTGTGTCCCCATAAGATACAGCACCCCCCTCCAGCAGGAAGTAGTAAGAAAAGCTACGCCCAAATTCCCAGCTGGCTTTGGAGATGGGATTGGCTCACTCCTTCTCTAAACCCAAGCACATTGTTAAAAGAAAAGGTTAAGAGATTCTTGTGTTCCAAATCAGAAGAGCCCTCTGGTGAAGGACAGAGAAAAACCAATGTTTTATTTAAAACGGGTTGATTATAAATGCAATCTCTTTCTAAAGATAAAAAGGGGATATGATATAGATATGATAGGATGAAAGGGTAGATTAATGAACTTACTTCTAAAGAGCAACAACTCATTTAAAATGTTTTACATTTGTATAGATTTTAGTCTATCGATACAAACTTAAAGTTAATTTTGTTATACTGTGTACATATTTATACTCTTGTTTAAGGTATTATGTTTGTACAGCTCATTTAAAATTATAATGGATAATTAAAAATAGATTAATAATGAGTCATCTATGATAATCATACTTGTAGCCATGTTAGTTAAGTCTTCTAGGAATACACAGAAATAATTCAGATAGATAGGTAATCTTCAAATACTTCAAAGACCTACAGAATATGGCATTTAAAATATTTTTAAAATTTAGACTTTCTGGACAATGAGACATGTCTGCTCCTGACAACACTGATTTACTTCAGAGAGGATGATGGGCATTGAAGACACTTCATATCTTATCTTCACCTTGGCAAAAATAGCCATTTGGGCAAGAAACTGTTCTTGCCTGAACTGCTTGATTGACTGGACGTGCAGGACCCATAAAAAGGTATCCACTAAACTTTGCTTGACAAAATGGTCCTTCAGTTTCCAGCTTCACAGAGGAAACTGCCAGACATTCTACAGGACACTGAGAGAAGTGGCCAACAGACTCTAGCCCTGTGGGCTGAAGACAAATGCCCCAACTTTACAAAGGAACATTAGGTGACTGTCCAGGCTGCCAGCTATCTCTGTCTACACTGCAAGACTCCCGAAAGTTGCTTGCATCCTTCTCCCGGTTCTCAGATAATATTATATCTTTCTGAGGTCTTTGATGCGGTTGAAGATTAGACAGTTATAATTTCCTCAGTTATGATACAAGATAAGTTAGATATAAAACTTTAGACTCACAAATATAAGATAGATAGGATATCTTCTTTAATAATGTAACTATAATTCTTGCTTGATAATTGTTTTGTTATCTGTAATTTTACTATGTAAAAGTTAACCCTCCTTTTTTAACAAAAAAGAAAAGAGGAAGTGCTGTGGATATCACTCTGTATAAATAAAGTGCTGATTGGCCAGTAGCCAGGCAGGAAGGATAAGGCAGGCAGGACAAGGAAGAGGAGAAGGCTGGGAACAGAAAGGCTGGGAGGAGACACTGCCAGCTGCTGCCATGAGAAGCAACATGTAAAGACACCAGTAAGCCACAAGCCATGTGGCAAAGTATAGACTAAAAGAAATGGGTTAATTTAAGATAGAAGAAGTAGATAACAAGAAGCTTGCCAGAGCCATACAGTTTGTAAGCAATATAAGTTTCTATGTGTTTGTTTACTTGGTTGGTTCTGAGCATCTATGGGCCTGGAGGGTGAGAGAGATTTGTCCTGACTGTGGACCAGGCAGGAAAACTCTAACTACAGAAGGGAGTCTCCTCTCCCAGTGAGTAGAACTCCAGGCAGTGCAACTGTCAATCTAGCCCATGAAGGAAGAGAAGGGACCTTGCAATAGAACATATAAGAGTTTGTGGACAGTACAAATGGATTGTCCAGCTGGTCAGGGGACCAAGGAGGAACCAAAATAGATGGTAGAGGCCTAGTGGGTCTTGGGGAAAAGCATATGAGAAGGCATATGGAGGCCAGTGACAAGTGGGAAACCTGATTATCACATGCTAATGCCCATACAAGTTTCCCAGGTCAGAAGAGGCATCTGGTTGACACTAGAAGAGGTCCATTGAGGTCTGCTCTGAGACTGGCTATATGTAGAAGAGTCATTATTGTGACAGGGATGGAGGCTTCTTAGCAACCTAGACGAACTCTGAGTTTGATTGATTAGCCCTGAACTCTAGCAATTCTAGGCTAATCAACAAATCCCATAGGTAGAATGAAGACATTCTTCCAGAGACAAGTGTCCCTTTCCTGACCACAGGAATGGATAGAGCGGCATTGTCTCAGCAGTTATGCCATGTTTGACTCAGTGGCAAAGGGTCATGTGTACATTGAATAATACTTGTTAATAAGACAGTAGAGCAGACACATGGCCAGGGAATTCATCACCCAGAAGTGCCCAGGCAAAATGTTGGTATCACCTAGTAAATGAATTGCAGAGCCAATATTTACAAGAGGAAGGTGCATCCTCCCAATGTGCCATGCAAACATCATTTATCTGTCACTGCCACCTCAATAAGGCAGAATAAATTAGAAATGACAGGATGGGTTGAAGAGCAGATGTCCTTACACTTCCAGTAACACACTAGAGAATCTCTGCTTCCTGTGTCAGAAAACACAGTGTTTGTGAGTTTAGTAGTCATTGTCCCTAAATAGTCCCTTTCCCAAAGGAATAGGCACAACATACTGAGATATACACTGAAATGATCACATAGAACTTAGGACTGACTTCTGGTTTTAAGGAGATGGGCAGCCAATAAAGAAACTCCTGTTGTGCAGGTTACTTGTTGATGTTCTTGTTGAGATGGGGAGCTTGCTGTCCCTGTGCAGGGAGGAGAACAGGAAACATGCACATCAGGCAGGTGATGTACTTGGGGCCTCAGGGTATTTGGTTGATTGTAATAGCAAATGAGGGAAAGAAGCAAGTGAGCTCCAAAGTATGCAGAGACTGGGTGCTCAAACCCCTGAGGGTGAAAGGCTAGGATCTGGGTTCGAGAGGGTTACTGAGATGGATTGGTGGGGATATGCAGTTTATATGACAGTAATGACATGAACAGACAGATAGACAACTGTGTGTCCTAGGCTTTGAAGAGAGAAAATCCAGGTCCATGTACCAGTTCAGGCCTTAGCGCCAGAGGCAGATAGCATGGCATGGATTCTGAAGAGAGAAATCAGGGCCCACATGGCAGATCTTTCCTTATATCTTCCTGAGAATGGGATGGTTTCAGAGCACAAGCCTGTAGCCAGGCTTTCTGAATGCCAGGCTCTCTGATTGCCAGGCACCAGTTTGGGAAAAAGGAGGGGATGGAATGTGTGTCTACCAACTGCACTTTAACATAAACTCCCTCTCCCAGGTGAGAGACACTGACATTTGTAAGTGTATTAGCTGTAGTTTCAAAGTGTCTCAATAGTTACCTGTCAGCATCTGTGAGAGGGGAAGGGCAGATGCAGGTGGTGTGGCCTGAGCCACAGCTGGACTCTATCACTACATCTGTCCAGAGGGACAAGGACTTTCTATGCCAAGCTACTGAGGCTGAGCTGCAGTGAAATCTGGTAGGGGAGTTACACAAAAGGCTTGTCTCAGTGTTCACTGCAGTCCTTTCTACCTCTGTAGACATCCTGGGGGTCCACATGAAGGGGATGGAAGTGCCATCTTCATGTCCCTTGTGAACAGAATGCATGTAGCTGGAAACTACTAGACTGCATGGTAGCAGTCAGTAACAACTTTAAAGCCATGAATTCTCAGAGGATGGCTTTGGAATAATTGACTCAAACCTAAGCAATTTGAGTGGAAGTCCTCCCCTACCCCCATATATGTTGGTCACTAGCTGTGTAACTTTGGACCAATTAACTTCTCTGAACATGAAACTTTTTAACAATGAAAATAAACAATAAACTTGCTTTCTTCAATCATTTGGGGTAAGGATAATTGAAAACATAAATTAAAGTGATGAAGACACTGTAAAGAATTACTTCGCTTGAGAATATTCTGTATCACGCCCTACTTCCAGAGTCAAGATTAAAAAAAATGTAAGAACTTTTTTCTCATACCTCCATGAACTTGTGGGTGAATGAAGGTAGTGATAATGATGAGTCCAGCAATTCTGAGTGTGAAGAAGGCCAACAACAAGGTTGGAGAAGGTGCTAATAAGGGGTCAGTGGGGAATAGCATGGTTAAGGTTTGTTCATTTGATGTTGGCTTTCTAATCTATGTTGTTGGACATAACTATGGAAAACAGGTTTAAGCCATAACAACAAAAATGTAGGCTAAGTAGGAAAAAAAAGTTACGTTCCATAGGAACAGAATGAGGCCATACATAGAGTAATAGTGCTGAGACAGCTTACAACATTCTGAGAGATCATCTGTAGAAGCAGACGGGAGCTGTGTTTGTGGAAGTAGAGAAAGTATAATTATCACGAGCTTTCCATGCCTGGGCTAAACACTCCAGAAGCAAAGGACAAAAACAAGCAGCAGAACAGGGAGACTTGGCTCCTTACCTAGTTCTTTTCATCCTGCTGATGAGAAGTGTAGACACCTCTGCAAGAGTGCCAGAAGTGACTTATTCATTAATTCTAGTTTCTAAGATGAAACAATGTATGATGGAAAATGCTAGTAGGACCTGCTGGGGATAGGGACTTCCTGTTGGGATGGAGTAGGGCTGTTTGCTTCACAGGCAACCTCTCCCCGAAAGGCCTGATCCCAGCACAGTAGGGGCAGGAAAGCCTCACCCCATCACCAATCCCCTACTCTTGCTAAATGTCTCCTCAGCAGCAGTGCGGCAACTGATGCCAAGTTTTTCTAAAGTGATGGTTTCTATGGGAACAGTGGGTTCCTTGGCAGATTTTCCTATGGCTTAGCAACCAAGAAGGCTCTTCATCATTCTTTTCACAGTCCCCAGAAAGCCTGTCTGGGTGAAGAAAGATCCTGATCAATGGTTTTCTGGGTGACTGCAACTTCCTCTCTGAAACAGGAAAGCACTGTGCACCCTATAACTAAGCTCTCACTGCCCCAGGACTCTGAAAGATCCAGCATCAGAAAGACTTCATCTAGATCTTCCTGAAGGCAGCAGTGTTCACAGGAATAACAGCCAGAAATGGTAATGGATAAAAGCTATAGGGGCTGGCTGTGTCAATGGTACAGTGCATCTACACAAGGCCCTAGGTTCAATCCCCACCTAGCATGCATGCACAAGCACGTGCACGTGAATGCACACACCCACACACACCCCACCTCACCCCACCCCACTTGTGCATGAACAAGTACAAATGATAAAGAATAGAAAATTTAAACAGAAGAGAATGAGTTACTCACAAAGAGAATCAGAGACAGAAACAAAGGCCCTGAATGACAGCACTAATGTGCACACTTCTGAGTCACCTGGTCAAAGTCTCCAATTTTTACTGAAAATTCTGTGTTTTGTTCACACGAGGGCCAGAAATTACTGAAAATCCAAAAACTCTTGGAGGTTATGTAAATTTGTTGAGAAAACCAGATGCTGTGTCTTAATCCTAGCACTACTGCAGCAGAGGGAGGTAGATCTCTATGAGTTCAAGGCCAGCCTAGTCTACACAGCAAATTCTAGGCCAGCCAGGAATACATAGTGAAATGTTGCTTCAAAAAAAAATTTTTTTTTTGCTAAGTAGAGACCCAGGCAAAGTAGTTCACACCTATAATCCTGGCAATCGAGTTTGAACTCAGTTTGGGCTACATAGTAAGTAAAGAGCAAGCCAAACCTGTGTAGAAAAGACCTTGCATCGAAAAACATTGCTAAATAGGAAGCAATGGAAGGAGATAACATAGACATCAAGCATTCAGGTAGTAATCTTGAGGTCATGCCCTTTGACTGTCTCACTGTTTGGCTGACAAGGTGCTGACTGGCTTTTGCAGGAGCATGGAATCCTCCTTTTTTTTTTTTTTTTTTTGGAGACAGGGTTTCTCTGTGTAGCTTTGCGCCTTTCCTGGAACTCACTTGGTAGCCCAGGCTAGCCTCGAACTCACAGAGATCCACCTGCCTCTGCTTCTCAAGTGCTGGGATTAAAGGTGTGTGCCACCACCCTGCGAAATCCTCCTTCTTCCTAGCATGGGTTGTATGCATTGGGGTCCTACTGTCTCGTGTCATATGCACAGGGTCCTGCCCCATCATGGTCCTGAGCATGTGGGTACTTACCTTAAGAGCTCTCTGGTATCTGCCTGGTCCTCACTTCTCTACAGAATCAGCCATAGTGTAATGCCCTGTAGCTGGATGGTTCTGTAGAATGACTGGGAGAGGCTATGCCTAATGTTGGTCCACCTTCAACAGTCCTATTTCCAATAAAAGTCTCCATTTATGAGTCCAGTGGTTTGAAAGCAGCAAAATCTACTATGGATTAAAGACATTTAAATCCAATACCTGACCTTCTGTGTCCCCTAATTGGTTATCTAATACAAAGTGGTCAGCCCTGAAATCATATACACAGGAGCCATACTAAACTGACTCAGTATGTATATATTTATACATGTATGTGTACATGTATGCATATTTAACAATTATAATAAAAGAAAATGTGGTATCAATAAGAGAGGGAGTCATAGGAGACATGGGAGAGGTTTGAAAGATGCAGCATGACAGAAATTATTGGGAGAAAAAGGGAAGTGGTAAAAGTCATGGAATTCTATTTTAATTAAAATTTTAAAAAGAACCCCAGCTAAGCACTAACTAACCTGCCAGCTAGCCAGAAAGCAGCATTCCTTTATGATTTTTGTTTCAACTTGCTGCTTGAGAACCTGTCCTAACTTTTCTCAATGTTGGGATTTAACTTGTAAGCTGAAATAAACCGGTTCCCCTGAATTGCTTTTGGTCAATGTTTATGACGGTGGGAAAGGAGCCTAGAGCACCAGCTTGGAGACATTTGCAGGTGTTCCTCTAGTAAGGAGCTCCCTCCTTGTGACTTGCCTCCCTCCTTGTATTTTCTGGCATGTTCAGTGGAGAATACTTAAGCCTACTACTGTTCCCATTTCATAACACTCTGGGCTTGGCAGCACTCTGATCTCCTCTCACAGTCTGCGCAAGAAGAGAAGGTGAGACAGAGTGAGCAGACGCTCTGGACACGTTAGGAGAATAGAGGGGTAGGGGATGATAGGAAGAGAGGGTAAATTTATTGGGGTGCCTCTAGAAATCCTTGACCTTTATTCCATGTTTCGGCTTCTACTGAAGCTCATTGAAAATTCAGAGTTCAATGAGATCATTTCCATGCTGCTGCCACCCTCTCTTCCTCCAACATGCCAAGCAGCACCAAGAGTACTGTCTACCTCCGGGTGCTTGGAGTGGAGCCTGGGACAGGGCAGCATGCAGTGTGAGTTTCTGTGAGGATCAACAGGCATCTGCCTGCCTGTTTTGTTTAGACTGAGGAATCTGAAGTGGGAGGGGAGCAGCAAAAAGCCATCACAGATAAATTGATGTGTTGGTGTTGTAATCTCTTCACTTTCATTTCCTAAAGCCAAACTGATGACCCTAGGTTGTTTCTAACCAGAGTCTGGCTCCCGGTTAGGGGCCAAGCTCAGATTCTCCAGCTGTGTTATGGTGCATCAGCCACTGGATGGAAGGGATCCTCTGGCTGAGTTCTCTGAAGCTTCCTAAGGCTGAGAGAGAAGGACCTTCCTGCCATGCTTTTCTCCGTCCTAGGAAAGATCCTTGCCTACTTGATGCCAACTTGTTGAGAGGATGCTTTTCTTGTGAAATTGCTCCCACACTGCTCTCTGCCCACCTACTCCACTTTCTGTGAAACTGACTTCCTGTTTTGTGAGTTCTCGGGCTAATGGAAGATTACAGCCTTCTTGCTCTTCCCTTCCACTTGTTACCTGAGCTTGAACTTGAGTAGAATGCAACAACTCCTTCTAACGGGCTTTGGGTTTGAGAGAGGGTCTCCTTTCACCCATCCAATATAGAACATTAATGAAGGCGTTTTCAAACAAACGACACAAATCCAAATCGCTTCAGCTTAAGCTTGATTGAAAAGCACGCTCTTGAAGGTAGAGATCATGTACAGAAAGCAATACACAGCCACTAGAAAGAGTACCATCTGGAAGACTTGCTCAGGTCCCAACTTTTGAAGAATTTTTAAAATATTTAAAGTCAAATTACATAGAATATATTCAAGGAGTAGAATGTGGCAATAATTTGACATACATACATAGTATGTAATGAATATTTCAATTGAATTAATGAACCAACATTTCACCAATGCTGCTCAGCTTCAGATTGCCAGAACCTGCTCATCACAAACTGAAAGCTTTTATCCTCTGGCTGCCATTGTCCCATTTGCCCTAATGTCCAGCCTCTGGTGGCCACCATGCTGATCATTGCTTCTCCAAATCATACCACATTTATCCTTATGTATCTGGATTATTTTCCTTGGTAGCATATCTTCCAGTGTGGTATTTGCTTTGCATATGCCACAGTCTCCTTTCTAGAACAAAATATCCCATTGTATACATTTCCCTAATCAGATATTACCCTATATCTGTTGGTATGTTAAACTAAGAGATAATAAGAGTTGGAAAAGATGTAGAGAAAAGGGAATCATTATGTAGGTGGTGGGTATGTAAACCAGCATAGCATATCCATTGGGGAAAGCAGTATGGTAGTGCCTCAAAATTTGAGCGTAGAATTATTGTATGATCTAAAAATCTTACATGTAGTGAAGTATCCTAAAGATTTGAAATGAATATATAGAAGATACAGCTCTTTCCCATATTCTGTGCATTAGTCAAATAGCCAAGATAAAGATAAATATATCAATCAATGAATAAAAATTCATTTATGTTCCATATAATGGTCCCAGCCTCTCTTTTTGCCCAATAAGCTGCTTTAGAACATTGTTGCTGTATGCCCACTAACTCCTCTCTCAGTATGTCTCTCCATCCCTGTACCTGCTGCCTACAAGCATCCCTCCATTCCCTTAGAAGCTATATAGAACCACTCTGACTTGACAACTAAAACCTCTCAGGTAATTTTAAAGAGGCTCCATTCATACTGAAGACACAATGAGAATTGTGGCACTGGACAAGTTCTCCGACAGCCTTGGAGACACTTAGGGTCATCTGGGGAGTGGATAAACTCTTATGCACTAAATGAAAAGAAAACTAAGACACAAAGATGCCAAAAAGATGAGTGAGGTGCTCTGAGTTTGAAATCTAGAGAAGACGTTACAGGTGGGAGTAAAGGATGATACAGATAGAGTTAGATCATTACTCAGCATGTTGATGTGTCCAAATGCCTGTTAATATGCGACCTAGAATGTAAGAATTTATCTTGCTAGCCAGGTAAGGGGTCCAGTGCATTTGACAGGGAAATTGTGCTGACAGGAGCATTAAGCAGCTGGTCACATTACATCTATACAGTACATGGATGCTGATGCTCTGCTCACTTTTTCTTCTTTCTTTGTTATTCAGTCTCAGAGCCCATACCATGCAATGGTTTTGCTCACATACATGGCCTTTCATATGTGCTTAAGCTTTTCTGGAAACACTCTCAGAGACACATCTGAAGGAGTCTGTCTTTGCATGGGGAATTTAAATCTTAGGAACTGAGACTCAAGATTAACCATAGCAAGAGTCTAAACTCTTAGTGTGTGAATTCCATATTAATAAAATTGTTTCAGAAGGTCCTTAAGGCAAAACAAGGTTTCAAAGTTGACTCTCATCTATCACCATGTTTGGTACCTCCAGGCAGAGGAAACAAGTTTCTGCAAATGAAAAAAAAAAGACAAAACAAAAAATGCTTAGGAAAACTGATGTGGCTGTTTCTTGTGACTTAAGGAAGCTCTATTTCTCTTCTCACTGGTAAGATCTCCTCTCTGCCTTTGTGGAGAAGGCTTCCTTTAACCTCTGAGCATGGCTGCTGAGCCCAGGCTAGACTCCTGTCCTACCTCTGGCTGGATGAGCATTGGTAATCATATGGCCTTTCTTTATTGTTTAGGCCTATTGAAATTTTTTAATTAAAACATAAATACGTCATTTTCCTTCTTGCCTTATCTCCCTTTAACCCCTTCCATACATCTGCCTCCTTGTGCTCTCTCAAACTCACAACCTTCTTACTTTCATTGCACCTATGTGTGTGTGTAACAATGTATATATTCTCACCTCTAAATTTAAATATATATATTCTCTTTCAACACTGATCTGTCATTTTCGGCGTGCAATTTTTCTGCTCTCATTGAATTTACTTGTAATTCATTTACATTATTTTATTCTTTTGATTATATAAATTAAATCGTCTTCACTTTTGGATTTCCTTTATAATTATGCAGAAATATAATTTTATGTTTATCTGCATCTCACAACCTTAATGGATCTATTTATCATGGTTCTTATTAACAAACACTATTTTTCAGAACAGTTTAAAATTCAGAGCCAAATTGAGCAGAAAGGAGAGAATTTTGCTTTATCTCTGCCTTGGCACAGGCAGAGCCTACCCTATTATCACACATTCCAACAGAGTGGTACATTTGTCACGACTGATTAACCTACATTAGCATATCGTTATCATCCAGAGACCATGGTTTACATTGGGATTCACTCTCTGTGCTGCCCATTCTATAGATTTGAACAAACGTGTGATGACATGGGCACTCCTTTGCTCTCCCTAGTCATTCCCACCCTGTCACCCATGGCAACTACTCAGATACTTTTTCTGCCCCCATAGTTTTATTTTCCCCAGAATGCCATAGTGTAGAATACTATGCCATGCAGGCTTTCACACTGCCTTCTTTCACTTGGTGATGTAGCATGGGATCTTCATTCCAGTACGTGGCCTACTAACTCATTCCATTTTGCAGTGAGTAATAGTCCATTGCCTGTGTGTACCACAGTGTAACTTCTCTGTTCATCCTCCAAGATGGATATCTTTGTTGCTTCCAAGTTTGGGCATTTATAAATAAAGTCATTATAAACGTCTTTGAGCAGGATTTTATTTGGACATAAATGTTCATCTTCTTTGGTAAGATACTAAGAAGCTTGGTTGTTGGACTGAGTGGTGGGGGTAAGATCATGTTCATTTTATAATTAGTCACCAAACTGCCTTCTAAAGTAATCATAACATTTTGCATTCCCATTAGTAATGAATGAGTATTCTTTCTTTGCATTCTGGGTGTCATTTGATGTTGTCAGTGTTCTGGACTGTGATCATCTAAAAGGTGTGTGGCATAACCTAATAAGGGCTTTAATGTTGCCACTTCCTTGATAATCCACAGTGCAGGACATCAGGCATACATCCTCTCTGGTAAGACATTTTTAATGTATCTAGTTGACTTTTAATTGGGTTGATTATTTGTTGTTTTTTAGTTTTAAGAGGCCTTTGCATATTTTGAATAGCAACCCAGTTCTTTATTAGATGTATTTTTTCACTCTATTTTTTCTCAGCCTTTTTTGTGGGTATTTTTTAAAAACATTTTGTTGATTTTGTGGGTTTACATCATGAGTCTGATCCCACTCATTTTTCCATGCCTTCTGCCCTTGCAAAATTTAAAAGTAATACCAAACAAACAAACAAATAAACAGAAAAACAAAGCAAAACAACAATAAAAACAAAACGAATTTAACAATTTTGGTGTGGAAACTGTAGTGTGACCCAGTGGGTTACACAGTATACCCTATAGTCCATACATCTCTATTTGTAAGTGTTCATTGTAGTGAGTCATTTGTCTTGTTTGAGGCTACATTATCAATACTGGGCCCTCACTGAGACTCCTCTTGGATATTCTATTGTTGCCTTGTGTCATGGAGATCCTGTAGCTTTGGATCTGCAGGTCCAGCCCCCTTCATATGCTCCAGCAGTTCATAGATGAGGTGGGTGTTGGGGTGGGCTACCTCATAGTCCTGGTTCTGGGCCTGAGTGGTAGCTGAGTTGGTCAAACTTCCAGCTATACCTTATTGTCACCACCCTGGCTAGCTCACCCATTAGAGCAGATAGCAATGAACAGGGATAGTTCTCCTGCTCTCACACCCTCAAGTCTGGCTCACCCACACTCATCCCACCAGGGACAGCAATACTGTTTTGGCCCACATGAGGTACAGGGCTGTCTCTCTCCTGGATTGCTGCACTTGGTAAGGGGCAGGGCCAGCTCTTCTGTTCTCATGCCCCAGAGGCTGGCTTTCCTGGAAGCTGGTAAGGGGTGGGGATGGGAAAGGCATATTTTCCTTAATGCTTGCTACTCCATGGAGTAGGAGGGAGGGAGTGGGGCCAGCTCTCCCACCCCCACCCCCAGGCCTGGCTCACCAGCACCCCTACCAACAGGGTCAGCTCTAGTGTGCTGCTCAGAAGTGTGCCATGATGCTCTCCCATGTGCTGCATCTGGTGAGGGGAAGCACCAGCCCTCCCACTCTCGTGATCCCAAGGCCAGCTCTCTCACCTGCCACAGGTGTTAAGGAGCAAGGGAAGGGAGAATATTTTTACCTCACACACAGCAGATAGGCGTTCGGATCAATCCTCCTGCTCTCATGCCTCCGCAGGCCAGCTCACCTGCACCCTGCCAACAGGGTCAGCTCTAGTGTGCTGCCCAGGTAAGGTGCAGGGCCTCTGGTGGGAGGCAGTGCCAATTCTCCCATTGTCATGACCTCGGGGCATGCTCACCCACCTGCCACAGGCATTGAGGGGCAGGGGCAGTGGGAGGTCATCTCTCCCTCTCCCACTTCCACCACATAGCAGATGAGGGATGGGGACATATCTCCCATGCACTTTTGTGGAAAAGGATTACCTGCACCCCTGTCAACAGAGTAAACTTCACTGTGCTACCCAGGCAAGATGTAGGGCCTGCTCTTCCAAGTGCTGCTCCTGTTGAGGGGCAGGATCGGCTCTCTCACTCTCATGACCCCAGGATCAGACCAGCTTTTCCCACCTGGCAATAGGTGGCGAGGTGCTAGGGGAGTGCCAAAGTGGGTATTTCTCCCTCAAGCATGCCGCCATGTGACAGACTATGGGGCTAGCTCTCCCACTCTCACCCAAACCTCTGCCAACAATAGCTCTACTGTGCTGCTCTGGAAAGGTGCAGGGCCTACTCTCCTGTGTGCTGCAGCTGGTAAATGGCAGGGCTAGTTCTCCCTAGTGCTATAGCCAGTGAGGGGCGGGGCCAACTCCGTACTCGTTGACTTGGGTGGTAACAGGAGCCACAGACCACAACACTGACTGTGACTGTGACAGGTCTACAGACCCAGACGTGGCCCCTGGCTGGCAGCCCAGGCCCTGCGACACCATAGAGATCTTCATGGCCCCTGCAGAGGACTTCAAACCCCCAAATGGCCCCAGATATGGGCTCAGATACCAGGCAGTAGCTCAGTCTTCTATGGATGGTAACAGGAGTCACAGACATTGACACAGACCCTGAATGCATTAGGGTCACAGATTTAGACATGGCTCACAACCATAGTTCAGGATCACATGACACCACGGCCCCTGGTGGCAGCAAGGGTCACCCAGGTCTATATGGCCCTGGAAGCAGCTTGACCCTCTAAGACCAACATAGCCTCAGATATCAGCTCAGGATGTGGGCTTCTGCATGGCCTGGGGTGACAAGGGAAGCCATGGAAACCCACCCAGAGCCTGGCTGCAGCAGGGCTACAGACCCAGACATGGTCCCTGGCAGCAGAATGGGCTAAACACCACCATGGTCCTGGGTGGCAGCACAGGAATCCTGGATCAGCATGACCCCTGTGGTGGCACATCCCCTGGACATCAACATGGTCACAGGTAGTATCCCAGACCCCAGGCATCCACAGGGCCCCTGGTGGCAACAGGAGCCACAGAAATCAACACAGACCCCCAGGGCTGCATCAAGGCTATAGACCAAGTCATGGCTCCCAGCAGTAGACTAGACCTGGAGCAGCAAGAATTCACCTATGAGCTGCTCCATGTTTCTAGGCCTGGGTAATTTTTGTTGTTGTTGTTTGTTGTTTTGTGAGATGGCCTTGTTATGTAGGCCAGACTGGTCTTTAACTCATGACCTTCTTCCTTGGCTTCCTGAATACCTGGGAGTGTAAGAATATACCACCTTGGCTTGTGACTAGATTTTCATTCTGTTTATCGTTGAAATGTTTAAAGTAGTACAAATGGGAAAGCATTGTGACAGGATTGAGGTAGGCATTGCTATATGGGGAAAAGAAAGTTGCCTGGAATTTATTTGTGAGTAGATCAGTCATAGTCCCACAAACACTGGAAAAACACTTCTCTTGCTGGTTGTATTCAACAGCAAGCCCTTGGGAACTCTGTCTTCTCAGGAACTCTTTTTCAGTAGATTTTCACACCATGGAACCTTTCATAGGTAGGCTCTTATCTTCAAGGCACCTTCCCACTACTCTCATTCCAGGGCATGGAACAGGTTTTCCTTCATGACCCTAATTAACCTTAATGACTGCAGCCATTTATTTATTTGTACTTGTTTGGTGTGCAACTTTAAATACATACTATATCTTGGCTAAACTGTGGGAGCATCATCACATCTTTCTGGCATGCTTTTTGTTTGGAATTCTCACTGTAAGTCTGAGCAAAGGCAAATGTAGATAGACATGCCACAGACTGAAGTTTCTGTTGCCTTAGAATTTCCTGTATGAATTAGGTAACCCATACTGTTGAATTCAGCCTCACTCACATTTTCATAGTACAGAGAGCTTATTTGCCAGAATGTGATAGAAATAACCATTACCCCAATTTTGATTGGAGTCTGCAATCTCCTCTGAAACCTCGGGGGTGAAGTCCTCACTGTCTACATGCCCTCAGAGTCCACTACAGCTATGGTAAAAGGATTACAGATTAATTACAGATTGCATAGAGGAAGCATGATTGGAGGAGTCATGGTAGCTTGTGCTATGTTTAAAAAAAAAGTCTGTAGGGCAGGCACTATGTGCTGTGTGATGTTCTGTATGTTAAATGTGCTGCTCTGATTGTTTAATAAATAAAACACTGATTGGCCAGTAGCCAGGCAGGAAGTATAGGCAGGACAAGGAGAGAGGAGAATGCTGGGAAGTGGAAGGCTGAGGCAGAGAGATGCTGCCATGAAAAGCAAGATGTAACGTACTGGTAAGCCACGAACCATGTGGCAACTTATAGTTAATAAAAAATGGGTTAATTTAAGATATAAGAACTAGATAGCAAGAAGCCTGTTGTGGCCATACAGTTTGTAAGCAATATAAGTCTCTGTGTATTTACTTGGTTGGGTCTGGGTGGCTGCAAGACTGGTGGGTGAGAGAGATTTGTCCTGACTGTGGACCAAGCAGGACTGGAGACAACTCCAGCTACAATTGTGAAGTAAGAAAGGCCTTTCAGAAGGCCTGCGAAGATGTTGGTCAGGCAATGAGAGTGACGCTCATGTTCCAGTGGAGATTCCAGAATGATGGAGATGCCATGAATGTCAAACATCTGTAGAGGGAAGCTGAAGATTTTGAGTAGAACTAATCAAAGGGGCTTCATGGAACCAGATTGGGGCTACATAGTCTGCTGGAACCTGGATGTTACCATCACTGGCCAGGTAAAGCTGCTACAAGACTTGGTATCTCTTCTCCTGGGTTTCAGTCATGAACTGATCCTTTCTGAAATGTTCTATGCTGTTTTATGTAACGTTGTTGTTGTTGTCACTTTTATTGTTATTTCATAGGGGTTCCCAGCTAACAGTTTGCCTTGAGTCTCAGAAGAGACTTTGGATTTGGAACTTTTGAACAAGAACACTGTTGGGACTATTAAGACTTTTGGAACTTTTAAAATTACACTGGCTGCATTTTGTGTTATGGGATGGCCATGGATCTATCAGGATCAGGAGTGGAATATTATGGTTCCAGTATGATGTATCCCCTATAGGCTAATGTGCTTGAACTCTTCCTACACTGCTGGTGGTACCACTTGAGGAGGTTATGGAGCCCTTAGGAGCTGAGCTTTCACTGAAATAATTGGATTGATAACTTGGGGATGGACCTAGGGAATTTAGCCTAGCCTCACTTCTATCCTGAGCTGTCTCTGCTTTCTGCTGAATGCCAAATAAGAAGCCACTGCTAGAATCTCCCTCTGCCTTGGACCAATCCACACACCAATCCACACTGGCTACCATGTCTTTCCTGTTGTGATGATGGATCATTCTCAACACTGTGTGGCAACATTAGCTTCTCCTCCTTCGGGTTGATTTTATCTGCAGTTCTTACACAGTGCTGAAAAGGTACTCAATACACAAGGGCTTCCAGTGTAAGACTGTAAAGTAGTAGTGACAATCTTGCCAACTGTGGAGTCAGTTAAGGAATTTTTGTAGATTTTTTTTCCCTTTATCAACTGGAAGATCTTCAGTCCTGAGATTTTTGATCAGTAGAGATGCTAAATTCTGCCAGGTTTTCTGTGTATGTCTATTGATATGACTATGCGAACTTCTATTCTGTATCTTGTTGATATGATGGATTTATTGTTGGTTTTAAGTGTTTAATCAGTTTTCTATACCTGGAATAAAAATTCACTTAGTTGCAGGGCTGTGGTGGCACATGCCTTTAATCCCAGCACTCAGGAGGCAGAGGGAGGTGGATCTCAGTGATTTTGAGGCCAGCCTGGTCTCCAAAGCGAGTTCCAGGAAAGGCACAAAGCTACACAGAGAAAGCCTGTCTTGGAAAAAAAAAATTCAACTTAGTCACAGTGTATAAAAAATTTTAGATGAAGTTGGACTTAATAATTACTAATATATTACTGAGAAATTTTACATAGAGGTTCATGAGGAATGCTAGTCTGTAGCGTTTTTTTCTATTTTTAAATGTTTTTGTTTAAATTTTATGTGTATAGTATTTTTCTTGCATGTATGTCTGTTCAGCACAAGTGTGCAATGTGCTCAGAGGCCAAAAGAAGGTGTCAGATCCTCTGTAACTGGAGTTGCAAATGGCTGTGAGTTGTCGTGTGTGTTAGGAATAAAATCCAGGTCCTCTGGAAGAGCAGTCAGTGTTCTTAATCATTGAACCATCTTTCCAACTCCTATAGTTTTCTTCTAATGTCTTTTAAATTTATTTTTTAAGACTTACTTTGACTTTTGATTATGTGAGTGTGAGAGAGAGGAGGAATGAACATGTGAGTATGTCAGATAGTCCTGGAGCTGGAGTTATAGGCAGTTGTGAAGTGTCATGTGAGTCCTGAGAATTGAGCTCAGGTCCTCTACAAGATCAACACTGGCTCTTAACAACTAAACCACCTCTCTAGCCCTTCTTGAGACATCTTTGATTTGATTATTTGATTTGATTATTTGCCTTAAAGAAATGTGTTACGCCAGGTGGTGGTGGCACATGTCTTTAATCCCAGCACTTGGGAGGCAGAGGCAGGCGGATCTTTGTGAGTTCGAGGCCAGCCTGGGCTACCAAGTGAGTTCCAGGAAAAGGGGCAAAACTACACAGAGAAACCTTGTCTCGAGAAACCAAAAAAAAAAAAAAAAAAAAAAAAAAAAAAAAGAGAAAAAAGAGAGAGAGAAATGTGTTACAATATACCTCTGTCTTTATCATCTAAAATATTGTAAAGAATTGGCGTGATTTTCCCTTAAATGTTTGGTAGAATTTGCCAGTGACCTGATGAGCCTGGTACACACTGCTGTGGAAGTGTCCTTTTCATTTAACAAACATGTCTGCTTTTCCTTCAGTGAGTCTTCACAGATGTGTCTTCTGATGAGTGTGTTGAGTTATACAGATTATCAAATGTGTGGGCAAAGAGTTATTCACAGAATCTATCAATTACATTGTAGTGTCCTCTGTACCTGTGGCAGTGTCCCTCCTTACATTCCTGACATTAGTCTGCACCTTCTCAGTTTTTCTGTTTGTTCATCTGATACCTTATCAACTTTATCAATTCTTGTCAAAGACTTGGTCTTTTCATTCATTCATCACTGTGCTGTTTCCCCATTTTGTACATTGCTTGACTTTTCTGTCTCCCCATTTTGTACACTCCTTGACTTTGCTGTCTCCCCGTTTTGTACACTCCTTGACTTTGCTGTTTCCCCATTTTGTACATTGCTTGACTTTTCTGAAATTTTTACTGTTTCTTTTCTTCTGATTGTGTTTGATTATTTTTCTCTCTTGTTGCCTAGTAAAATTTTAGATACTTGATTTTATAATATTTTTAACTGGTAATACATACACTCCCTTCATCCTGTAGACAGTTTTATAAACACTATCTTCTCACATGTTACTAATTTTGATAAATTCTTTTAATTATTATCATTTTATCATACTAATACATTTTGGCCCACTTACATCCTTTATATAGTTGTGAGAAAATATATACCACATAAATTACCTTTTTCTGTGCCATGGGCACAATGATACATTATAGGCATATAAATTTATAAAAATCACTTAGAATGTTAAGAAAAAATGAGAGAAATATGTACAAAATGTATTTCTAACTGCACTTAATCACAGCTTATTCACTGGGGTTATTCATTATTCATACTTTCTCCAAATTATATATGATATTTTGAATTGTCACTTGTGATATACCTTGGAGGACTCATCAATTCCATAAAGTCTTCAAGTTCTATAAATTTTAATCACCACCTCGCATGGCTTCTGTGCATTTATTTGTGTGGGAATCAGTGTCTGTGTCAGTCAGGTATGGAAACAGATCAAGTACACATGCAAACAGCTTTAGAAAATAGGTGTTTCCAAAAAAGAGAAAAGGTTAGATAGAGAACTAAAGGACACAGTGGCCTGTGTCCAACTTACCACCTCAAATCCTTAAATAGAAAGAGTAGTTATTGGTTGCTTTCATGCCACAAATTGTCCTTAGAGGTCCCTTTATTGGTTACTTAATATTAGAAGTGAGGAGCTTGGAGGAAAGTGTCACCTGATCCCTGATTTCATACCTAGGCTAAGTTTCACCACCCCATATACTCCATCTCACAGCCTCTGCAAATGCCTGTTTTCTTGAAAGAATGATATTTGCCAAAGACCTACAAACAGGTTATGGGACAGGCTTGTGTAATGACAAGCACCTTTGATGTAAACTATGGTTGTATATTTACATCTAAAAATAGTTTTAATTACATTTTTTAAACTGCTTGGAGACTTGAGTCTATGGTCTCTAAGTTAAATTCACCTTTTTATCTAAGACACACCTATGTCCCAGTATGGTTCAGAGTAAATGGGGAAAAAATGAGAGGAGTGGGCATCTGGGCTAGAGTGGAGGTGGCTTTAGATGGAGAGATGGGGAGCACAAGAGACATGTTGACCATATAAGTCAGCATAAGCCTGACATTGAAGGGGTGTCTATGGCTTAGACAGTTTGTCCCCAAGGGTGCATGCGTTGGAGGTGTGGCTCTTGGTACTGCAGTGCTATGATGTTATAGAACCCTTCAGGAGTGGAACCTGCATAGGGGTTATATCAGTGACTAGAGGTGTTTCTCAGAAGAGGGTAAGGTAAGACTTGGGGCCCTGTACATAACCCAAACAGGAACAAGTTAAACAAGTAAGCCCATCTCCTTCTCGTCCTCTGAGCTTCTGGTATGTCCATGTGATCTCTGCATCCTACCCTGATATCGTCATTTGGATTGCAACACAAGCAAGGGCATCCTCATGAAAACAGAGCATAAATAAGTACTATACTTCTAAACTCAAAACTAGGATGGAACTTATCCTCCATACATTGCCCGATACATTACACCAATGGGAGACCAACTAGGAGAGATGCATCATCAATAACTGCAGTCTGGTCCCAAGCTAGACTGTAAGTGCCAACAGCAGTGTATGTGAATCTTGCCTTGAAACAGATTCACTTTTGTGATAATAATGGAGGAGGAAGCGCTTTGTCCTTGGACAATTATCTTCATCATCTTCAGAGACCTGCTTCTTTGGTGGAAAAAGAGATATCATGGATGCAATAAAATGTATTCAGGTTTCCTTCTTTTTTTTTTTTTTACTTTCTAGAAATCTTAGAGCCAAATATGGGTTCACATAGAGTAAACACACAGGAGTCCAAAATTTGTAATGGTAGAGGGTGAGGATTTGCATTCTGCGTAACAACTGAGCTCTCCGGGTCTTGCCTTACCATTGTTACTGCCATTTTCACTGTGCATTGTTCATTTTAATTTCATTTGTTGAAATTTACACAGGCTGAATATAAAAAGATGGGCTATAAGTTCATAAATCAGGTGCTCAAATTATAAAACTCAACAATAGATGTTTAACCTGGTTTGTAATACTCTTACAACACTGCCTTGTGGGTTTGTCTACAGTGGAAGACAGACCAAAAATTGCACTCATTATCTATTGTCGAGAAACTGTATTTGGTTCTCTTCTGATACTGTCTTAATTAAACTTCACAGTGATCACATGATGCCCACATTCATTTCCCTTTGTTTTAAATGAGAACATTGAGTCGAAACAATGTATATTATAGGAGAAAATAGCAGGCATTGGAGTCAAAACTCAGCTGAGAGCCCAGGTCTTAACTCCAATTCACTTTCCAAGTTCATGTTACAGTCACATCTCTGAAACTTAATTTCATGCTACATGCAGTGAGGGCCATGTGCTCCCTGCTTTAGAGGACTGTTCTGAGGAGTAGTAACCTAGGTGAGTGAGGAGAGTGCATGCTCCTTCCTCTCCTACAAAAACATTTAGCTAAGCGATGTGCTCTGGTGTGAATTCAAAGCATCACTAGATTCCTAAAATGACCTCTCAGAAATGTCACATTGGACCAGCAAATAGTAAATGCTAGCTTCACTGAAATGTTCTGTCATATATTGTACAAATAATTATTGATCACAAACTGTATATTAGGCTATGTCTCCTGACCTCACTATTCTCTCATCAGCAAATCTTTTACACATTCACACAAGAGTGGTATGGAGGCAGGTGGTGGCACCAAGATGTCACTTTTCTGAAACAAATAACAATTCCCCTTTAATCCTGCAGTAACCTAGTGTCTTCCCCAGCCAGAGCCTGGGGTTGTCATACATCTTGGGCTATGATTTGCTATTCATTACATGTACAGAGCCCACATTGAGATCAAACAAGCCCATATGGACAAGGTGCAGGACTTTGGCCTCAATCCCAGAGCATCTCTGTACTATTTCTCTCTCCACATATAGCATGTGGTTCACAGGAGACTATGGGGAGAGCCGGGGGCCTGAGAACAGCTCTACTCTGATCATGAACTCCTCCAGGTCAGAGTCTTCAGCCTCACGCTTCTGTCTCTGCTCTTGCTGTAACTCTTGGCTGATCTCTTTCTTCACCTCTCTCTACTTCAAGGTCAGGCACTCACTGTCTCATCCAAAAAGGTCCATTGATAGAAAAAGGAATGCCTGTCAGTAAGCAGCATCCAGGAGCCCTGAAGCATCACAGAAGAGGCACATAGCAGGTCAGAAATGGAGGCAGCGGGCACTTTGCCCCAGGGTTATCTCTGAAGTCATGTTGCTGCTGGAAGGAAGGAAGCATCCTTCACCTTTGTAGATTTCCACTTGCTGAAGAGTGTCTGTTACACTATCCATGAGTGAAGATGGAGCACGGAATTTAGTTATGAAATGCTGTTAAAACACCCTTTTCATTTTTACCCCGTCAAGAGTCTATGTCTCTCCCACTCCCCAGGGTACTTCTGTATCACTTGTCTTTAGAAAACTCCATTTGGGAACAAACTCATGCTTCAAATAGATGCCGTGACAAAGAAGCAAAAGTGACCCTCCTTTTAGCTACAAATGGCTGAGCTGCACATCATTTAACAAAAGTCTGAACAGAAAGATAAAAGGGCTTCCTGTGTGTGTATTTGTGTTTGTGCGTATGTGTGTGTGCGCGCGCGTACGTGCGTGTGCATGTGTACATGTGCTTAGCATATGTATGTGAATATATATATATATATATATATATATATATATATATATATATATATACACCCACACACAGGTATGTGTATACATGTGTACATGTGCTTAGCATATAGATAGATAGATGAGAGAGAGAGAGAGAGAGAGAGAGAGAGAGAGAGAGATTAGATAGAGATATGCCCACACACAGGTATGTGTGTGCATGCACTTATATGTTTGCATGTGATGCTCATCTCTGCAAATGAGACCGTCATTGCCATGCCCTGGACCTTGCACTGTGACACCTTTAGCTCACCTATAGCTCAGTGTAAATTAAGGAGAGTCATTAATCATGATCAAGGCCAAAAAAAAAAAAAAAACCCACAAGGTGTACTTAGCCACCCATTTATGTGAGTGTGTGGGAGCATGAAAAGGGAAGTAGCTAATTCCTGCTTAAAAGATGGTTGGTTCAAACAGAGGGGATAAATCAAATTCCCACCCATGTCATATGGGACACACCATAGTCCTGCTAAGGAGAGAAAACTAGAAGAGACAGCATTATATGTCTTGAAGCCTTGGGTAGAGAATAGAATGACACTGGGCACAGACAAAAGACCATGTAAGTCCCTTGCATTGTTCAGGGACAAACACTCTGCCACAGCTGAGGTCCTGGGTGGTTCAAGATAAAACTGGAAATATTTCCTGAATTTGAAAAAAAAAACTGAATTCATAATTTTAGCTTTTCATTTTGAGTATTCAGGCCATGAGGTTCACCCATGGCGGCTGTAGCGATGGAAAGTTGGGGTTCACGTTGGTTTGAGAGGTCCCTCAGCTTTTTCACATCCCCATGGCTTCACCTCAGTAGGAAAACTCCACATAGCCTATGTCCCTGGGCCAGAGTGAGATAGCAGGCTTCTCAAAACTCCTTTTCTGACTGGCAAGTTTGCCAAGCCCAGGGCAGCGTTCCCAACAGATGACAAGAGCAGATTGTGTAACCCAGGGTGGAGAGTGCTGCCTTGAGCCCAAGGGGATGTGGAAGGGAGCTTTGCCCTGCCCTGCTTCTCACAAAGAAAACAGCATGGGAACCCTACGCCAAGGAGATTTCTCCATAAAGCAGATGAGCACAATTTCAGGGTAAATTTCCTCCTATGATTATATTGTATTTCACAGCCATTAGGATAATATTGCTATTCTTTCCATGTCAGTGACACCTCTGCCTCATTTGCATGTTCTGTGAGTTCTTCCATTCTCATGCTGAGAAATTGCCCTGTCAGTGAAGGGCGGTTTGAAAGAAATCATCACAAATCCTTTTGCCTTCGTCAGACAAGGATCCACCCATTTCTCCACCCCTTTCATCAGAGCCTCTCAGACATGCCCACCTCTCATTCCAGCTAATCCCAGATGCAAATGCTAGCTCGCTTGTGCTTTCTCTCTCTCTCTCTCTCTCTCTCTCTCTCTCTCTCTCTCTCTCTCTCTCTTTCTCTCTCGATATACTGATTTTTTTTTCTGTTTGAAGTTTTGATTTTTGCCTTATGATTTTCTTTCATCTACTTATTATTTCATGTGCTTTTTGAAAGCATAATTAGGTAAAAGTTCAGGCTATTGATATAAAATCCTTCCACTGATATGATAAGCTTTTTTTTTTTTTTTTTCTGAGGCAGGGTCCGTCTAAGTGACCTGTGTTCTGCTGTCACATGCTATGCTTTGTACATCTTTTTCTTCATTAAATTATCATTTATTTTACATACAGACAAAATTTCCCCTCACTCCTCTCTTCCTGTCCCCCTCCCTGACCCACCCCCTTCCCCATCCACTTTTCCTGTCTCCACTGAGAAAGGGGCAGGCCTCCCATGGGCTCCAACAAAGTATGACATCTCCAGTTGAAGAAAAGGAGGAGGGATTGTAGGAGTCAGGGGGTCAAGGTTATGATGGGCCAACAGTTAGGGAGCCTGTGTGGGACTGACCTAGACCCTCTGCATGTGTGTGGCAGTTGTGTAGCTTAGTTTGCAGGGATCCTGGCAATGAGATCAGGACCTGTCCCTGGTGCTTAGCTGGCTTTTGGGAACCCATTCCCCATGCTTGACTACCTTGCCCAGCCTTGATACAGAAGGAGGGGCTCAGTCAGCTCTGCTTCAACTTGGTGAGCTTTGTACATCTTGATTATTACCTATGCCTTGACAATTCTGTTCAGAACTTATATATACATATATATATATATATATATATATATATATATAATAACAATGCTCTATTATTACAGAGAATGGAGCATTAGCGTCTACAACTTTGGGTACAAACTCTACTTCTGCAGAATGCTCCACTTAAAAAAAAATCTACTTTTTCAGATATTAATATAACCTCTCTATAACTTTTACAATCAGTGTTTATTTGATAATCTTTCCCCCTTTCTTTGTTCTTAAAATTCATCTCTTTTAATCAGTATGTACTCAGACTTATTTTTTTGTTAATATGGTGTGCAAAATACTGTTTCATGAAGTATCTAGTTCATTTAGGCTTAATGTAAGGATTGATATCTGTCCTTCCAAAATCCCCTACCAGAGCATTCTCTTGAGATATATAAGCAGGCTCCCTAACGTACACCAGATGAGAATGGTTAATTATGCAGCTGATTTTCAAAGCAGGTAGTCTCAGCTGAGAACCTATTACCAATTCAACTGGAAAGCTAAGTCAGACATTGCCTTGGCCAGCGTTTTTGCAGTTAAGAATATCTTTTGAAGTATCTCTCTATCCAGAAAGGTAAAGGAAATAATTTGAACATCTGAAGCAATAACTTTTGCTAAACAGTGACAAACTGAACTTAAAGCAATCCCCATTTCCTTTCCTGCTTTGTGATCTCAGTGCCCTATGGGATGGAAACCATGTGAGGATGATCAAGAACGGAGAGGTGTAAGCCATCTGTTCCTAAATCATTGACACAGTGACCTACTTCCAGACTTACTACAGAGAAAGACAAGCCCATTATTATTATTGCTCTTCCTTCTTGCTGGCATGTCCCTAACTGACCCATGTGTGCTCATAGTTTGTCTACTACTCGGTCTTGTCCCAAGGGAGCCAGATCAACAGAGAGGCAAAGGAATTGTTTTCCTCACTGAGAGTCTGCCTTCTCTCTCTTACTAACCTATGTGTTTGACTCTCATGTTCCCTAGAAGTTATGTCTTGGCAGAGCAATGAAGAAAGAATCAGTGGTCCTAATAAATTGAAGATGAGGATCATAGTATAAGGATGGATGATGACAGACCCAGAGGGTCATTTTTGTAACTCCACCCCTCCACTTCATCTAATATGACATTTCTTTTCTCAAAATAGCTCTACTTAGATGTATCTCCAGGTGACTAATCAAATCCCAGTTGTTTTTTTTATAACAAGGAACCCACTCCTCACTTCCCAGCCTGGTCCTGAGCATCACAGAATATTTTCTTATGATATGATTGGGGCTTAGGAAAAGTTCTTCCTCTTCCAAATAAGGGGAGGGGTCACTCCAATGAGCCTGAAGAGACTCCTAAAGGAAGCACTTTCCATGTCATTTACACCTCTAAATTAAAACATCTCAGCTCTCCCCTCTAACACCCCCCCTCCACCCCAGAACACGTTAAACCATACCAGGCACTCACAACTATACACATTATCTGCAACATCTTATAGTGCAATTAGCATGTTAATTTCCCCCAAGTAGTCCTAGCTCCAGTGTTCACTGGCACATGCATGCTGCATACATGGAAGTCCACTTACTAAATGAAGATGTCTCCAAGACACTCACTTCTTCTAACTGTCTAATAGATTTGGGGACCCTAAAAGATGTAGCTAATGAAGGGAGAGGCCTTCAGATACCAAGCCCTATTGATGAGACTCCACCCCAGCTGAAAGCAGAAGATAGCAGACAGCTTCTACTGCTGAAGTAGGGGAGTAGTCTCCCTTTATTCCCACACAACATCCACAGCATCGCTGAGAGGTATGACTGACATTCAGTTCTGAGAAGCAGCTGATGATACTTGGATGTCTTGTCACAACCACTCAGTTGCCTTTGGTAAATGGAAGCCAGATATCTGTGTAATCCAATCAGAAGCTGGTAGCCAAGGTTCCTGCTTTCCTAGTCTCCAGGTAGACATGTCCTTCTCTGAGTCCTGATCTCATCCTCTTCCTCTCTTGCCTCCAACACAGCCTACAGAAAAGAGGCTTGTCCACTTCTCAAGGCCTTTGCACCCATGGGAAACAGAGGAAAAGTCATTATACCTTCAACTGCAATACTTAGGTCACTTGTGATTGAGAATGTTTCTCTGAATTAGCCATACAATGTTTCTCCAACAAGCTTATGCATTTTCCTTATGGAAACATGCTTTGTGTAAGAGTTTTCCTTATTGCATGATCTAGTTATATATATATAGTTATGTATATAGTTATATATGTGTGTATATGTATATATGTATGTATGTATGCATTAAGGCATATTACTTCAAAACATATATATATATATAACTTGCATGCCCAAACACCACATATAAAGATGCATACATACACTTAGATCTATACATATACACACACATTTACATGCTCAGCTTAGACCTGCAGATATTCATATGCTAATATTCACATTCAGCTCTCCTTGCTGCTGATCTATAAGAGTTTGTGACTGAGTAGTTATTTTGAACAAAATCATTAATTAGTAAAACAAAAGCCAGAATAGTGCATGAGTTCAGGACCTACAATATAATTATAAGTGTTCAGTTTTTGACTCTGTCATTTGTTACCTTGGAAACAGTATTTAAATTCTTTGTCTACTTAACATGAGACTCATTAAATTATTTTACTGTAGGCTTATCAGGAGGCACAACTGAATTAACATAAAAATCACAACAGTTTCTGGCACATAGTAAGAATTCAATAAATATGTGTATGAGTGCGCACGTGCATACGTGTGTGTGTATGTGTGTGTGTGTGTATGTGTGTGTATGTGTGTCCTCTGAGTGCAGTTTAACATGCAGCCAAAGATAATATGTCTGTAGATTTATGAATACCATGTGTACAGTATGTCCTTCTCATACATGACGACATCCTATGTTATAAAGCATAAACCACAGATCTTCCCAATAAGACCTGCTTCTTTCTGTCTGCAACTATGTCTGGTCTGTGGTTCCGCTGAAAGCCCTCCCAAGAAGAGCTGTCTCTTTGAAGTAAGATAAACATGAGGGCCTCAAGATATGAACAGAGTCTCTCTTCCGTCCTTAAAGGTTAGCTCACTCTTTTTGGTCTGATAAAAATAGAAAAAAAAAAAAAAAAACCTTGCTTAATAAGAGACACCTGGTGATAGGAGTGAGCAACTCTGAAGGAAACAGAGCAGTTTCAAAGCTAATGATGCTATTGAATGGGTCACAAAAAATCAGAGATATCACAAATGTTATGCTAGAAACTAGCCTCAGTTTTTTTGTGTTCCCAAGAAAAAGGCTTTCCATTTTGCATTCATTTTATAATTATAAAATACTCATAGATCTAGCTACATCTGCGAACCTTAGGAAAAAAATAGAAATTGTGTTATCAAAACATAATGCCATTTGATTATTTTCCCTTAAGATACTTTTTTAGAGCCCATGAGATAGCTCAGTTAATAAAGTTACCCTATACATGGGCCAACACACACACACACACACACACACACACACACACACACACACACAATATTTTTTTAAGTTTTAATATACTTTTAAATAGTAAGTAATAGAAAAAGGTCTTATGTTCTAGTAGATTTAGATTTCTGAACCAGAAGAACACCACACTCTACTATGGAAGATGATAAAATAATTATAATTCTTGGTCTCTTTATGACCGTGCTGATGATGAAATTAAAATACAACTTCTACATTTTATTATATTTATATGATTGGGAGGATTCCATACACCTCAGTTGAGCTTCTCGAGAATAGGAATGGAAAATCTGGTATAAATCAGGAACTCTCCTAGATGTGGGTAAGAATGAATTATATACTTCAGACGCATAGTGACCTTAGGACAAAGCAATTAGAGCTAAACAAAATGAAATGCACATGAATGTGAAGAAAACATCAAATAACTCAATCCAGAAATGACTGGAGTCCAGTAGAGGATGCATTGGATCCAGTAAAGGTTGGCACAGGAAAAAAAAAGTTATTTAAGGGAAAGAGTCTCTTTAAATGTTCAATATTCTCCAATGTTCAAAAACTAAAAACAAATCTAAAAGTTTCAATGAACTACACAGATACACACACATGCATTTCACCTGCACACACACACACACACATACACACACACACACACACATTCATATACACAAAGGATCAGACAAACAAACATGGACAAACCTACATCCAGAGAACACATAAATCAGGGCTAGCTAAGAAAAAGAAGCTTGAAAAGTAGACAAAAGAGGTCAAAAGTTATGTAACAACAGTGATTGACTCTAGTCAGGTTTGCTGTCAGCAGCCATGGAAGCTAGAAGACAGCAGAATGTAACTTTAAACTACTAAAAGCAGAAACTGTTTGCCATTAGAGAGCTCAATATCATGAAAGAAAAGCAAAGCTATTCTCAGACATTTTAAATACTCAAAGAATTGCTAGTAGAACTTTAACACACAAAAAAAATTGAAAATGAAAAGAGAGGTATATAGGAAGTTTCCAGGGGAAGAAACAGAAGGGGAAAATGTAATTATAATTTCAAAAATTAAAAGAATAAAGGAATAATTTAAGTTTTTCTCTTAGAAAGAAGATAATATCACATGGCAAAGCTGGGTCAACACAAGGGACTAGAGATTGGAGGAAATTATAACAACCCTCATTAAAAGCTGAGCGATGTTCACAAAGTTCTATATTGTTACTGAACTAATAATATTAACTGTACTGGATTAAGAAGATGTACTATAAACTCTAAAGAAACTAATAATCAAAACAAAAAGTTCATTGCTGGAAGGACTTGGAGGGAAAGGAGGAAGGATGAACAGATAGAGCCCTGCAGATTCCCAGAGCAGTGAAATCACTGTGACAACATCACAAATGCATGCCATTATATGGTTTGTCACAGCCTGAAGACCATCTAAGGCTAAGAATGACAGCTAGTAGAAAGTGGAGACTTTGGTTGAGAGCAACACGCCAGCATTGGCTCACTCTTCCAGCAAAGTGCCACACTAATGGAAGACAATAAGAAGAACTTTGAGGGGTATATACCTACCCTTTCTGTGCAGTTTTCTGGATATAAAATCAATCTAAAAAATGAAGACACTTACTTCCACTGAGTTTTTACCTTTCCTGCATTCCAGGAATGATCAATAACAGTTCACTCCCTTTTCTCTCTTTGTAGCCCAGTGAATTATGGATTGCTGATTTGAATCTAATGTCATAGTTTATACCTAAAATTTTCCTCAGAAACTCTCAAATTAACATTTGAGTTCCTTGGTGGTATTCCTTTGAATTTGCTTCTGTTGGGTCTGTTTTAGCCCAGTTCTTTATGTCCATTACTTGATTAGTCACAGAGAAGAAAAACAGGTATCCTATGTTGCCCAAATCTTCTCTATGCCACTTGGTTATAAATGCCCCACAGATGGGAACCCTTATAAAACCAGGTTGTACTTGGCACTCTAATTAGGGATTTTTAGAGAACTACCTGACATTAGGTTATAGGGACAATGTGCTCAGCAGTCAATACCTATTCCTCTGTACCTATTTTTGATTCTACTTGCCAACTGCAGTGTGATTAGTGATTTTATATTGTTTTTATTTATACACAATGCTGCTTTCCTAATGAGCTTCAGCTGCCAGTTTGACACAAGCCAAAGTCACCTTGGAAGAGAATCGAAATTGAAGAATTGTCTCTACCTGATTGATCTGTGGGATATTTTTTGATTGTTGACTGATGGAGGAGGGCCCAGCCCACTATGGGTGGCACCATTCCTAAGCAGGTGGTCCTGGGCTACATAGGTAGCTGAACATGAGCCTGGGAGTAAGCCAATAAGTCATGTTCCACCATGTTTACTGTTTCAAGCTCCTGCCTTGACTTCTGTGGATGATGGACTACAACTTCTAAGATTAAATAAACATTCCTCCTCCTTAAGCTGCTTTTGGTGCTTATCTCATATCTCAGCAACATAAAAACAAACTAGAACAGCTGCCAATCATTTCAGTTGCTAGGGCATAAACATACTAAATATATCAATTACATATAATGATTAATTCATAGGAAATCCTGTGATTCAATCCCTCTGCAAACTAAAGCATCTGATGTATATATTCAGAGATGCTGAATCATACAAACTTTTGCTTCTTGATGATTCTAGAACTCTTCTCAATGACATCAGATAAGGCATTCCTTTTCAGGATCATGACTATAAAATAAAGATAATGTACTTTGCAAACAGAGTTACAGCAGCTTTAATTACAACCATGAAAACAACTTTACATGATGTTAAACACCGTCAACAGCAACCTGAAAAGTAAATTACTTTTCAGCAAATCACAAACACTTTAATTAAAATGACTCCAATGTCCAGGAACCAGAAATGGCTACTAATGTCAAATAATCAGATACTCATCAATAGAAGTAATTAATATCTAATAAGGGTAAATCACAGATACATCTCATGGTCATTGAGATGAAAAGAAATGCCAAGAATCCATGCAGTTGTTCTATTTTTCTGAAATTCTAACCTATAGTCAGGGAATCAGATCCCAGATTTTTTTAAGGCGGGTCTTGATTTTCTAAGAAAGACATTTAAGGAAATTTTCTGGGGAAAATTAATTTGATGTTTAAGCGAAGTTATATGTATTTTGTCAAAAGAAATTGATCTGCATCAAGGATAAATTTTACTTGATATAAATTAGACCCCAAAACACATTGATTAGAAAATCCCATGCAGGCTTCCTGTTTCTTAGTTCAGACTGTGAGTTCCCATGAGCCAGGTTAGTTGTTTCTGTGGGTTTTCTCATGTGTCCTTGATCCTGAGCCAGAGGGTTGATGACTACTCTTGATTGTCAACTTGACACACCTGGGAAGAACCTTAATTGAGGAATTGCCTCATTCAGTTTGGCCTTTGGGCATGCCTGCGTGGCATTTTAATTGATTTTTAATTGATGTGGGAGACCCCAGCCTGTTCTTGGTAGTATCATCTATAGGCTTGTGGGACTGGGCTGTGTAAAAAAGGTAGCCTGTAAGCAAGCTAATAAACAGCATTCTTTATGGTTTCTGTTTCAAGCTCTTGCCTTGAGTTCCTGACTTGGCTTCCATTGATGATGAACTTATCTGTAAGCCAAATAAACTGTTTCTATCTCAGGTTGCAAGTTGTGTTTGGTCATGGTGTTTATCATGGCACCAAGACCCAAACTAAAACAATGGTTAGAATCTACTTGTCTGTTTACCTCATTTTTGGTAGACTGGTTAATCCGAACCACAGAACTAATGAAATTCAGCAAAACTGTTGTTTATCTTGACAGACATTTCCTACCAACACCCCTTCCCCCCATATCTTTCCTCTCAATTCCTTCCCCCTCTCCCTTTCACCCCATCTCCCTTCCCTGTCTCCCTCTATTTCCACACTTTTCAATTTGTGTAATATGAAGCATACATGCTGTTGGATAGACTCTGTGTGTCCCCAGACCTTGAATAGTGAGAAGGGTAATGAGAAAGTGGGAGAAGACAGTCTTTTCACTCTATATGGTCCCTTTACCATCTCTATGCTCAGTCTGGGTTGTTTTTAGTAGGAGAGTGGTGTTAACTGGGCTGGGCAGTTCCTGTGCAAACCATGCTTCTCAGTGCACATTTTGATGCTCACAGCATTCAGTATTATATGATGTCCTAGGACTAGGTCCTCTTTGGACAGAAGAAAGATGATGAAGATAGGTAGAAATCAGGATTCAGGGATGACTTTGTTAGGATTTCTACTGGTGTGAAGAAACACCATGACCACAACAACTATTATAAAGGAAAGTATTTAATTTTTATGGCTTACAGTTCTGAAGTTTAGTTCATTATCATCATGGCAGCACATGGCAACATGCAGGCAGACATGTTTCTGGAGAAGGAGCTCAGAGTCCTACATCTTGGTCCTCAGGCAACAGGAAGTGAACTGGATGTCACACTGAGCAAAGCTTGAACAACAGAGACCTCAAAGCCCACCCCCACAATGACACACTTCCCCCAACAAGGCCCCACCTATTCCAACAAAGCCACACCTCCTAATACTGCCCCTCCATATGAGCTTATGAGGGCCAATTACATTCAAACTACCACAAGGGACAGGAACTAGAAGAAGATGATTCTGGGACTGTGGTATCCTCTCAGATCCTCTTTCACTTGGGAGGAGTGAAGGCATAGCTACTTTACTCATAGCACCTAGCATTCTAAGCTGAAGTACATAGTTCCCACAGTACAGTTATGTGCTCAGGGTGGGATGGAGCAAGGGTTACTGACCATTAGATTTACCTGTGTGGACAACAGCACTACAAGTCACTGCTTTAATGAGATGTGACTTGAGGGGCCCTTGGGATTCACTGTTACTTTTTGTGGGATGTGTAGAATGACAGTATTAGGAAGAGCCTTAAGTAATGTAGTCTAAATCCTGATAAGTTATTAGAGGCCAATAATCCCTGAACTCTGAAAGATGAAGCAAGAGGATTATTGCAAGTTCAAGGCCAGCCTGAGCTTCATGGTGAGATTATGGATGATAGTTATAGGATTGGGGATGGAAAAAATATTAGATTTATTATTGTCCTCAAGAAAAGGAAAAGGGGAATGGATTGGTATAACATATAGAGGTAGATTATTGTATATATTAGTAAACTAATTTAGTAAAATGTCAGCCTTAAATAATTTGCACTGTTATGGATTCTTGTATATTAATACAAATGTAAAATTATATTTGGCATACTGTATGTATGTTCTACCTCTGTTTAGGGTATTTTACATATTGATACATATTTAGGATTGTTGTCATATTGCACTATACATCTCTGTCAGTAGAGCATGAGACTCTTAATCTCATGGTTGTGCCCCATGTTGGGTACCACATAATGGGGTTAATCCACAGAGTCTATTTAATGACAAAGGAATTTATTTGGGGGTAAACTCACAACCACAGGAGATTTATCATAGGGTCAGGGAAAGCTGAGCTATGTCCCTTGTGAACAGCTTGGTTCAAGATCTCAGCATCCGAAACTATGAGGTAGCTAAAAGAAGAGGGCATATGTGCATCCTAAGTCCTAAGGGTCCCTGATGGCCATGTCCCAGAGGCCAGTACCTCAAGGGCATAGACAGGTGTAAGAGCTACAGTTGCCTCACTAGGGGCCATGCTTCAGAGCATGGCTCAAACAACTACCCATTACAGAGACCCCTTTAAAGACAAACAAATAAATAAATCTAAAGTAGTACTTAATATTTATTCTCTGACTTCTTACTAGTTCTTTCAAGAGGCGTAGTATGGGTTTTTCCCATCCCATTGTATTATTACATATGCTTCTCT